>NW_024881510.1:0-547500 GCF_019059575.1 Amphibalanus amphitrite | reverse complement strand
GTCAACCTTTGACCTTGATGCGGATTGACGAGAGGATCACGATGATGCCCTTAGTTTGTTCCTATCTTGACTAATTCGAAAGTTATTCGAGAAAAACTCTCTCCATATCTAGCGCCGCCATTTTGACTTTTTCGACCCCTGTGACGTCATCTTTGACCTGACCTGAAAATGACCTTAGTAAAAATTGTAGATCTTGACCGTGCGTATCCGATGTCGCTTACCGCTTGTCGCTATCTTGCTTGGTTCTCGAGATCTCAGGGGGGGGGGGGGCGGTCATCCGCCCCCCCGTCGGTGCGAAGTTGGCGCAGACCCCCGTCGGTGCGCGGGTTAAAGGTCAGGTCACCAGAGGTCACCAAAGGTAAAATGTTGACTATTCAAAACATTTTGGAAACTGCCGACGGCTATCTCGGGAACCGATAGAGCTACAGCGCCGCGGAAAAGCGCATTCGATAGCCCTTTTACAGAACTTTCTGAACTATGCTCTCAGATTTGACCTTAGGTCAACGGTTTAGCCTCCAGAGGGCAAAAACTCCAAAAATACCCGTTTTTACGAAAAGCATTTTTTCGGCGATAACGACTCAAAAGAGCCATGACATTACTTTTGCCAGCATCGTGTTCCTCTCGTCAAGACGCGTCGAATGAACTATAATTTGACATTGAAAGGTCAATTTGAAAATTTGACCTCAGGTCAAGGTCATGACCTGACCAGAAAAGGTCATGTTGCATATCAGTCGATCCGCAACGTCGAGCCAATCACATCTAAGGCATTTTCAGCGCTCTAGCACGCCTCTATCAGAAGTTATTAGCGAAAAACTGTTAAATTCTGTTGGTGACCTGATATGACCTCGGTGACATAACGAGGGGTCACAGTTGCCATTTTCCGGTTCAGTGTGTCAATTTTACCTACATCTCGATGTTTGAGAGTGTCTTAGAATAGCGTTCGTGCAAAACAGACGCTTTTCAATTTTCTCCCATTGACTTATTTATAATGGAGAGGCCGCAAAATTGACCTGACCTTAGATCACCGATATCAAAATTCCGAGATATACATTTTATAGATATTGTTGCTCTAATCAATCGCTGAAAGTTTTGAAGGCAATCGATCAATCGGTGTAGCTATGACGAGCATTCTTATTTTTTCTGAGGTGAGGTCACTTGGCGTGACCTGGTGACCTGACCTAAGACGACCTAGCTCCGAAATTTTCACAACATGTGCGGAAAAGATGCACAAACAGGTGTGCCAAAAACTGTGGCGCTCCGCGCCGCCGTTTGTGAGATACCTGCGAAAAACCGCAGGGGGGGGGGGGTTGGTGGTGTTCAAACACCCCGGCCCGGCGCGGGTTAATGCATTTGCGGTAGGTTGGCTCAGGTCATCAAGTGTCCCGCCGGCTATTCGTAGTAGGTGTTTATTGTTTACCACCATTGACAGTCTCGCAGCATGTTGCATAGGCATTAAAACTAGTTTTGAAATATTAAAATGAGTGCCAAATTCGAAATTACCACCAAAAACTACCTAAGAAATCTGTAAAACACGAAAAAGTCAGCCGAGGTCATGCAAGGTCAATGGTCTTGACCTCACCCCTACGTGACCTTGATACCTGGAAACGCACGGATAATGTGCGCTGACATCCGTTGAAGTTGTACATACGCACACACTTACGTACAATTCCGGCCGGACATGGTCTCGAGAAGCAGATCATGGGTCAAAGATTATCTCGACCAGGGTCATGAAATTCGTCGCATATGTGCAAAATTAATGAACTCGATATTTCTTAATGTTTCATTGTAATCAATCGCTTTTTGCGTGAATTATTCGCGAAAAACCAAGGCGTCAAGTCGGTGTCCGTTTAACCCTCACCCTACTAAGGGGAGGGGAGTGAACACCCTATACCCTTGCGATTTTTCGCAAATCGCAAGCATCTAAAAACGGCCAAACATCTTTTTTTTTGCACATGCCGTGAAAGTTTCAGACCCAGGTCTCGCTGGGTCAAGTCAGCAGTTCACGTCAAATGACCGCATGTCAGAACAAGTTTTAATGCTTGCCATATAGTTACACCGAGGGACAGATAGCTTTGAAATTTTCAGGCAATTGATTAGACTAACGGGATTAACATAATGTTTTTCTGGGAACTTTTGATATCGGTGGCCTAACGTCAGGTCAATTTTTTACCTCTCCATTATAAGTTAATGCCGATGGGAGCAAATTGAAAGGTGCTTCTTTGAGACAAACGTCATAAAAAACACTCTAAAACAGCTGGTTTCAGATGAATATTACATAAGTACTGAACCGAAGGAGTGCTCATGTGATCCCTCTTCTTGCCCCTAAGAACATCTCAGGTCACAAAAGGTATGCAACAATTTTCCGCTAATAACTTTTGATGGAGCCATGGTAGAGCAATGAAAACACCTTGGAGGGGTTGAGTTTAACGATAGGGATCGACTGATATGCAACACTACCAGGGTTGTATACGACTCAATCAATAGCAATCAATTCAATCACGACAAATTTGGGAAACCAATCAAATCAATCAAGTCAGAGCAGTTTTCGGGAATTGATTCAATCGACTCAAACGCGACAATGAAAGGAATCAATCAACTCAATCAAACGACTCAAACCAAGATATACATTAGGTTTTTTGCCCCACCAACTTGGAAAAGTGTCCATAGCAGTCTGGTGTACCTACCTACCTACCTACCTACAGAAGAAACATAAAAATATTGTCATTTAAAATTATAAATTGCCATGCCATTCAAAGTTTCTATGTAATAAGGAAGGATACCTAGTGATGGACAGGTGGATCATGATATTGAGGTTCAATGGGTAGAATTGGAGCAGAAGTTTCATTTAATGGGTGCAAAATAACCCAGTAGTTGACTTCAACAAACGCCCCTTAACCCAAATCACCACCTTTCACCTAAAAGTTGTCAATTTAATTTTGGCCATATTCCAGCTAAGTCATCACTCATCAGGCCATCTACCCCATGTAAAGCCCCCGTCTGTCTCTTATGTGAGTTATGCGGAGCTCTTCTGAATTGAACCCTGAACATAATGAACCTAGCTAGGTTACATGCCACACTGACACCATATTGATATGAAAGTGTTGAAAATGTGCTATAAATTTGACAACTTCATTAGGTATGCTTTATGAAGACAGCAGGAAAGCAGGTAGGTACCTACCTACCTGCCTAGATGTGTCACTGGCTACCAACAGTACCAACGAAGGTAGATAGGTTATATGTGAAGAATTCAAAACATTTTATTGCAATACAATTTGAAACTGTTAGGACTTGGGGATAGGGATGAGCATTAAAAATATATTTAAAAGGAAATAGAAAGGACAGGGACTCTGGAACCACAGGATAAGTTAAGGACAAAGGAAGAAGAACAAGGAAAATTAAATGCCGTTGGTGCGACTGCGAAAAAACAAAGAAAACGTCGAAAACGGTATATAGGGCCTTGGAAAACGTTTTGCCAAGAAGTATGCTAAGCTTTTATAAATCCTTATTCTTCGTCTTTTGATTTTTTGGTAAGATGACGTCATTGATTAACATGTAGTATGGTAGATCATCATAAAATAAATCTGTTGTACAACACCAATTTCGTTTTTACGGAGCGAGCGAAGCGAGCGGAGTCTTTCCTTAGATTAACGGAAATTTCTGAGTATGAGCGGCCGGCCGGCCGGCCGGCCGTGGTCACGCTTTTGCGAGGCTTATATCTCAGCAACCACTTGACCGATTTACACGCGGTAATTTTTGTAGGGTAGCTTCATTCCTTCTACCAAGTATTGGACTATTCCCGATGCATGAGGGTGACCCCTTATGCACGTGCCACGTGCAAAACGAAGAGGTGTCACTTTTGTAATTGTTGCAATATCTCGGTAACTACTTGGCCGATTGCGCTGAAAGTTGGCATGTAGGTAGGCACCCACTAGGCACTGCCTATACATGTGCCAGAGTTGGGGTGCTGCTGCACGTGCGCACGTGCAGGGGTCGTTTCCAGATCTCGAGAACGGCTGGACCGATTGCGCTCAAATTTGGTACACGGTTAGGGACCGGTTAGTAGGGTGCCGTGCACAAGTCAGTTGGGACCCATTTTGCACGTGCGCACGTGCAGGGTGCCGCTTCCAGATCTCGAGAACGGCTGGGCCGATTGTGCCCAAATTTGGCACATCGCTAGAGACCAGTTAGTAGGGTGCCGTGCACAAGTCAGTTGGAGGTACCCCCTCGCAATTTCGCACGTGCAAGGCCCACCCTCTCGCTCGCTCCGTTAGTCGCCCCAAAAGGCGTTATACTGGTAATTATTATTTCAATTGAAATAAAACCACTTAATAATATTCGGCAAAATATTTTAAGGAAAATAAAATATATTAAATATGTTATGCCTAGGCTCTCAGGAGAAAAGGATCAACAAACGTTCTGCTGCAAATTAAACAATGCAGCAAATTAGCTATTAATGTAAACGTAATTAGCGAGACGAAAACGGCGCTTTTGTTTCAGTTATTTTTGTAGGGGTTTCAGATATTTATAGAGTTCAGTGCAATTCAGTGGGTTGTTTCTGAGGAGATGTGGAGATGTGAATTAGTAATTAATCACACTTTATTATATAGGGCCTTGCACTTTATCATCTGGATTAAAAAAAAAATTCCTGCTGAGTGCAGAAAGGTAGGTAGGTGCATCGCCAGGTTCTATCACAGGATTGGAGCAGTTTGAGTTATTGCAGTTGAAAGTCAAAGTTGGCTGTTCATGTTTAGGCCCTGTTCTTTATTTGGCCATCTACTCCATATTGCAGTTGTAATGACAAGCAGTTTTCAGTGTAGTTTTGTGATCTTTGATGTCATCAATTGGTGTCATTATTTTTCGTCAACTAAAACTTATTTCAACTTTCCATTCAATCGACTCAATCATACGAGTCACTCTAATTTTCGGGAATCAAATCAGTCAACCAGTCGCTAAAGTCAAACGAGTCAGTCAACCAGTCATCTCGAAAAGTCAATCGACTCAATCCAATCAACTCAAAATACGCGCTGAATCAAATCAATCAATTCAATCGACTTGATTGGTATACAACCCTGAACACTACCTTCTCCGGCCAAGTCATGACCTTAACCTGAGGAATTTTCAAGTTGATCTTTCAAGGTCAACTGATAGTTCATATGGCGTGTTAACGAGGGGAACACGATGCCGGAAAAAAGGTCGTGCGAACTTTGCGTCACAAGTTTTTGCGGAAAAACCGTATCCACAAAAATGTAATGTCTACTAACTATTTTAGTAGTTTTTACCATCTGCATGCTAAACCGTTGACCTTAGGTCAAGCCGAGATATGTTTTAGAGAGAAAGAACTTTAAAAGGGCTATCAAATGCGTTTTACGGCGGTGCTGTAGCTCTATGTATTAATTCCCATGCGCCGGTTTGTAAAAAATTGTTGAGCTTGCTACGCGCGTTTCGCTACGTGACCCAACCCAGCGGCCGAGCTAGAAGGGGTGAGGGGCGGTTCAAACACCCCCAGCAGGACGCGGAAGTCCACGAGTCCCAGCGTGGCGCGGGTCAAAACCCTCGCTTCAAAAAGATCAAGGAAGTCACGACGTTCCCAGCATTTTGATCATTGACCTGACTTTGAAGGTCAACCAATGAATTATGAACTTAAAATTGGGTATCATCGGCTTGTTCTCGTCACGGGCAACACGTTCGCTTTCCGCAAAACTTTAACTTTAACGAAGTTGAACGAAAGGCGCCCGATCGACCCCTCCCCCTTGAGGTACTCGTAAGTACACGTTAGCCGCTGTGGAAACTTCATTATTACGGGCGAGGGCTAGTCCTATTCTCATCTCGTAGCCTTCACATCGTCCTCTCATTCCCATAGCCGTGGGAAAGGGAAGATTCTGGAAGCGAAAAAAACAAAAACAATTGTATTGAAGGTGGGCTGTGCCGTAATGCCACCGCTGCTCGCCAGTGACTATAATTCCAATAAGCTCGGCACCACGCGCTCAGAAACACGACGTTTTCATAAAACCAGTCCTGAAGGTACCCTCAAGATATCTCGCCAGTACCGGCCATATGCACAGACATTCAAGCAGTTTTGTCAGCAGCATCGTCACGATCATGGGAAAAAGAGCAAGTTGCTTTTATTGCTACTGAATACACTAACACATGATACCATTTTGTTGCAATTCGCTTACAACCCAACCCGTTTATATGCTATCCAAGTTTTCCAGCGTAGGCAAATAACCCTAAGGCATATTTTTCATTTTAATTCATTCCCATTGCATAAGAACAAGCTTCCAATACTTTTCAACTTGGTTGTACTAGTTAGTAATGTCAAATGATAATAGTCAATAGTTTTTATATACTTTGGTTAGATATCGTTCTTGTGTATGGCGGTAAGCTCTACCGGCCAATTTACCCCAATGTTCCCTAAAAGGTTATTTCAAACGATGAATGGCAATATTGATTAATTGCGAATTTTACCATGCGACCCTTTCTTTTTGGGGCACGGCTGATGACAATAAATTTCCCCGCGAGACTCTTTCTCTCCCTCACCTTCCCTCCTCTCTCTCTCCCTCTCTCTCTTTCTCTCTCTCTCTCTCCCTCTCCCTCTCCCTCTCCCTCTCCCTCTCTCTCTCTCTCTCCCTCTCTTTCTCTCTCTCTCTCTCTCTCTCTCTCTCTCTCTCTCTCTCTCTCCTCCCTCCCTCGGTGGGTCGCTGGGACGGTCGCGTCGGTCGGTAGCTCCGGGGCACATCCGGCGGCGCGTCGGCCGTACCGGGCCGCCGCCGGCGCCGCGCGCGGTCAGCGTAAACCAGCCTGCCGACGGCGGCGGCGGCCGTTCGTCGGAGCCGACGGGGCCGCTATCGACCGTCCGCCAGGTGGCGGGCAGGTGGCGGCCGCTCCGGGCCGCTCCGGCCGGCACTCGGCAACAGGTGCTGTCCGTGCCGAGCGGCGCTGTGTGCGGGCGAGCCAGTGCGCAGCCGGGCCGCCAGCCGCGCCGCCGCCCATGGGAGCCCTGACGGAGATGGACAACCGAGTGAAGAGCATCTCGTCTCGCTGCTTCCGGCTGCTGTGAGTTTGGGGGTGCCGGCCGCGCCGGCCGCGCTCCGCTGGGGAGGCAGCGGCGGTGGACGGGCTGTGGGTATCTGTTAGATAGTTCAGGAACTCCAAAGGTGGACTCAGACAACGAACTGGCAGGGCGTGGCACCCCAATGGAGATGATAGGCCTCTAATCCCGGTGCCCTCCGTGGATCTCTCGTTAGGCGGTGCAACTGGCGACATGACCTTGGGTCGGTCATTGCACAAGCGTGTGTTATTTCCATAAGTCACTGAGGACCACGCACGCGGCGACGGACCTCCAGCGCGACGACCATGGACGAGCTTGTCTTGTCTTGACTAGAGAAGGGCGCATCACTTCACGGGTTCACGCTTGCCGCCTATGGCATTTAAATCGTCTATCGACGAGCGGTCCAATGTACTGCGCTCAGCGCCGCGCGGCCCACGTTATTGATGTATGCGTCCGACGGTCAGGGCGACCGGTGCGATCGATAAACGGCCAGTGACGTCATTAAAACTGACGGCCGTCCCCGGGGCGACCGAGGACAGCGCGGCCGAAATCGGCCTCCGGACCCGGCGCCACCGGCCACCACGCCCTGCTCCCGGTCAGGGCCGCAGCCCCTCCTGCGCCGAGGCTGGATGATAATTGAACTTCCATTCTCACTTATTAGTAATTTTCTAGTATTTCTGATATGTTGCATGCAGGAGTATTGCATAGGAGGAAATAGTGCAGGCTTGTTTGTGGCATGTGATGATAGCTCCCTAACAAAACACGACCATGGAAACCTTAAATGTTTGTTGGATAGCTTATCTTCTACCGCGCATTTTGTTGGTGACATCTCACTTAGGACAGGATGCGGGCGGCGGGATGCACATGGCCCTCAGCCCAGTAGAATACGCTATACTGTGCCTTCGCAACCGGACGCGAGGGATCCTGTTTTGTTTCCCTGTGCGGGGCGCGCTGCGAAGGGCCCCGTGTGCTGAACAACGCTGAACAGAGCGCAACAAGCGAGGCTCTGTTTGGCTGAATGTAGCTGACGTCACACAGAGAGCTCCATATGTCTGTCAGGGCGCCACTCAGCGTCCGGAAGGTCTGACAGCACGCCCAGAGGAGGCCTGCCTCTGTTTCCTGGACGGGATGTCATGCCGAGGACCGCTCGTTCGCGTTATCCGCGACCGACCGTGCATTGGTCGCACGGAGCCGACCGCCAGCGTCCGGTCAGTAACAGCTGCTATCGGGGTCGGGTCAGATAGTGGCCGCCAATCGACCAGGGACGGACACAGCCGACTGTCAGCTGAGCAAGGAGAGCGCAGCCCCAGGCCGCTGACACCTCGACCCCAGCTCCCCGGCAGGGTCGGCCGTACTCCGAGATTGAGTCCAAATCCGAGCTAAATCCGAGTGGGCAGCTCCAACTCCGATATAACCAGGATTTAGTGTTGAGGCGTTGAGACGGAGTGGACAAGCTCCGTGGATCGGTTACGCGAGGTTGTAGTTTGTGCAGGGTGGCCAATTTCAACAGACGCCGGCTGCCAACACCCACCTGTCGCGAGCGATGTAGCCCATTCATCGGAGTGCCAGCTGGCGTCAGTGTGGACTGAGCGAGTCCGGTGGCGGCATGGACGGACTGAGAATCAGAGCCGGTTGGTCAGTGGTGCCAGCGGAGGGGTGGTCGATCGCAGCAGCCTGCACCGCGCTGAACGATCGTCCGTCTTTGCCCAGCACGGACTGGTCCGTTACCGCTTTAATGGCTGCCTGTCCTGCTGGTGTGACATTCGTGACCTCCCACTGCAGCTGGTATTACCTCCCACTGCAGCTGGTTTGACCCCAGCTGGTGTGACCCCAGCTGGTGTGAGACCCTGAGTGCAGCCGGCGTGACCTCACCCCAGCCCGCCGCCCTGTCAGTGCCGGCCATTGACCCGCTCGGGGCGCGCTGCAGATCCGTTTCCGGTGCGGCTGTTTCCGACGCTGCCGCCGGTGACGTCACCGTCCGGCGAGAGGTGCGGTGACGTCACCGACAGGATACATCCGCCGCCCCGGCAACGCTGCCTCACCGCGCACAGCTGCGAGATGGCCACCGAGATGGTTCCGGTGTCCAAAACTATATAGCTGTCTTGGCTGGGATATTTTAATTCATGAGCTGCGCTCTTTGGAAAGAGAAATGTCCACCTTAACATTCGTAGCAGAATGCCTGTAGGTGGGGCAGACACTTGGGAATGTTATACTTATCGACCCTGATGTGCTAATCGATGTTAAGACAACTGAGCCGTTTCAAGTAACCCACTAATCGACTTACAGCTGAGGATAAGTCCTCTGATGTCAGTGACCTCAGATGATGTTGGGTTTACCCTGGACAGTCTTTGTACGTGGTGGAATGTTTTATTGGCACCGATCTCTAGCCTGGCATCCAGTTTGGTGAAAACTGTAGTTCAGATACTCAGTGCTCGGCATAGCTAAATTAGAAGAATCACAATGGCTGAATTAGGTTGAAAGTTGGTAGAATACCAGCTGGCTCTATCACGCATCACCTTCCGTGACCTTGACCTCGACGGAACCTTAAATGGCACCTAGAAATCAACTATCACTATATAATTATTTTGTCGCCTTCAATACAGTCGCAGAAAAATCCAACTGCAAGCATAACGACAGAAAAGTCACGAATCTAGGCATTCTGGTAACGTATATCAAAGACGCTCTGTTAGATTCATGCCAGATCCGTACACGGTTCTTCTCGATAGGAGCATTGCCGAAATACATACGCTTGCGGTTTGGGGATACACCAACCGGCCCAGTCAATAGATGTTGAAAAACGATGCTATGTCTCGCTTTCCAACGGTTCAAATTAGCTGTTTTCACATCGGCCATCTGGTACACAGTTGGTACACATTAGGTGCAGATTCGATCAAAATAGGTTCAGGTGTTTCTTAAAAGTTGTCAGTTTGGGCTCCACAGATGCTTATTTACCTCATTTTTTAAATTATCAGACATTATTTTCCATCAAAACACTGAAATAAAGTCATGATACGAAGATACTTATTTTAAAGGGACTATCCCACCTTCTAAAATGTTGTTAAAACCAGTTAAATTGTGCCCGACTTTATAGATTGGATGACCAGGGACACGGTTCTGGCATTTATTTTTCATTAAACATCTTAGGCTTCCCATATTCCAAACACAAACTTTCAAATATGTGACGTCACAGCCCAAAATTACCTCCTTCCCCAGGCCACATTACTGTCATAAAGCTGATTCTTTTTGCTCTGTAGGCACCACAACAAAGTTCAGACGAAGTTTTAAGCGATTTTTCAACGAACAAACCCATTTAAAACAGAATGACTAAACGAGGTGACGTCACACTAACGGTCGCTCCATGTTGAAGATAGGGCCTTGTACAAGGCCCATTTTCAAATGAAGGGAACGAATTTCTTCAACACCAAGAGGCCGCGGGAGTTGCAACCTAGATAGACAGTGGTTTCTGAACCTCGCCGCAAACTTGGCTATCTCAACTCAAACCCCATGTTAAAGGTGGGATAGTCCCTTTAAAAGAGATTTGGTGCAAATTTGGTAAAATTAGGTGCATACGCCAGGTAGCCCGTCGTGAAAGCGGCTATTGGTGAGCCAATAAAGTATGTGGTCCACCTGTGCTATTACATCCTGCTGGGATAGAGACGTGTGACCCAATGTAGGCATATATAGCTCCGAATGAAGCAAAGTAAATGCCGACCAATATATGACACATTGTATTGTCACGGGCGTAAACCACTAGCGTGCGTCATATTGGACCTCTCGCTACGTCGCAATAAAATGATACTAGACTTGTGAGCTAAGCTTGCTGAAAAGGCTCTTAACAGGTCAGTACAAGTTTTATACAACTTGTACTGCCTAAAAACGTCCTACATACATGCCATGAAAGACAATGACGTGGGAGGGGAAGCGGAAAGTGAGAGACATGAGTGGTTTTCGAGTTTCCTTGAGTTTCGAGGAGAAGAATATATTTAGATTAGCAGTCGGCAGTCCTGAATTTTTGATAAAACTTATTTCGACGTAATGTTTCGTTGATAATAAATGTTTTCGGCAGGCAGAGTACCAGTTGCAGATGAGGTGTCATTTTTTCCATACTACATGTGCAGAAGTTAATTGCAATGTAAAAACATCACAGTGAACTGAGTTTGAAAAGTTTATAAGTGCTGCGCCACTGCAGTCCACTAAGCTCTGCCGCGCCGCGCTGTGGCGGCGGAGGGCCGCCTGCAGTAGCGACTGTGGCGTGCCGCAGTGCTGCCATGCACTGCGGCACAGTATCCTCCACCGCGCAGTGCCGGTGCGGCCGCCTCTGGCAGCTTCAGCGGATCAGCTGCGATAGATCCACCAAAGGCCACAGGATACTGCATCGGTCCGTCGTGAGAGCATACGGCTGGTGCGCGGTTCAGTACCGACAGCTTCGGCCAGCGTCGAGCCCGCGAACACTGCTAGCTAAATGCACGTCCTACGTTACCACTCTGTCACGCCCGAACTATAAGAAGTAGATAGTTCTGTTCAGTCCATTTCTTCACAAGCAAAGCAATATATTTTAGAAATCAAGGAAGATGAGGAGGGTAAGATGAAGACATGTGTCTGCCCATCCCCTTGAACTGCATCGGGTTATCATCCTGCTATCGGGAACATTCACTGATTTCATGAAGCCGTCCTCTCTCATTCCGCCGCCCTGGCAGTGGCGCGGTCGCCTCCTTCAATGAGGTACAGATCTAGGAAACAATCTTTGGAGGTGAAAATCCAAGCATCGTTTTTGCAGCGCGTCCACCCCAAATCTCAAGGCTAAAGATGGTGACGTCAGCAACTATCCGGCTGAACACGGACAGCCATTTTCTGCTGCTCCTGCTGCCTGCCTGTAGTAAACACAGCCGTGGCGATCTAATAGCAAAACGCATCGTATGTTTGTCATCGTGTGCTTGCATCTGGTTGCATATGTATTTGTGACGCCGCGCCAACTCTGCTGCTGCTAACCTTCTGCAGACTGGTACACCCAGCCGAAGGCGGAGGAGGACTGACGTCATTTCCCGCCGTCCAACCCACCGATTATGATCGGCCAAACGTTTGGCAGCAGTAGTCAGCTTTTTAAGGCATCATAGCTCTTACAAAAGACGGTAAACAGCTGCATATCCAGCCTGTAAACGTAGTGCATTCGGCTCAATATGCAGTCTTGGACTCTTCAGATGTTCATCGGAAGAACATCGGAACTGGGATGATGCTTAGCCACATAGTCATATTTTCCGTCATGAATTGTCAAGTGCTCTAGCAACCTTGGGAAGGCTGGCAGGGCTTTGGGTATCTAAGCGATGTTATGCACGTTTACGACCGCGTAAAACGCCCACTGACAAGCAGAAGCTCTTTGTTTTTAAAACATACAATGCAGCATACAATATGACCCGTTAACAACTTACGTATGGTTGAAGTTTAGGAGACAAGTCTTATCGCAATCAGCTGTTATCTGGCCGCCAATCAGCTTGCGCTGTTGTGGTTCTCTATATACGTATTGTTCAAATCCATGCCGTACTTACCAGAAATGCGTAAGTACGGCAACTATTATAATTGACAAATGAAGCACACAAAAATCCTGAACTAGTCAAGCGAGAGGAAACGTAGTTCCTGGAGCCGCTATAAGACAGAAAAAATATTTCGTCGGGACCCTTAACTGTAACAGACAAAGATATCACAGTGCGAACCTCGCAGAATCGCCTTAAAAATTGATTTTTGATTTTTAGAGAAACTTCTGGATTCATTGGTAAATGGATGATCTAGCCCTGGGCTACTGTATGAAGTCCTGGGTGACTATGGTCGTAGGTGACTGTGGTCCCGTCTGAATCTAGTCCTATAGGTAGCTGTGGTCCTGACTGACTGTAGTCCTGGCTGACTATGGTCCCGGCTGACTGTGGTCCCGGCTGACTGGTCCCGGGTGACTGTGCTGTGGTCCTAGGTGATTGGTCCTGGGCCTGGCAGACTGTGGTCCCGCTCAAGGTCGCGTGTCCTCTCCGCGCGCTGTCAGATCATACCCAGCGTTCCCGGTTGGCTCCCACGCGGCTCGGTGGAGGCCGGTCTATTCTGGGTGGGCGCTGACTGGGACGTTTTTGTCCTCGCCTGAACGACCGACGCGTCTTTGACCTGAGGCCACGCTGCGGAGATACAGTCCGGCGCCAGACGCTGACGTCACAGGGCTACTGAGGGGCAGCGGCCAAGGTCGAACAAAAATTAACCTATACCTGCCCACCGTAATGTTTTGCTGTGTTGAAGTGAGAGGTACAGGAAAATTGGGCTGTCTTCATAGGCGGCGGAACGGGGAGGGCACCGGGGCACCGTGCCAACCTTTGATTTTGACATTTTATTTTAACATTAGCCCATATGGGCGTTCATGTGTAGACGTGCCGTCGTCGCCAACCTGACTCCCCGCAGACACCAAGTTGCTGCTGTGCTGTATTCGCCGCCGAGACACGCCAAGACGGCCAAGACTGAACCACGCGGTTGAAACGGAGCCCTCAAAACATCGGAACTCAAGATACTAGGGCTGCAATTAAATACAGAGCAAACCTATGGCACGGAAAACAATTATGACAATACAAAATTAATACTAGATTGGCATGGATTAAACAGAACCCAAAATAAAGTCTAAACGCGGCAAATAATGAACACTGACGAAAAGGGAAGAGAGTACTAAATTGAACAGAATAGGAAATCACCAACATGACTACATCCGACCCTCTCAACAAAATAGCAGACATTCAACGGTGAAACCAACTCAGATACGAACACAGCAACACATCACTGACACACGAGTATCAAAGTACCACAGGCCGCAGCGCGCGGCGCACTCTCGCCGCAGCGCGCGGCGCACTCTCGCCGCAGCGCGCGGCGCACTCTCGCCGCAGCGCGCGGCGCACCCTCGCCGCAGCGCGCGGCGCACCCTCGCCGCAGCGCGCGGTGCACTCTCGCCGCAGCGCGCGGCGCACTCTCGCCGCAGCGCGCGGCGCACTCTCGCCGCAGCGCGCGGCGCACTCTCGCCGCAGCGCGCGGCGCACTCTCGCCGCAGCGCGCGGCGCACCCTCGCCGCAGCGCGCGGCGCACCCTCGCCGCAGCGCGCGGCGCACTCTCACCGCAGAGCGCGGCCGCGGACAGCACGGCCGCAGACCGCATGGCCGCGGGCAGCACGGCCGCGGGCAGCACGGCCGCGGACAGCACGGCCGCGGGCAGCACGGCCGCGGACAGCACGGCCGCGGACAGCACGGCCGCGGGCAGCACGGCCGCGGACAGCACGGCCGCGGACAGCACGGCCGCGGACAGCACGGCCGCGGACAGCACGGCCGCGGACAGCACGGCCGCGGACAGCACGGCCGCGGACAGCACGGCCGCGGACAGCACGGCCGCGGACAGCACGGCCGCGGACAGCACGGCCGCGGACACACGGCCGACAGACGTAACTGGGAAAATAAAAGCGTTAAGCACAACAACCAATCCAGCGGCACACTGTTCCGTTCGAACGAAAACGACCCAACTGAAACGTCACGAAGGCTACACGTTATGTCACACTGCATGTTCCGTTCCACAGAACGACCAGACGGGCGTCCCCGCCAGACCTGCTACGACATTACCAAACGATGCACCCACAACGACAACAGTCAAATAGTCATCGATCAAAACTCTTGTAGCGCACAAGGCAGAACTGTTAGTTGCTGGTGCTCACCTCACTCAGCAGGCTCAACTAATCAAGGGCAAAATCTGTCCGGAGGTCGCGGCACTCGCTCAGAGCGCCGCAGAGTGGGCACCGGAACCACGGGTCCTGGCACACCGGGGGTGGCAACATCACTCACCAGAGGCTCACCCACTTCCCCATCACGGTCAGGAAGAGCCTCAGTCGCAGGTCCACTGTCTGCCCTTCCGCGGAAAGGCGGCAGGTAGGAGTCGCCACCCAGCGCCGCAAAGCGCGGCAACGGAGACGGTCGAGACGGCAGCTGTACATCAGTCTCTGTGCAGGGGGACACCACAGTACTGGGAATCGACATATTTGGGGCTGCGACAGGGACTGATGGGTCATCATCACGAGGTTTCAGTCTATTGTGGTGAACAACGACAGACTTTTTTCCTCCCAACAACCTCACCCGGTAATTCAGTTCGGACAGGTTTTTGACGATCACAGCCGGTTTCCATGGCCTGATGAATTTGTAATACTGGCCACTCTTTGCCACACTCCTGAAAAGGTACACAGGGTCACCTTCCTGGAAACTATACGTGGTCAGTTTCTTGTCAAACAGTCGTTTGTTGCGCGCGTGGCGTCTGTTTGAGGCCTCAAGCGCGACTTTGTGCGAAAGCTTAATTCGTTCAGTCAGCTTTGACAAGTAGTCAGCGATAGTGACAGTTTTTGGCGCAGTGGAGGGTGCTTGTATTTGCACCGACGCTGGCAGCCTCGGATTTCTACCGAACATCAGGTAGTACGGGGAGTGACCTAGTGAAGAATGCACTTTGGCTCTATACCCAAGCATGAGGAGCGGTATGTGTACATCCCATTCAGTATGGTTCGCATCCAGGTACTTTGCAAGCATGTCAAGAATAGTTCTCATCATTCGTTCACACTTGGAATTTCCCTCAGGGTGAAAGGCTGAAGAAAAGGACTTCTCTACACCAAGCAGACGACACACCTCAGCAAGAAGAGAACCCGAAAAGTTGGCTGCATTGTCTGAGTGAATTCGTCGGGGGCAACCGAAACGTGCAATAAATTGGTTCACGAGAACATCAGCAACAGTGGCGGCAGACATGTCGGGGACAGGAAAACCTCACACCATCGGGTAAAATGGTCGCAAACGACGAGAAGGTGTTTGTTGCCCCGGGCAGTGGTAGGCAAACCACACAGAAAGTCAATGGAAACTGTTTCGAACGGCTCGTCGGAATATAGTTCGCCCATGGAGGCTCTCGGGCGCGGAACCGGTGTGGCGCGAGTATTGCATTGCACGCAGCGACTGCAAAATTCTTTGATCGTGGTCTCCATACCACACCACCAGAACTCACGTCTCGCGGTCAGAGTAAGGGACTCGGCACCAAAATGGCCACCAGCTGGGCCAGCGTGCAGTGAAGTGAGCACGCCAGCAACCAACTGCTGTGGGACAACCAGCTGCAGCTGGTCCTCTCCACCCGCACAAGACCGAAAACAGCGAAACACAACACCATCCACAATTCGCAATCGGTGCCATTGGCGCAAGAGGGGAACAGTCTCTGGGGAAACTGCAGACGATCTGGGCCTCTTACCCATCGAAAGATGTCTGGCTATCTCAGAAATAGCCGCATCCTGGTCCTGCTCGTGTCGCAAGAAACTGTTTGACCAGGCATTTGTCGAAACAGCATTCACACATTCGTCAGTCTGAGTTTCAACGTCACGCGACTGAGGACAGCGACTCATCACATCAGCGGGTATGTTTTCTGCACCAGGACGATAAACAATGTCAAAATCAAACCCGGAAAGAATCTCAAACCACCTGGCGAGAATCCCAGTAGGGTTCTTAAACGTCAGTAGCCACCTAAGACTAGCGTGGTCTGTGTTCAACTCAAAACGTTTACCAATCAAATAATGTCTGAAATGTTGGGTAAAAACTACACACGCCAACAGTTCTTTGCGAGTCGTACTATAATTTCGTTGTGACTTACTCAGTTTTTGTGATGCATAGGCAATCACACGGTCTTCACCGTCCTGTTCCTGAAAGAGCGTTGCCCCGATGCCCAGGTCAGACGCGTCAGTGTCAAGGCGGAACCTTCCGGCTCCAGCAGAAAACCGGGGAAACGAAACCACGGGTGCAGCAGACAGGGCACCCTTCAACCTATCAAACGCGGTCTGTGCTTCCTCAGTCCACACAAACTGTGTGTCCTTCTGGGTCAAGTGGAACAAGGGGGCAGCGATCTCTGCGAAGTTTTTCACAAACTTACGGAAATAGGAAGCCAGCCCGAGGAAGCTACTGAGCTCCTTCTGAGTCCTAGGACATGGCCACTCCACCACTCTCTGAACCTTCCGAGGATCAGTTGAAACGCCGTGAGCAGAGACAACGTGCCCTAGGAAGTTGACGCTGTCTGTGAAAAACGAACATTTTCCGAGGTTCAAAGTCAAGCCAGCACTCTCGAACCGTTGCAACACTTTGTCTAGCTTAGACATTACGTCATCAAACCCACAACCATGCACAATAATATCGTCAAAGTAATGGACGCAGTCACGTGGGGTCAAATCTCCAAGAACAATGTCAAGCAACCGCGCGCACGTCGCCGGCGCACCCGCCAGACCAAAAACCATGCGCGTGTACCTATAAGTGCCAAATGGAGTGGCAATGGTGGTTTTATCTCTGTCTCTGGGGTTTACGGCAACCTGGAAGTATGCGCTGTTCATATCCACACTGAAAACTTTTTTACCATTTCCTGGGTGGTAAACCCGCCATAGCATGGTAGCTTGACACACAGACGTTTTTTACCACCTTCCAGATGGTAAATTTTACTCTTTCATGGAGAGTAAACTCGTCAGGGAGGGGTAACGTGA
The DNA here is from genome assembly GCF_019059575.1 of Amphibalanus amphitrite. NCBI lineage: Eukaryota > Metazoa > Arthropoda > Thecostraca > Balanomorpha > Balanidae > Amphibalanus > Amphibalanus amphitrite. The sequence goes on along the minus strand of NW_024881510.1, from coordinate 529,909 downwards.
CACCCAGACGTTTTTTACCATCTTCTGTATGGTAAACTCTTTTGATTTACTCTCGTCTAGAGGGTAACATTTTCGGAAGTTACGCTCTGTGGAAGGGTATCTCTTTAACGTGACCCTCCTCTAAAGAGTAGCATGCCATCTACTCTGTGATTTACCCTCTTACAGAGAGTATACCCTTCTGGCTTACCCTCCGTCAAATGGTAATGCTTACTCTTCCCCAAAGAGTTTACCCTCCAGAGGATGGTAGCTTGACACACAGACGTTTTTTACCACCTTCCAGATGGTAAATTTTACTCTCTCATGGAGAGTAAACTCGTCAGGGAGGGGTAACGTGACACACAGACATTTTTTTACCATCTTCTGTATGGTAAACTCTTTTGATTTACTCTCGTCTAGAGGGTAACATTTTTCGAAGTTACACGCTGTGGAAGGGTAACTTTTTAACGTGACCCTCCTCTAAAGAGTAGCATGCCATCTACTCTGTGCTTTACCCTCTTACATAGAGTATATCATTCTGGCTTACCCTTAGTCACATGGTAATGTTTACTCTTTCCTTTAGTGTAAATCCCCCTGAGGATGGTAACGGACACACAGACGCTTTCTTCAGAAGCTTCGCGAAGCTTCTGTTAACCGGAGTTCATCAACAAAAACATGATTCAAGAGCAACAATATATTTGGCATGCCGTACAAACAATACGAGGGGTTCACCAGCCATGAACATTGTGAGACTCCCCACTTAATCATACGGAGTTATAACTCCTTATGAATAAGTGGAGAGTCTCATTCGATGTTCATACGGAGTTATAACTCCGTATGAATAAGTGGAGAGTCTCACAATGTTCATGGCTGGTGAACCCCTCGTATTGTTTGTACGGAATGCCGAATATATTGTTGCTCTTGAATCATGTTTTTGTTGATGAACTCCGGTTAATAGAAGCTTCGCGAAGCTTCTGAAGAAAGTGTCTGTGGGTCCGTTACCATCCTCTGGGGGGTTTACACTAAAGGAAAGAGTAAACATCACCATGTGACTAAGGGTAAGCCAGAAGGATATACTCTATGTAAGAGGGTAAATCACAGAGTAGATGGCATGCTACTCTTTAGAGGAGGGTCACGTTAAAGAGTTACCCTTCCACAGCGTGTTACTTCGAAAATGTTACATTCTAGACGAGAGTAAATCAAAAGAGTTAACCATACAGAAGATGGTTAACAAGACGTCTGTGTGTCACGTTACCCCTCCCTGACGTGTTAACTCTTCATGAGAGAGTAAAATTTACCATCTGGAAGGTGCTAAAAAACGTCTGTGTGTCAAGCTACCATCCTCTGGGGGGTAAACTCTTTGGGGAAGAGTAAGCATTACCATTTGACTGAGGGTAAGCCAAAAGGGTATACTCTCTGCAAGAGGGTAAATCACAGAGTAGATGGCATGCTACTCTTTAGAGGAGGGTCAGTTAAAGAGTTACCCTTCCACGGCGTGTAACTTCGAAAATGTTACCCTCTAGACGAAAGTAAATCAAAAGAGTTTACCATACAGAAGATGGTAAAAAACGTCTGTGTGTCACGTTACCCCTCACTGACGAGTTTACTCTTCATGAAAGAGTAAAATTGACCATCTGGAGGGTGGTAAAAAACGTATGTGTGTCAAGCATACCATGCTATGGCGGGTTTACCCTTCAGGAAATGGAAAAAAAAAGTTTTCAGTGAACAAAGCATTCAGCGATGCACACGCGGTAAATAAACATTACGATACAACTTGAATGCAACTTAAATATGAACACTTAAAATGAATACTTGAATATAAATAATAATAAAGCTCCCTCGAATTGGATAAGGCACAGCGCACAACATTTGAAGTGAACGGCAGCGTTCCTGGATTGTCGCCCGTCTACGTGGGATAATTAAACTGCATCACTACAGTGCATGGCTTTTTCTAAGTCGCCAACAAAATGCATCACAACAAAATGTATGTACCTACTTACAACACTCTGCCACGTGGCCGTGCACGGGGTTCTGTTAGCCAGATCAAACAAGCACCACTCAACAGCACGCAATGCTCTATCACATCGGTACTTACAATAAAATGTCCGCAGAGGCTCTATAGGCGATGAACAGCACACAAGCACAATCACCAACGGCCACGTGGCGCCGCACCGACACTGCTCACACCCTCCCTCGGAGACCAACGGCGGACAACTGACAGATGCGCGCGGCCTTCAACCTTCAAACGGCCGATCTCGTTTTTGATTGGCTGATTGATATTCTTTCAAATATTATCTTCACGAGGGTAAACAAGATCCACGCATGAAACGACCACCTGCACACGAGCCACGATACCCAGGAGGAAAGAGTTTTCGTCATGTCTAGGATTGCGAGAGTAATATTGATATTTACATGGTAATAACACTCTTTGCTGGCGAATAACTTCAATTGAACCACGTACCGTTACCATGCACATAATGGTAGCAGCGAGGTACCCTTTCAATATACTCTTATCTTGCGGGTTTGGTGAAAATGAATCCTCCAGGAGGTGGTAAAAAAGTTTTGAGTGCAGCTGGCAAAAGGTGTCTGAGCCGGCTAGCGCTTCAAGCGAGTCGTCAACTCTCGGTATCTGGTAAACTGGTACCTTGGAAACAGCATTGAGGCGGCGCAGATCTGCCACCATTCTATACGCGCCAGTTTTCTTTTTAACAAGACATATTGGGGACGACCACTCACCATCAGACTCCTCAAGTATGCCTCGCTCGACAAGATCAGAAATCTGTGAGCGCAACTCATCAGACAAATGCGGCGAAACCCGTCGTGGGGGCTGACGGATGGGAGGGTGATCACCAGTGTCAATATCATGGGTGACAAGATCCGTGAATCCAACATGCCCATCAAACATCTCAGCGTGCTGCTTCAGTAGCTGTTCGAGCTTACCTTTCTGTGCATCAGTCAGGTCGGAGCCGCACTGGGCAGCCTGCAGTCCGACGACTGGGTCAGACTTGTCTCCATCTTTATGTGGCTGCTCAACGAAGCCAACTTCCAAGCGGGCCAGAGCCTGTTTTTTGGGAATGGTTACTGGTTCTGTGGTCACATTGCGGACTACAACCGGTGCCCTGGACCCAGCTACTGTCACTAGAGCACTAATCACCTCCAATCCATGAAATTCACCAACGGGCTCAACGAGGGCGGGGCCGTGGTAGTCAGTATTAGGCACAAACCCGTTCAACATTACCTCAGTGCCTGGGGCGACCACACGCTCAGCATAGAGGCACACGTCACCAATGGACACAGCATGAGCGGAAACAGAGCGAACGACTTCTGTCGGAGTAACGAACAGTCGTTTAGAACGCAAGTCAATGACACAAGTGTCATTGACTTGGTGGTGTCAGAGTCGGGGCGGTCCGGTCGCCGGGGGGCGGGCCGCTCGGCTCCCGACGGCCGGACCCAGTCGCGTTTCCCTGCGACTGAGGTGACTGAGGACACATCACTGCAATGTGACCAACCGTCTGACATCTAAAGCAAGTTCGGTTCCGCAATCTACAGCGGTCACGGGTGTGTCCGCGTCCACCACAACAGAAACATACCCGCGGGCCATCGCCCTCTCGACGCCCAGGGGTGCGGCTCGAACGGTTCGGAGGAGCAGCAGATCGGACCGCGGCCTCCAAGTCGGCCACCCGGCTGGCCAACCGAGCCAGCTCACCGTCCGTGTCGAGCCGGTGGACGACACTGGGACGGGCCCGTGTCAGGTACGTCTGTGAAGCAATCAAATTGCGTACCTTACTCACAGCACCATCAAAGGACGAGATCCCGTCAGCAATTACAGCAGCATGCAGTTCAGCTGGCAAAGTTGCCAGGAAGTGGCTGAACATCAGGGGACCAACATCAGTGAGCGTGGGAAACGCGAGAGACAGCAGCTTACGAAACCTGATTACGAACGAGTCGAGGCTCTCGTCAGGGCTAAATTTCAGGTCACGCAAGGTCAGGTGCTGCTCAGTCACAGTCTTTGTGACGAAGACATCTTTCAAGCCTGCAGCGGCTCTCTGAAACGACACAGTCTGGTCGGCGGGCAGGCTATCGAAGGCGTCGCGGGCAATACCAGCAAGCGACAGTGGCAAGACGTTTAACATCTGCTCGTCAGACCATCCCCTGAGCCTCCCATACCTCCCAAAATCATCAAGAAACCGTCTCAGAGATCCCTGCCCATCAAAGCGTGGCATCGCAATCCCCGAATCTACGGTCTGAACCGGCTCAGCAATGGCTGCCTCAGCCTTCAAAACGGATTGAGAGGGCATGGTGGCAGCGAAAGTGACAGAGAAAAAAAAAACTCCGCAAATGAAATCAGTCTCGTCCCTCACACAACTAACCGACCATCGTAGGCGGGCTGGGTGTCCTCACGTCAGCACAAATCCGAAGACGAACACCAGCACGCGGCTTCAGAGCGGCGCAGCGGCACACCGGACCGCAGCGCAGCGCGCCGGGCGGCGGCTCGAGCCAGACTGGCCGGGCACAGTCGGCGGCGGCCGGCGGGCGGCCGGCGGTCGGCAGTCGAGGTCACCCGCAGAGGCGCGTCCAGCGCCGGAGATCAGGGAGGCGGCTACAACAGCTGCAGGAGCCAGACCATGTCGAAGACGACGGCAGACGATGACGTGGGCCCGAACACGGCTCACCAGCTGCCACCAGTTGTAGACGTGCCGTCGTCGCCAACCTGACTCCCCGCAGACACCAAGTTGCTGCTGTGCTGTATTCGCCGCCGAGACACGCCAAGACGGCCAAGACTGAACCACGCGGTTGAAACGGAGCCCTCAAAACATCGGAACTCAAGATACTAGGGCTGCAATTAAATACAGAGCAAACCTATGGCACGGAAAACAATTATGACAATACAAAATTAATACTAGATTGGCATGGATTAAACAGAACCCAAAATAAAGTCTAAACGCGGCAAATAATGAACACTGACGAAAAGGGAAGAGAGTACTAAATTGAACAGAATAGGAAATCACCAACATGACTACACATGCATTGAAAGAATGGGACCAAAAGTTGGCAGTCCTACCCCCCCCCCCCCCTCCCTTAATTGAAGGTGTTCCGCCGCTACTGGCTGGCTTCCCACAATATTATCAAAGAAACAAAAGGAATATGAGCGAAAATGAAGGAGAGATGGCCTTGTGCGCCGATGACGTCTGAAGTAGGGCGCCCTAAAATTTATAACAAATTAGCATCAGGAGGGACAGGAACATAACAGCGCATCTCGTGTAGATGGTAAATGTATGATCATGAGAGAACAGTTGTCTCGCGCTGTCTGCTCCGGTTACCCTGATACCCTGAAATTCTCCGACCGTGTCTTCCTGGGCTCAGTAATGACTGATGGCTGTGGTAGCCATTAGACGGTAATCAAAGTAATGCAGTACCTGATAGTTGATAGTTGATACGGCAATTTGTTTTTCTTGATCATGCCAATGTGAGGATTTCTAGATATCCAGTAATCGACAAGTGGTCAAAGCATGGACAAATCGGCAAATTTTTGACGCTCTGTCGATTTTGCTTGACCAACAATCTTTCTTCCCACGTCAGGCCCGTGTATGTGTATATGAGCTCAATCAAATGTACACACACTCTTTGTTAAACTTTATCCCATGCTCCTACACACCTTCATCCCAACCCATGCAGTTGATTCCAATCCCATGCATTGTGCACTCACGCCGGCTCTCTGTTGTCCCACAGCCCATCATCAAGGAAGCAGGAGGACGGCAAGAGCAAGGAGCACGTCTGTTTGGACCTCAGTGGCGTCGATTCGGACGCGCCCCCGTAAGTACAAACATGTGCCCCGCAGAAATAATGTCCCCTCAACGGCTGGCTTAGTCATTCTTCATTCTCTCCTGACACATGTGCACTGTAAAAAATGACTACATCGTCGGGTGCTAATGGGTGCTAACATCTGTCTATTAACAGTCTATTACTCACACTTTTCACAAATCAATTGCTGCTAAAAGATTGTATAAACGTGTTAACGGAGGTATCCCATTGGTGTCTTCAGTGGTATAATTTAAACAGTTATTATAATCAAATGGTACACAGCATGCCGGTTCGATCAGACCAATTTTCATGGTCTCAACCAAATTATTGGTGAGAAATCAAGCAAACAAATAAGAAATAAAATGCCCAGATAATGTAAAAAACTGGGTGAGTTCAAGTTAACACATATCAATATAGGCCACATTTTATAAATAAGCTCACCAAATGCTTCCACCTGGCCAGACCAAAAGCCAGTTTTACTCACAAAATAAAACATTGCTTCTTACAACTTTCAGTTAAACCAACCAAGCGAACAAACAATCTTTGATGTTAAAACATATTGGCTGGCGGCTGGCTAACATACTCATATTGTCCACATCAGCGGTCATTTTTTTCGCGTGGCCGGCAAAATGCTGGGGTGGTCTCAGAGTAAAAACAACTGCAGCCGCTGTTTTTATTGGTAAAATTGATCTCTGATTCAGAAACACCATTGCACATACACTGCACTTCTCACTCTTTACACTCTCTGCACTCTGCACACTACACTCGTATGGTCCGCTGCATAGATCAGCGTGAAATCACTCTGCCGCTTGCCTATTGCTCTGCTCACGATGTTTCGATAATATCCCGGTTAGTGTTACTACCCCATAACCTCAGTTTTACATTGCTTACACACGGCGATTTCAAAGCTATCTGATACAAGCTACCGTCAGTTCCGTTCGGGGTCGCAGGATCAGATCACAGCATCGCTCTTAATCGGCCATGGCTTTCTCATTCGCGCATATCGGGATTCTATTTAAGGGCCGTTCTTGGATATCATACGCTCGTTTTTGTGGTAGCTTATTTCTGCACCTCACCATTACTCGCACACTAATCCTCTAATCGACATAGGCGGTGGAACGGGGAGGGCACCGGGGCACCCTGCCCCCCTTTGATTTGGGCATTTTAACATTAGCCCTATGGGCGTGCATGGAAAGAATGGGACCAAAAGTCGGCAGTGCCTCCCCTTAATTGAAGGTGTTCCACCGCTACTGCTAATCGAGAATCTAACTTGGAGGATTGCAACTCTCCAAGTTATTTGACGTCATTTTTCGAGACACTGTGCTTTCGTAGCTGGTCAATGGTCAGCATCTCTAGACGTTAGGTTATTGGAAAATTGCTTGACCGGTTACACAGGATTCATCCAAGCCGTACACTGGTCCCGTTTTGGTCCGCAGTGGCCCACGGCACGCACAGCTCACAGTCAAAGAAGTCTTGGCTGATAAGAATATCTGTCTCGTCGCCATCGGTCACCACACCGATGCTAATTATAAACCTTTGCTCTTCAGGCATAAGCCACTAGGATTCCCACTCCTCAACGCTCAATGATTATCAAGCAACAGTTCGCCATAGCTAATCACGGGCGACGGTCCATGTACTGGGAATTTCTGTTGGCTTTGAGCCGTGAGTAAGCACCGTTCTGCGTGCTAAGTCCCAGCTCTTTCCTCCGCTTTGGCGCTCACTTGATGCCGGCACTCGACCTTCTCTTACGGTACTCGCTATGAGTGCATTTCCGGCGGGAGCTCGGCGATACAGCCTGCACGCTGTGTCTGATCGGGTGATGGCATTGTTGCCATCCGGATCGCAAACGATTCGTATCCTCGGCGCGTATCTTGCAGTACAGATGCAGCAGCCCTGACCGCGTGCCTTAGGATGTGACTGAGGAGGGGCTTCAGAATGTTCAGTAGCTGCGCACTCACTGCTGACTCAGAGGCTGAAGGAGCGGGTGATATGGCACACCTGCCTGATAACCGGCTGCGGTTATCGCCCCTCGCTATCGCCACATACAGCCGGTCACACACACCTGTGTGTGGCGTGGACCGTCACGGGTCAAACAGCGGAGCCTCCTCTGTCGACAGTGGCTCGGTGGGACAGGGGCTTCAGTCGCCAGAACCATCCTCCTCCACTACGTTCTTGTCGCTCAGCCGGCGTGGGCTCGGGCGTCTATTTATGCTCCACAGATGGATGAAGGAAGCCACAGAAAACGCAGCTATCTTTACAGCATGGGTGAAACTTTGACATCACCATTGGGGTCCCAAACGTCCAAGGGGGCCTCCATTTAGTGGGGGCCTCCAAGCAATTAGGGGCCTCCAATTGCGGAAGCGGTAATTTACGAACCACGCCAGGGCCTCCTCTAAGAAATTTTCACTGGGGGTCCAGAGGCTCAGAAACCAAACTTAGGGTACCCCCAAATCCAGTTTTTTCATCGGATTTAGGTCACTTATTTTTCGTCACAGCTCGGATGCCATGATCTATTTTTTTTTTTAATATTCACCCTCGCCGGCACAGGAGGGGGGGGGGGGGTGATGCAACCCCCCTTAAGGTTTTTCGCGAATAACTCGCGTAAAAAGCGGCCGATCGCGACGAAACTTTTAGTACCCTCGCATTGATCAATTTTACACCTACCCTGAAAATTTCATGACCCTGACCCCAATGACCTTTGACCTGCGACCTCTTTTCCGAGACCATGTTTGGCCGGAATCGCGATTCGGCGTATGTCGGCTAACATTAGCCGCGCGTTTGCAAGCTTTTTGTGGTTTCAAACGTTCAAACATGTGATTTGCTGTCGCTCCCATACATTAGGGTGGGTGTCAAGGTCACCTGAAGGTCAGGTCAGGTCATTGACCTTTGGTGACCTCGGGTGACCACTGACCTCGGTTCACTTTTTCGAGTTTTACATGTTTCTAGGCTAGTTTTTGGAGCTGAGTTCGAATTTGGCAACCATTTGAACATTTACGAAGTAGTTTTGGTGCCTTCGTAACATGTTACCAAGCTCACAGAGGCGGTTGACACGTATTTCGAATACCCGTCACAACCCCTACCGGTTGACCTGACCTGACCTGACCCGACCTGGTCTTAATGCTTAAAGACATCATCTCTGATCAAAACTAACACGATATTCGTGATCAGCACCCCGGAAAACCACATAGCAGCCACAATTTACGACTTTCTAACAGGTCCCGATTTTCCCGGTTTTCGAGTCATTGACCTGACCTGGAAGGTCACCCGATGACCTAGGACCTTAAAATTGGGTATCAAATTGGGGTCGTACGAACCCCCCCCCCCTTGTGCCGTCGAAGGACGCAAAATGGCCTGTGCCGGCGAGGGTTTTAATAAAGAAATGGTAGGTCACCTGACCCTACTGGTGGATCCAGGCCAGCAGGGTGACATTGTATGTAAATATCCCCCGCGGCGTCCGAAATCGACGAAAATTTCTGGCTTTTTCAATTTCGACAATAAAACAAAATGCCTTTATTATAGAAAAAAAAATAATTTAACGGCACAGCATTGCACAACGAATCTAGTCGACCCCAGAAAGTGTGAGGGTTAACCCTCGCCCGCACCTGGGGGGATGGTTGCCACCCCCAAGTTAGTTGTTCTGCTCTACACTGAACATTTTTAAAGGTAGAAACCTGATTTTTTTTTGTATAACTGCTTTTTTGTCTTTTCTCAGCGTCCATTGAAAATTTCAAGTTTCTGTGGCTTTGGGGTTTGGAGATATGACCTTGTTCTTCAGGTCATGTCATGTCCTAAATAACGAATACCCAATATCTTGCGTTGGCTATGGGCCTTGTGAGCTTTTGACACCCTGATTTCGGCTTTTTTTGCCAGTCTTACCTCCCACCTATCATTGAACATGTTGTTTTGCGATGTACAGATGTCAGGGTCAGGGTCAAGGTCAACCTAGGTCATCTGAAACTATTGCGTTTTAGACAAGCTGAATTTACTTTTCGTGAAGTTTCTTTGACTGCATGTTTAGTAAAAGCTTCTCAGTTCATGATATCATGTTATAGGGAAACACAAACCAATCTGTGCACACATCAGTACATACACAGACATACACAGACATACAAACACATATCATTGACCTTGACCTAATTTGACATGAAATGACCATAGCCAGCAAATTAGTCGGATAGTGTGACAAGGAGCTGTTCTAGCTGGCTTGGCACTAATACGGCAGCGTCATCGGTATATGATGGGTTGGTCCGCTGCTTGTGTAGGTATTTTATTCTACATCACCACAATTTTTTTCTTACAAGATTTTAGGCTTCGCGGTCAAGAGCAACATATTTTTTGGGAAGAGACGAATCCAATGATACCAAATTTTATCTCATCAGGTCAGTCATTGACCTTCCAGGTCAGGTCAAACTAAAGAATGTTGCTGTTTGGGCTCACCGTTGCCCGTTGGAATATCACGTGTGCTGCTCATCATATACCGATGACGCTGCCGTATTGTGGTGCCAAGCCAGCTAGAACCTCTTTGTCACACTATCCGACTAGGTTTTTGCTGGCTGTGGTCATTTCAGGTCAAGTTAGGTCAAGGTCAATGATATGTGTTTGTATGTCTGTGCGTGTCTGTGTGTATACTGATGTTTGCACCGATTGTGAATGTGTCCATATTACATGAGATCATGAACTGAGAAGCTTTTGCCAAAAATACAGTCAATGAAACTTCACGAAAGTAAATTCAACTTGCCTAAAACGCAATATTTTAGACGACCTAGGTTGACCTTGACCCTGACCCTGGCATCTCTACATCATCGAACATGTTCCATGATAGGTGGGAGGTAAGACTGGCAAAAAGGCCGAAATCAAAGTGTCAAAAGCTCACAAGACCCATAGCCAACGCAAGATAGGTATTGGGTATTTGTCATTTGGGCTATGACATCACCTGAAGAATAAGGTCATATCAGTATCTCCGAAACCAAAAAACCACAGAAACTTGAAATTTTCAGTGGACGCTAAGAAAGGATAGAGAAGCAGCTATACGAAACATCCGGCTTCTAGCAATCAAAATGTTGAGCGCAGAGCAGAAAAAACTACCTGGGGGGGGGGAGTGACAACCACTGCCCCCCCCCATGTGCGGGCGAGGATTAAATAATTTGAATATCAGGACAATAATTTATTCAAACAGGTACTCCAACAGAGTCCCGCTTTTTATAGGTGACAGATTTGTGTAGCATCTAAGTTGCCCAGGGAGCCTTTTATTTGTAGGTACAGTACAGAGAGCCTCCTACTTCGACTACTTGCACAGAGAGCCTCCTTTTTGTACATACAGCTGAGCTTCTACAGGTCGAGCGCCGTTCTCCTATTTGTACGTACAGAGAACCTCCTACTGTTACAGAGGACCTCCTATTTGTCTAGGGGGTCTCCTATTTATCCAGGGGTCTTTTATTCGACCAGGGGTCTCATATTTGTGCAGGGGTCTCCTACTTGTCCAGGGGCCTCCTTTTTTGAAGGGCCTCCTTTTTGTTTAGCGAGCCTTCTATTTGTCCAGGGGGCCTCCTATTTGTCTAGGGGGCCTCCTATTTGTCCAGTAGGTCTCCTGTTTCTCCAGAAGGTCCCCATTTATCCAGGGGCTTCTATTTTCCAGGGGCTTCCTCTTTATCAAGGGGGCCTCCTACGTGTTCAGGGGCCTCCTATTTGTCCAGGGGCCTCCTATTTATCCAGGGGTCTTTTATTCGAACAGGGGTCTCATATTTGTGCAGGGGTCTCCTACTTGTCCAGGGGCCTCCTTTTTTGAAGGGCCCCTTTTTGTTTAGGGAGCCTTCTATTTGTCCAGGGGGCCTCTTATTCGTACAGAGGTCCTCTAGCTCCTACTTGTCCATGGGGCCTCCTTTTTGTTCAAGAGGTCCCCTATTTGTACAGGGGGCCTCCTATTTGTCCAGGGGGCCTCCTATTTGTTCAAGGGGCCTGCTATTTTTCTAGGGGGCCTCCTATTTGTCCAAGAGGTCTCTTATTTGTCCAACGGGCCTCCTACTTGTTTAGGGGGCCTCCTATTTGTCCAGGGGGCCTCCTTTTGGTTTAAGAAGCCTCCTATTCTCCAAGCGGCCTCCTATTATCCAGAGGGCTCCTATTTTTAGGGGGCCTCCTCTTTATCCAGGGGGCCTCCTCTTTATCCAGGGGGCCTCCTTCTTGTTCAGGGGGCCTCCTATTTATCCAGGGGCCTTCTATTCGTCCAGGGGGCCTCCTATTTGTCCAGGGGTGCCTCCTAATTGTCCAGGGGGCCTCCTTTTGTGAAAGGGGCCTTCTATTTGTCCAGGGCTCCTTTTGTGAAAGGGGCCTCCTGTTTGTCTAGGTCTAGGGTCTCCTATTTGTCCAGGGGGCCTCCTATTTTTGCAGGGGGCCTCCTATTTGTACAGAGGGCCTCTGACTTGTCCATGGGGCCTCCTATTTGTTCAGAGAGCTTCTTATTTGTACAGAGGGCCTCTTATTTGTCCATGGGGCCTCCTATTTGTCTAGGGGCCTCTTATTTGTCCAGGAGGCCTCCTGCTTGTCCAGAGAGCCTCCTATTTCTCCAGGGGGCCTCCTGTTTTCCGGGGGGCCTCCTACTTGTTCAGGGGGCCTCCTACTTGTTCAGGGGGGCCTCCTATTTGTCCAGGGGGCCTCCCATATGTCCAACAGGGCCTCCTATTTATCTAAGGGGCCTCCTATTTATACAGAGAACCTTCTATATGAACATCGGACCTCCATTTGTAGTGGCTGGTGCGTCTCGGGGGCCTCCACTATTGGGGTCCCAAAATGACAATTGGGGTCCCAAATGTTCGCATTGGGGTCCCACATGGGACCTCGAAAGTATACAAAGTTACACCCATGCTTTACAGCTGCGGGTAACGCGCCAATTTTGGACCGTGGACACTAAAAATAACGAGAAGCAGTGTTAACGAATGGAGAGTCGTCACCAGTCGCCACCTACCCAACACCTACCGCACTTACCGTTCAGTAGAACGGGTGTATGGTTACGGAGCGAGCGAAGCGAGCGGAGTCTTACGTAGAATAACGGAAATTTCTGAGTATGAGCGGCCGGCCGGCCGGCCGTGCGGACGCTTTTGCGAGGCTTATATCTCAGCGACCACTTGACCGATTTACACGCGGTAATTTTTGTAGGGTAGCTTCATTCCTTCTACCAAGTATTGGACTATTCCCGATGCATGTGGGTGACCCCTTATGCACGTGCCACGCGCAAAACGAAGAGGTGTCAGTTTTGTAATTGTTGCAATATCTCGGTAACTACTTGGCCGATTGCGCTGAAAGTTGGCATGTAGGTAGGCACCCACTAGGCACTGCATATCCATGTGCCAGAGTTGGGGTGCTGCTGCACGTGCGCACGTGCAGGGGTCGATTCCAGATCTCGAGAACGGCTGGACCGATGGCGCTCAAATTTGGTACACGGTTAGGGACCAGTTAGTAGGGTGCCGTGCACAAGTCAGTTGGGACCCATTCTGCACGTGCGCACGTGCAGGGTGCCGCTTCCAGATCTCGAGAACGGCTGGGCCGATTGTGCTCAAATTTGGCACATCGCTAGAGACCGGTTAGTAGGGTGCTGTGCACAAGTCAGTTGGAGGTACCCCCTCGAAATTTCGCACGTGCAAGAGTCACCATCTCGCTCGCTCCGTTAGTCGCCCCCCAAAAGGCGCTATACTGGTTCTAGTCTTGCCAATCCACACTGGCGGATCCAGGGGGGGGGGCCACGGGGGCCATGGCCCCCCCAAAGGCCTAAAGTGGCCTGTTTGGCCCCCCCAAAACGTCAGAAAAATTGCTAAGAAAATATATCTTGATGGAGGTTTTTAGCACACTTGGTGAAGTAAAGCTTTCCACAGCATAATATGGAAGCAATATGGTAGCAGTGAGGGTCAGTCAAAAGTTGCGCGAGTGGAGTCGACCTTCAAAAAAAGACTGTTGTTGGCACGTGTTTATGGCGCGGTAGCTGGGAGTTGGCGGTGTTTCGCGTGGTGAGGCATCACTGGCGGATCCGGGGGGGGGGGGCACGGGAGCCTGAGGTGCCCCTGACAGGCCCGTGGTGCCCTTGCTAGGTCTGTGGTGCCCCTGGACCCTGGCAGGCCTGTGGTGCCTCTGGCGGGCCTAGGGTGCCCCTGCTAGGCTGCTGATGCCCCTGGGCCCTGACAGGACTGTGGTGCCCCTAACAAGCCTAAAGTGCCCCTAACAGACCCGTGATGCCTCCGACAGGCCCAATGTGCCCCTGCGTGATGCCGTGTTGTCTGCGAGGCCGGTGGTGCCCCTGCGAGGCCGGTGGTGCCCCTGCTAGACCGGTGGTGCCCCTGGCAGGCCTGTGGTGCCCCTGCTAGGCCGCTGGTGCCCCTGGGCCCTGACAGGACTGTGGTGCCCCTGACAGGCCCAAGGTGCCCCTGCAAGGCCGGTGGTGCCCCTGTAAGGCCTGTGGTACTGGTACCCCTGCTAGGCCTCTGGTGCCCCTGACAGGCCCATGGTGCCCCTGCGAGGCTGGCGGCGCCCCTGGCAGGTCTCTGGTGTCCCTGACAGACCTGGGGTGCCCCTCACAGGCCCGTGGTGCCCTTGCTAGGCCTGTGGTGCCCCTGGCGGGCTGGTGGTGCCCCTGCTAGACCGGTGGTGCCCCTGACAGGCCTGTGGTGCCCCCGGGCACCAAGGGGGGGGGGTCATGACCCATGTGGCCCCCCTTGGATCTGCCACTGATACATATCATATTGATTAATAATGGCGTTATGGCTTATGCAATATGCAATGGCAGGCACTTGGTATCCCTCACTTATCCCTCATTGGGGGCTCTGGCGGGCTCCTGAGGGCCCACGTCTATCTCCGGGAGCCCTAGACAGGCTCCTTTGGGTCCTTTCAGTCCACTATAGCATAAGAGGTCTCCATGCGAGTCCTATACATCTGAGGGCGTACCCTGACGTCTGAGGTACCCAACTGCAGCTCCAATGGTCTCTTATACTGGCGGATCCAGGGAGGGGGCATTTACGGCCATGCCCCCTTCCCAGAGGCCTAAAGTGGCCCGTTTGCCCCCTCCCCCAAGCGATAATGAAACATAGTTCAATCAGTGCCTGGCCCAGGAGCCGAGTTAGACAGGGGGTGTTTTACCACCTCCCGGCCCGCAAAGGGACCCAAGCACTGACTCGAAGCGGGTTAACTGGTCGACAAAAGCAATGGTAAGTGTTTACAAAGTAATATAAAGGCATGGGTCGGATGGGCTACCATTTATATATTTTTACTTTTATTTTAAAAAAAATATTCATAGTGTCAGGGCTGTGACGAAAAATAAGTGGCCTAAATCCGATGAGAAAACAGGATTTGGGGGTACCCTAGGTTTGGCTCCTGCATGAGTTGGCCCCCCCCCAAAACGCAAGCCTGGATCCGCCAGTGCCAATCCATACATATATTTGGGTGAACTCGGTGTTCTTCTCCATTACAGACCCGTCCTCAGTCAAAACGTTTTCTACCATCTTGTTCATTCCACTGCAGTCCTAACTCCTAACATTGTGAAAAATGCTGAAGGATTTTAGAAGTAAAAGACAATGCTCTCTACGTTATCTGTTATTACGAATTTATTCAAACATTCTTGATTTCATTCAGCATTCATTCTCAGACCTAGTCAAGTGTTTTCCCAACATTCAAACAATTTCCCAAGATTCGTCTTGAGCTAACCTGTAACCCCGATTTTCGCGTATCAAATTATGAGGTTTGAACATATTTCGCTGGCGGTCACTCGGAATCTGGCGGGATAAGCTGTCCACCTGCCCGCTCTGGCTACTCTCCCTTTCGTATGAAGACATCAGGTCTTAACTAATATACCTGCCGGCGCGAGGAATTCAAGAAAATAAAAGCTCAACCATTTCTTTATTAGATATGAAATGCTTAAGTATGTATGTATTGTATGCATTGACAATTAAAACACTCTCCATATTAAAATGGCTTTTCTGAGTGTCGGGTCTGAGTTGAAAGAAAAAAAAACTAGTTAAAATGCACACAAATCACAGCACTCAGTAAACATCGAACCATTCACTCATCCCTAAATACGTAAATACCACTCGGAAACAGAGCGCTTAAAACTTCCCATGGATAGGCTCCTAAAATCATGGGGCAGGCGATTATATAATTTGGCGATGCTGTAGAGCAGACGCCGCCTCCCTAGTCCCTGCTTCGGTTCTTACGTGTGGGAGAGCCAGATCAGTACACGCCGTGTTCAACGTGAGCGCAGGGAAGAGTTGGCTAGGATTTGAGCGGATATAGTCTCCGCCCTCCGGCTCTCCAGTGTGTAACTCCAAAGTGTAACTCTTACCGCTACCTTTTTACAAAGCACATCTGCATGCAGCAGTGTAATATCATTTACACCTCCTTTGTCCGGCCGTTCGTGCATCATAGGCACACAATTACGGAGCCAAGGCAGTCATACTGCGCCGCATTACACGTGTGTACTGCGGCACAGCCTACCCTCCAGCAGAGCTCCGCGGCGCGTGAATGGCGTGCGGTCGAGCCGTCTGTTACATGACTGACGCTGGTCAGTGGTTGCCCTCAGCCCGTCTCATCTGTCAGGAAATTTATTTGTCCTAAATCTAGAAGTGGTGATTGACAATCGTTCTGTCATTTTGACAGATCAGCACCACATGTGGCTATCACAGCCCTATCATAAAGTGCTGTGATTTCAAAATGGCTCGAGCCTCGAATGATGATGGTCCGAGGTAAAGCGTCTCATCGATATGTCTCGAACTTGTCAAAGTTCTGAGGAAACATCTACGTACTGCTTTATTACTATAAAACGTACACAGCATAATCCTTATACGTATGTGTTAACCGGGAAAAGGAAAAGTAGCATCGCACAGAGATATGACAAAATACGTTTTGGAGTGTTTTTTCTTTCTTTTTTGCTGTCTCAAGGCGTTAAGGTATACATTACATATAAAGGCGTTCTTTGATGCAGTAGCGGCGGAACACCTTCAATTAGGGGGGGGGGGGCACTGCCAGTGCCAACTTTTGGTCCCATTCTTTCCATGCAACGCCCATAGGGCTAATGTAAAATGCCAAAATCAAGGGGGGCACCGTGCCCCGGTGCCCCCCCCCCGTTTCGCCGCATATGCTTTGATGCTGCTATTGGGCGTACAGACGCCTAACTATTTTGAACACCTAAGGCTTCCAATGTCCATGGATTTTGTGGACGGCGGACTTCTGTCATGCAAGAAACAAACATGAAATATCCCGTAGCGCTATAATCTCCGAAGTATGCAGCATGATGTAAGCTTTTTTTGTCATGCGATGGCCGATGTGCGTCTCAATGTTCGTGCGTCATGAGACATACAGATTACAGAGCCATGGCAGCTATACACAGTATACATACTGCGCCGCATTACACGCGTGTACTGCGGCACAGCCTACCCTCCAGCAGAGCCCCGCTCGGGTTCCGTGCGGGCGGGCCGCCCGTTACATGGGTGGCGCCGGTTAGTGAAGACCGCCGCGGCTCGAGGGCACACCTCTCGAGTATTGACTAGCATTTTACTTTTTTATTTTAGTCAACAAGTCGCTGCAAAATTAATGCGTGAACTGCAAAACCAATAATTGGATTACCTTGCACAGATTGCGTCTGAGTTTGAAATGCAATATATCTTACATGAAATGTGAAAAACGAGTGCACACATGATTTTGCACTCCCCAAGCGTTCGGAAAGATGCAAAAGATGCTGTTGCTTTGCCATGCGCATTTGTATATTTTCAAACTCACATTGATATTTACTTTGTTAATAAGAACACATCAATGTCTCGCAACCGTTTCCATTATCGAAGAATGAGCTAACGGCAATGTTGTCGAATATTTAAAACTTTATATGTAATAAATGTACGACTTTCCTAGTTACTGATCTGAGTGACGATATCGGGTGTCCACGCCTCCACTGTCCACTCCCAGTATCCAAGCTATTTCTATACTGGAATGTCACTGACACACTGCTTCTCTCTTCTTTCAGTCCAACATTAGAAGACATACGAATGTGGGGCGAATCTTTTGAGAAACTGATGGGTTGTTCAGGTGAGTAACAAGTGTACCTACTCCTCAATGTAATTCCGTGAAATGTTTTTTTTTTAGGGACAGAAATTATAAGAAGTTTTGGTAAAGACCGGTGGTCCTTAGGGGGGGGGGGGGGGGTAAACCACCAGAGGGAACAACCGATGGTCAGTCATCTACTAGATCTTTCTTTGCTACTGCCGTAGATGTGCTGTCTTAAGAATAGGATCTTGAAGGCCCATGTGTAGTGTGGTATAGTTGCCAATTTGAACACAACGTCATCTTTTATGCGTGCGTTAGCTTAGTTTCAAGTTCTCATCAATTATATGCGTTTGTTAGTGACACGAAAAAAGCACTTAGAATATAGGTACAGAGGTGGTTCCTATAAGTGTTACCTATATAGATATCCGTTAGAATAATCTATAGCCGAATAAAAAATAGCACTAAAACATAATAAATTGTGTATCATGTACCCGACTGTAGATTTGCTATGAAATTGTGCGTTTGTTGCTGGCGCCGTTAACTTTTTTCTTTCTTTCCAGCCGGCAGGAAGGTGTTTAAAGAATTTCTGCGGTGTGAATACAGTGAAGAAAATATATTGTTTTATTTAGCTTGTGAAGAATTGAAAAAAGAAAAAGATGCAGCGCTAGTAGAAGAAAAGGCGAGGTTGATATATGAAGATTACATCTCAATATTATCTCCAAAGGAGGTGAGTCAGCGGCCTCAGGAAGGCATGGTGACTTCGTGCAGCTGCATGCTAACTGCATCCGCACTCTTAACCCGCGCGGGGCTGGGGTCTCCAGCCGAACGCGCGGGGCTGGGGGGGGGGTAAATATTACCCCCCCTGTTATCTCCCGAACTAATGGTCCGATTTGGAAAATTCAAACGCCAATCGAAAGCTCTCATCACGAACTACTAAAAACATGAACTTAATTTAAAGTTTGAGGTCAAGGTCAAGGTCAGGTCAAGGGTACAAATTGCAAGTTTCTACAGTATCGGCCTTGCACCGTAGTTGCCGAAAAATGGAGTCATGGACTGAGACTGATCGCCCAAAACGTGTTCTTAGGCTACCAAGACAATATTCGTTGCATACAATATCATTCAGAGGTCAAGGTCAAGGTCAGGTCAGGTCAGGTCAGGTCACCAAAAAACAAAATATAGAAAAGGGCATGTGCGACACATGTTTTATGGGTCATTTTACTCATAGAATTCAATAGGCACACTCAATAAGTGATATGGACCACCTCTGGATGAATTTCAGGTCGAGGTCAGGTCAAGGTCAGGTCAAGTTAGGTCAAATTTTGAAGTTGGTTGTTAAGGCCTAAAAAGGTGTCTATCTGATGCAGTTTTTCACGACGAATCGAATGGTGCTATTTTTGTTTCCGTACGAGGTCTAGAACTTCCAAAAAAGTCATTTTTCAAAAATTTTGTGTGTCGTGACGTCATAAAATTTTGAATAACTCCCACATTTTTGAACCGATTCTTCTAAAATTTGGTATGTAGGTGCACATAGACCACTTCTCTGACATATATTCCGGTTTTTTTGATAAACTCAAAATTTTGGATTTTATAATGATTTTGCCAAAAAAGTCAGTTTTTTGAAAAAATTTAGGCCAAAATCCAAAAATTTTCAAAAAACCGAGATAGCCATTTGATAGACAAAGTAAAATTACGTATAACCTTTTTTGTTACGTCTTGATTCCTTTAAAAATGAAGATGTTAGCGGCGTTTGAACTTTTGCCGTTTTTGAGGCGAAAATGGCGAACATGACGTCACTAAAACGTCAATTTCTCAAAAATTTTCCGACGGATTTCGCTCAAATTTTCAGGGAACGTGTCAAATTGATGTAAGAAAAGGTACTGAAAGTTTGGCGGCGCTGCGCGCCGCCGTTTTTGAGATATCGCAAAAATTCGCGAGGGGGGGTAAAATTTACCCCCCCCCCCAGCCCCGCGCGGGTTAAAAAAACTGACAATCAGACACTACAACATTAATTTTAGTGACAGCGTGGCTCTTATATATGAGCGACATTGTGCACTGACCAGAATTTACGTATTTAATTAGCAAAGTTTATTTTATCTTTTTCCCTACCCTTAAAGCATCTTCTATAGCCTTTCCCACACCGATGGACCGTCATATAGCGTGCCGACTTTTCGATCGCAGTAACGTTACCATCAGAAGAGAGTTTAGCTCCCAATCGGACAATGGCGAACCTACTTATTACTGGTTCCGACCAGTCTGAATGGTCACACATTGGTTGCTATGCTGTGCTATAAGCGAATCTCGAAGTAACAAAGTCTTGTCTAAAAGTCCCGAGTATCCCATCACTAGCAGCTCACGCGTGGTTGCAGCGCCGTGTCACTGAAACGCATATCTCTAAAATAATGGCCGGTCATTTTTTCTCAGCCAGCGTTAATCCTTGCCCTTTAGTTTTATATGACGTGTCCGCTTACACTGCAGTCTGCACTCATGGTTAGCCGCCCAGTAAAATAGTATGCATGTGGCTGGACCTAAGTTCACCAACCTGACCCAAACCTTACCTGCAGTTTCGAGCTTAGAATTGCAATCAAATTCATCCTCTCCAAACAGAGAAGGTAAATAACTGCCATTCTTGACAATGAATGCTTACTGCAAGTCGCTTGCCAAAAATTCAAATATGCAATCGTTGTGATCGTAATGTGATATGTATGAGTTGTGACTCATAATGGTTCACTTGTAAGACTCGTGACTCATAACGTGTCACGTGGCCAACTGTGAAAAGTCGGGTTTGTGTGCATGACATCTCTTGTCTCAACTGTCTCACTGTGAGGTGTATCTCACCACACCTGTCTCACTGTGAGAATGTGTCTCACTTGACTCACTGTGAGATGTGACTAGCCTGTCTCACTGTGAGATGTGACTCGCGTGTAACTCGCCTATTCCACTGAGGGTATATGACGCACCTGTGTCTCACTGTGACGCGTGACTCGCTTTTCTCACTCCAAGTATTCTCGCCTGTCTTAACGCGATAGAGTTAAGACAGGCGATAAGACTCGCCCGTCTTATTGTGAGGTGTGTTATACCTGTCTAACTGTGCGTGTGACTCGCCCATTTTACTGTGATCTGTGAGTGGACTCGCATGCGTCACACAGTGATGTGGGACTCTCCTGTCTCACTGTGAGTGTGACTGGATTGTGTCTCACTATGAGAGCATGACTCACCCATATCTCGCTCTGAGTGTTTGACTCGCTTTTCCCACTATGATTGTGATCCGTCTGTTTCGCTCTGAGAGTGTGACTCGCCCGTGTCTCGCCAGGTGAGTCTCGACTCGCGGGTGCGGGAGGTGATCAACGTGAAGATGCGTTCGCCCAACTCACGCACCTTCGACGAGGCCCAGATGCAGATTTACACGCTAATGCACAGAGACTCGTACCCCCGCTTCGTCAACTCGTCTGTGTACAAGAAGCTGGCGCAATTGAACAATAACAGTCGGAAGGACAGCGTAGCGTGACGCGTTGACCAGTGCGCTGTCCGCCCGCCGCCGCCGCCCGGCCACTGCGTACGCTCAAAGATATTATTTAGTGGTGCGGTGTGCGCCAGGCCGCCGCCGCCGCCGCGCCGGCCACGTGCAGCCGGTGAGGTCGGCCCCCGCCGAAGACGCCCACGGCTGCCGGCCGGGCCGCCGTTTGCCTTTCACGCGGGACGCGGGACTTTGAGAGAGCGATGATCTTCGGCTGCCGTTGTGGAGCCTGAGCCGGCCAGGAGGACGTGGTGCACTCGAGCACGGAGCGTCAGAGGCTCGATCTCAGCCGGCAGGGCGGCCGGCCTGCTCGCCACCCGCGCACCCGGTGACCAGTCGCCAGGCCAGGTCTCTCGAGGTCAGGTCAGGTCACCGCCGACCGCGCGCGACACCAGTCAGTGGGTAGTGTCACCTCTGTTTTGGTAGCGTTGCTCGTGCCGTCTGTTGGTGGGAATTTTAAATGCGATCACCCTTGTACTTACGGCATATTAGCTCACCAAGCTGTCCCTCTCTCAAGTACTTTTTGTTAGTGAGGCTGCTTTTAGATACCTTTTCATCAAACATTTCGCGTTGATATTTTCATGGTGACTTTTGGAAGCATTCTAGTCATGTTTGCTCTTAATGCTACCGCCAATCTCACCGCAGAAAACTACCACTAAACGCACAAAAGCGCTGACAAATCACCGCAGAGCTCATACATAACGCTTATACATCGCCGAACATCAAAGTTCTGCTTACTAGGCTCTTTTTGCTGCTTCACGCTTTAAGATGCATCATCGCGTTGGTACAAAGTTGAACGAGACGATTTCTTGTGCGTCGCTTCAAAAGAAGAAGCGATCTTAGGGCAACAGGTATTTTGCAAGCTGCTTGACGACTAAATACGCTTGCCGGACAAATCTCTGGTAGCTGCGGCCGCCGGCGGACGGACGGAGGGGGTGGGGGCGTTAGTTGTGTGCCATGATCACTTCTGTTTTGACCATTGTGGTGTGTCAGCTGGTCGCCGGATCGTCAGGATGTGGGAGAGTGAGTGAGTGGAAAAGAGTCAGGGAGAGAAAGAGAGAGAGCAGACGGAGCAGAGAGGCTGTCGGGGCGCCCTGAGTGTGGGGACCATTGTTTGGCCGCCGGCCGCCGCGCTGGGTGCGTGGGCTGGCCGCTGACCGCCGGGCCGGCCCCGGGGACCGGTAGCCGGCCACCGACCGGCACCGCTCGATACCGCCCAGACACGCGGCCGGGGCGCGCGCTCGCTCGGTGCGGCCGGGTCGGGTCGGGTCGGCCGCCGCACGCAGCCGCCGCCGCCGGCGCGCCGCCCGCCCGAGCCCCACTATCGATCCGTCGTCGGCTGGCGGCCGCGATTTAGGTCACAGTGCCGCCGATCGGCGCCGAGGAGCGCCCAGGAGACGGTCCGCCCCCGCCCTACCAGCACGCCGCCCGGCCCGGCCGCCGACTCCGGTGCTCAGCAATAAAGTCAGCCACAAGGCGTGCCGTCTGCGCGCCTCTCTACTTCAGCTAGCGCAGTTTTGTTTGTGTTGACATGCGCTCAGGGGACTTGGCAGAGGGCGCCGAGCGGCCGGCGTTCCGGACCGCCCGCCCGGCGGCCGCGCGCCGCCTCCCCGGGTCCGGAGGCGGCGCGGCGGCCGTCCGGAGCGCCGCCACCGCCGCCGTCAGTCGTCTCCCCCTGACGGCGGCGCCGGCGGCCACTGCGGTGGCGCCCCTCCTGCCCAACGGCCACCGGCCCAGCTAGCTTTAACAGGCGCAGGTGTCGCAGAGGGCGCACCGGCGCCGACCGCGCGCGCGCGTGTAGGACGGGAGAGCGTTCCTCAATGTACTTGGCGAGTGTGTGACCGTGCATATGTTCCGGTGATGCCTGTGTGCTGGCTGACGCGTCGGTCCCGATACTGATAAGCTAGGTTGATCAGAGTCGGCTCAACAGGCTGCCAGCCGGCCTGAGCGCCGACAGGTTCACGTCATAATATCGTTCATAATTTCCATAATATGTGTTAAGTCACAATGAATAAATGTATGGTAAAGTCGTGGTCGTCTTTGTTTTGGGAAGAGCAAATGGGTAAAGTGGGAATGCACACATCAAGAGCGGAAGGGTAGGTACAGTCGGGTGCCAAATGAAGTGCCGGGACTCATTCACCGGTTAGCTTCGGCTCAGCGCTGGCAGCTGCCGCCGGTACTGGCAGACTGTGCCGCCTGACTTCAGTGTGAAGCGGTGCAGTCTACCCACGCCGTACACGGCACCGGCAGCGGCTCGAGGAGGTGGATGAATGTTGTATGAAATGGACCTGCCGGCTGCCGTGACGTCAGCGGTGAGTGCAAAGCCCAACCACCATCACCAGTCACCACGGCCAACAGAACTTCCAGCTTTTATCCGACCCGTCGTCAGGAAACTGTTTATTTTTTTAATCGTCATCCAAGTGTGCCGTATCTAAACGACTGGCCAGAAACGAGCTTCATATATTTGGACTAACCAGTAGAGCATGACTTTAAGCCAGAGAATGTCGATTTTGACTTCGGAGTCGAAGTCCGAACGATTTCGGCGACTCCAATTGCGGCTCTGGCCAGAACTGTCAACTCCGACCGACTCCGGCCGCGGCCACACACAGTCCTGCAGTTACACTACATAAAATTTCAAACTTCTAGGAAATAAGCTATACGGTTGAAAGGACCACATTTTTTTAGGGGGAGAGCTACTCTACTTGACTTGTCGACCTGGCCCTAGGTGTTCTGGTATCAAGGATTGTTACACGGGCTGCAAAATTTACGTGTTTTGGAGCTGCTTTGCCAAGTGATATGTAGGGGAGAGTGGGGAAAGATGCCCAGGGTTTTACTACGTCATATATTATTCGAAAATGACAATAGGGTTGGGACCTGTCTCCACACTCTGTATGTTTTGGTAAAATAAGAAAGCTGAGAATTTTTCATGATTTAATTTAAAATCACTTTGTTAAAAAAATGCCTAGTTAGCCCAGAAATTAATTATTTGTGACTGAAAACAACTTGCTTCTGATTGGTCGGGCTAATCATGACGTCACATGTAGGTATATAACTGTCTGTATATTTGGCGCAGTTGAGACATATATTTTCTATGTATTTACCTATGGTAAATCGGAGTGAATGGTCGTTTTTTCAGTGTCTCCTTATTTTGCGCTGGTATTGCGTGGCTAAGCAATTTTATCAAGAATAGCATATACTAAAATGTTCCTTTAATAATGGAGCTTCAATATCTGTGAGTTTTATTGGCAAGCGAAAACTGATTTCGCTGTTATTTTATCTGGAAATTACTCATTTTTTAGGTCAATATTCAAAATATTGTACGGGAACAAGTTGGCACTTCTCTTGATTTTTGCACTCAAATCGCGTGCGACTCAACTGTATTGGAACTTGCAAAGAAGCTTGGTGATTAATTAACTGTGTTGTTGTGGCACTGTTTGCAAAGCATGGATAATGAAACTGTGCCAAAGACTTAGCTACATAGCTAGCAGTGCCTAAAAGTAATACGCAGGAGGGACAGAATTTCAGAGTCCGATCGAGAAGAATCGGTGCAAATGCTACGAGTACCAGGCAGCTCTGATACGATGGCTAGTCGTCTCACTCCACACACAAAGAAATATTGACACCGTTAGCGGTGTAATTGCACAGTACATATCTGAGCACTTGAGGAAGGTTAATCTAGTCCCTTTCCCGCTTAAATTACACGCATTAGCTTCTAAATGAACACCAAGAAGAAGGTAATAGAACACTGTTAGGAGGGTTGGGTGTTTTACTACACCATGATATAACGTAAACGGTGTTAAATTACCCTGAAGCTCTTTTTAAAAGTATGCTATTATCCTTAAGTTACCCCATTTACCTACGCGGTTAAAAACACCCTGGAAGACCTTTTCAACAAACACACAGAAAAATATTGCCACCGTTAGCGGTGTAATTGCACAGTACATATCTGAGCACTTGAGGAAAGTTAATTTAGTCCCTTCCCCGCTTAAATTACTCGCGCTTCCAAATGAACACCAGGAAGAAGGTAATAGAACACTGATAGGAGGGTTGGGTGTTTTACTACATGTAGCAAAACACCCAACCCTCCTAACAGTGTTCTATTACCTTCTTCCTGGTGTTCATTTGGAAGCGCGAGTAATTTAAGCGGGGAAGGGACTAAATTAACTTTCCTCAAGTGCTCAGATATGTACTGTGCAATTACACCGCTAACGGTGTTAATATTTTTCTGTGTGTAGGGTAGTGTAGGGGTAGGGTTGAGTTCAATAAGGTCCTTACATTTGAAAGGTTTGAACAACCCGCAATCAGCACAACATACCACAAGTTAAATAAAAAACTACCAAACCCCGCCCAACTAATATTAATAAATATTACAGCCAAACTAATGGCCTAAATAAAAATATATCTCAAATCCTAACAGTTATCGCGGGTGATGGCGCCATGAGTTGCTATTATCCAAAACAGATGCAAATAAACATGTTTGTATGTTATATGTATGTTTGTTTTAAAAACGTTGCAGCGGCGCTGGGAACTGCAGTCTTAGATCTAGGTATGTTTGGCATCTGCAACTCTTCATATACACATTAACCCTGTTTCGGACGGGGGAGGCCTTTCAGAATTTTCTTGTACAATTGTCAAACGCCGCGAGACATTCAGCTCATATTTGGTGACTTTTCCTAAATGCTCATTGCGCACATCTCGGCAAAAAAAAATGCCGGGTCAGGTCAGGTCAGGCAACCAGAGCGGGTTTGTTGACCCCACCTCAGAAAAGTACGCCTATCAATTCAGCAGCAACGAATATCAGCCTCACAGCAGCATATTTCGGGGTCTTTCGATTTGGCTGAAAATCGGTATACAGGGCCTCCTCGATGCGCTGATTCCGAAAATGTACCTCTTTGGGGTGGTATTTTGCACCGTTAACGAGTTAACGACCAATTAACATTTTAACGGGAAACGGCGGGGTCTTTCGATTTGCCTGAAAATCGGTATACAGGGCCTCCTCGATGCGCTGATTCCGAAAATGTACCTGTTTGGGGTGGTATTTTGCACCGTTAACGGGTTAAAGGCCAATTAACATTTTAACGGGAAACGGCGGGGTCTTTCGAGTTGGCTGAAAATCGGTGTACAGGGCCTTCTCGATACGCTGATTTCGAAAATGTGCCTCCTTGGGGTGGTATTTTGCACCGTTAACGAGTTAAAGATCCGTTAGAATTTCAGCAGCATATATCGATTTCAGCAGCAAATTTTGGGGGTCTTACGATTTGGCTGAAAATAAGTATACAGGGCCTCCTCGATGCGCTGATTCCGAAAATGTACCTCTTTGGGGTGGTATTTTGCACCGTTAACGAGTTAACGACCAATTAACATTTTAACGGGAAACGGCGGGGTCTTTCTATTTGCCTGAAAACCGATATACAGCGCCTCCTTGATGCGCTGATTCCGAAAATGTACCTCTTTGGGGTGGTATTCTGCACCGTTAACGAGTTAACGACCAATCAACTTTTTAACGGGAAACGGCGGGATCTTTCGATTTGGCTAAAAATCGGTATACAGGGCCTCCTTGATGCGCTGATTCCGAAAATGTACCTTTTTGGGGTGGTATTTTGCACCGTTAACGAGTTAACGACCAATTAACATTTTAACGGGAAACGGCGGGGTCTTTCGATTTGGCTGAAAATTAGTATACAGGGCCATCTCGATGCGCTGATTTCGAAGATGTGTCTCTTTTGGGTGGTATTTTGCATCGTTAACGAGTTAACGATCCGTTAACATTTCAGCAGCATATATCGATTTCAGCAGCAAATTTTCGGGGTCTTTCGATTTGGCTTAAAATCGGTGTACAGGGTCTCCTCGATGCGCTGATTCCGAAAAGGTACCTCTTTGGGGTGGTATTTTGCACCGTTAATGAGTTAACGACCAATTAACATCTTAACGGGGAAACGGCGGGGTCTTTCGATTTGGCTAAAAATCGGTGTACAGGGCCTCCTCGATGCGCTGATTCTGAAAATGTGCCTCTTTGGGGTGGTATTTTGCACCGTTAACGAGTTAACGGCTAGTTAACATTTTAACGAGAAACAGCGGGGTCTTTCGATTTGGCTGACAATCGGTGAACAGGGCCTTCTCGTTGCGCTGATTCCGAAAATGTACCTCTTTGGGGTGGTATTTTGCACCGTTAACGAGTTAACGACCAATTAACATTTTAACGGGAAACGGCGGGGTCTTTCGATTCGGCTGAAAATCAGTATACAGGGCATTCTCGATGCGTTAATTTCGAAAATGTGCCTCTTTGGGGTGGTATTTTGCATCGTTAACGAGTTAACGATCCGTTAACATTTCAGCAGCATATATTGATTTCAGCAGTAAATTTTCGGGGTCTTTCGATTTGGCTTAAAATCGGTGTACAGGGTCTCCTCGATGCGCTGATTCCGAAAAGGTACCTCTTTGGGGTGGTATTTTGCACCGTTAAACGAGTTAAAGGCCAGTTAACATTTTAACGGGAAACAGCGGGGTCTTTCGATTTGGCTGAAAATCGGTGTCCGGGGCCTTCTCGATGCGCTGAATCCGAAAATGTACCTCTTTGGGTTGGTATTTTGCACCGTTAACGAGTTAACGACCAATTAACATTTTAAAGGTAGTGTGCCACCTTTGAAAGATTTCCCATTTTATTTTTCCTAGGATAAGAAGCTTCTGTTTTTACCTAATATCGCAAAAAAAATCAAAAATGGGCCTGGAATAGTGCCTTTTTCGCCTAAAAGTTTATCGGTTTTTAGATATGTATAACAACTGTAGTGGGCTCACCTGCAAACAGGCGTCGGGCAACAATCGCGAATGCGGCGCACTTGTGACAATAAGCAAAGGTCATTATAGTGTTACGACCATACGACGTACGGGAATGAGTTATCAGCTGTCTAATCGTAGACAACACAATGTCGAGCCTTAAACTGTAAGCCCGTATTGGTATTGTTTCTTTTATTTGGCTGTCGAGCATTATTTATGGTTTGAAATATGATTTTATGTAAAATAATTGATATGAAAAAGCCGTCTTATAAGTTATGACCCCATTTCACCACACGTAAGTGGCAGAAATGACAATGATCAGCTGACGCATTTTTCTTGGCCGAAGTCAGAGCGCGCGGCCCGACGCACCACGCGTATTTGGAAATTCCGACCTCGACGAGCATCAGAAGCCAACTAACAGGCGTGTTCGAAACCGCAGGAGCTGATGATGAACGGGTTTATCGAAACTTGATTGGATGAGCATATCGGTAATAGCGATTTCAGTGAGTGCATTTATTGTTCATAGTGGTGTGAAATGTGGTTGGGGTACGACCGACAACCCGTCGGGGCGAATTTCGCACTGGGGTACTCAAAATTTGAAGAATTTAAGACGTTTCCATGAGTTTTGAAGGTATGGATAAGTTCTAAAAATCCGGTTCTCCTTATCTGCGCCATTAACTCCATACGGTCCAAGAAAGCTGGCACACTACCTTTAACGGGAAACGGCGGAATCGTTCGATTTGGCTGAAAATCAGTATACAGGGCCTTCTCGATGCGCTGATTTCGAAAATGTGCCTCTTTTGGGATGGTATTTTGCATTGTTAACGAGTTAACGATCCGTTAACATTTCAGCAGCATATATCGATTTCAGCAGCAAATTTTCGGGGTCTTTCGATTTGGCTTAAAATCGGTGTACAGGGTCTCCTTGATGCGCTGATTCCGAAAAGGTACCTCTTTGGGGTGGTATTTTGCACCGTTAATGAGTTAACGACAAATAAACATTTTAACGGGAAACGGCGCGGTCTTTCGATTTGGCTGAAAATCGGTACACAGGGCCTCCTCGATGCGCTGATTCCGAAAATGTACCTCTTTGGGGTGGTATTTTGCACCGTTAAAGGGACCCTCCCACCTTAACATTAGTTTTGAGTTGAGATAGCCAAGTTTGCGGCCAGGCTCAGAAACCACCATTTATCCTGGTCGCAACCCCCGCAGCTTTATGGTGTTCAATAAATTTCTTCCCTTTACTTGCAGGGTGGGACCAGCGTGGTCCCTATCTCTTAACCATTACGGGAATCTGATGACGTCATCAGGCTTTCAAACGTCCGTTAAATGTTTGACTAAAACGTTTTGTAACACGCGGTGGTATATGCTGCTTTGCGCGCAACAAATGCCGCACTTTCAAATAAAGTCGCTAGGAACAGCGGAGATCCCAAAAAGTAAACAAAAGTAAAAGTCTAATATCTTGAAAACCGGTGAATATTTTTCGTTGAAATCTGGTAGATATTCGTTTTTGCTCTTTCTGAACCGAGCGACATCACTTTCATGCCAATTCATTAACTTTTTGAAGGTGGGAGGGTCCCTTTAACGAGTTAACGACCAATTAACATTTTGACGGGAAACGGCGGGGTCTTTCGATTTGGCTGAACCTCGACGCGCTGATTCCGAAAAAGTACCTCTTTGGGGTGGTATTTTGCACCGTTAACGAGTTAACGACCAATTAACATTTTAATTGGAAACGGCGGGGTCTTTCGATTTGGCTGAAAATCTGTATACAGGGCCTCCTCGATGCGCTGATTCCGAAAATGTACCTCTTTGGGGTGGTATTATCAGGGTATCTAGAGCACCTGTTCACGAGTGTGTAAACCAAAAATGAGCCTGATCTGACTTGTAAGACGGCGGCCAGAGCCCAAAATGTGAACAAGCCAAAATGCTAATAATTTTTACTTTGACCTGACCTGTAACGTCATCGGTGACCTCGAGGTCAATAAAATTAGGGTTCGCTCGACAGTGTTTCCGGGGCTATCAGACGCCGTTTGATTTTGACGATCGGCCCAGTAGCTTCGGAGTTAGAAGGGGGGGGGGCTATGGAGAGCCCCCCCCCCAGTAGGGCGTGTTATACGCAGACCCAGTGGGGCGCGGGTTAATGCTCGAAGTGAGCACCAAATGGACCCTGTCTACCATTGCTCACTATATTAAACTTAAACTTAAAGGGACACTCCCACCTTAACATTAGTTTTGAGTTGAAATAGCCAAATTGGTGGCCATGGCCTGCAAATACCGTTTTGGGCACTCACAACATCGAAAAATGCTTTAATTCGAAGATATGGAATTTCAAACTTGCAGTTTTCGGATTCTAAGGGGCTAATGCATTGGAATGCCCCCTTAGAATTTGTGACGTCAGCGGAGATCTAACGATTTTTAAATCTTAGACTAAAACCATCGTTAACACGTGGTGGTATACGCTGCTTTGCGCGCAACGTCTGCCGCACTTTAAGGCTGCCAAATTATTGCTTCCAAATTAAGTCGCTAGTAACAGGGGAGATCCCAAAAAGTAAACAAAAGTAAAAGCCTAATATCTTGAAAACCAGTGAATATTTTTCGGTGAAATTTGGTAGATATTCGTTTTCGCTCTTTCTGAACCAAGGGACATCACTTTCATGCCAATTCATTAACTTTTTGAAGGTGGGAGGGTCCCTTTAAATGCGAATATGTGGGTCAGGCAACCTTTGGGGACAGCTTAGGTCATGTTCTGTTAACGGATGTTAACGGATCATTAGCTCGGTAACGGTGCAAAATACCACCCCAAGAGGTACATTTTCGGAATCAGCGCATCGAGAAGGCCCTGTATACTGATTTTCAGCCAAATCGAAAAACCCCGCCGTTTCCCGTTAAAATGTTAATTGGTCGTTAACTCGTTAACGGTGCAAAATACCACCCTAAAGAGGTACATTTTCAGAATCAGCGCATCGAGAAGGCCCTGTACACCGATTTTCAGCCAAATCGAAAGACCCCGCAGTTTCCCGTTAAAATGTTAACTGGCCGTTAACTCGTTAACGGTGCAAAATACCACCCCAAAGAGGTAACGGGAAACGGCGGGGTCTTTCGATTTGGCTGAAAATCAGTATACAGGGCCTGCTCGATGCGGAATCAGCGAATCGAGAAGGCCCTGTACACCGATTTTCAGCCAAATCGAAAGACCCCGCTGTTTCCCGTTAAAATCTTAACTGGCCGTTAAAATGTTAATTGGTCGTTAACTCGTTAACGGTGCAAAATACCACCCCAAAGAGGTACATTTTCGGAATCAGCACATCGAGAAGGCTCTGTACACCGATTTTCAGCCAAATCGAAAGACCCCGCTGTTTCCCGTTAAAATGTTAACTGGCCGTTAACTCCTTAACGGTGCAAAATACCACCCCAAAGAGGTACATTTTAGGAATCAGCGCATCGAGAAGGCCCTGTACACCGATTTTCAGCCAAATCGAAAGACCCCGCCGTTTCCCGTTAAAAAGTTAACTGGCCGTTAACTCGTTTACGGTGCAAAATACCACCCCAAAGAAGTACATTTTCGGAATCAGCGCATCGAGGAGGCCCTGTATACCGATTTTCAGCCAAATCGAAAGACCCCGCTGTTTCCCGTTAAAATGTTAACTGGCCGTTAACTCCTTAACGGTGCAAAATACCACCCCAAAGAGGTACATTTTAGGAATCAGCGCATCGAGAAGGCCCTGTACACCGATTTTCAGCCAAATCGAAAGACCCCGCCGTTTCCCGTTAAAAAGTTAACTGGCCGTTAACTCGTTAACGGTGCAAAATACCAACCAAAAGAGGTACATTTTGGGAATCAGCGCATCAAGGAGGCCCTGTATACCGATTTTCAGCCAAATCGAAAGACCCCGAAATATGCTGCTGTGAGGCTGATATTCGTTGCTGCTGAATTGATAGACGTCAGAAAAGTTTGCAATCACGTCAGAGCTTGAGTTTTTCACGAAGTTATTTCCTCTCATCAAGTCTTCAAAACTGAAAACAGTACCTGCAGTATGTGTCGTTTGTATCTCAGAATTTTTTATCTGTGACCTGAGGCTAGGTCAGAGTCGTGACCTTTACATTGCAAGCCTATGGAAAAATATTGAAATGCGACCTGCCTCGAGTAAACGAGTCAAAACCACCCGATTCTTCAAGAATTATGACAAATTATCTTATCTGTAATGATCCAGGTGCCATTTACTGACAGGGACACCGGAGAGGGTTATCTGAGGGCGAGATCATGTGAGGTGATATCTACCATACATTAATGCTCACAATACTTACAATATTGACAATGCTTACAATACTGTTACAATACTTACGATGAGACCAGCAAGCACTCTGCCGTTACAGTTCAAACTTCTGTTCGAAAACCGACGTTACACACATTCGCTGCCAGCATAACATGTATTGTTTGACAGTAACAAAATACAATTGACTTCTGAACCCCAAACGGACCGCCATCCACTCAAATTTTATAACCCTGACCGGTCAGGGGGCGAATGGAGGTCATCTCCTGGGCATTACACTCAGCCCTTGCACAAAATATCTCACCTCACAGTGATCATTACAACAATATCACCGACTTGATAGTGGATTTCAAAGTACTTGCATCAGCTCTTCTTGCTATTGCAGACGATCATCTCCTCAGGGTAATGTTGTTTGGGACATGAACAAAGATCGTTTTCGGAGTTTCATAAGTGCTACTGCAACATCCTGGCACAAAACAGAGCTTGCACGCTTTTCTCTGCACTTTGCCCTTCAGTATATCACAAAAGAATTGTTTAGAATCCATCTTAGGCTTCTTTCACAGTCTCCCTTGCCACCGTAGGGCGTAGATAGCAGTGGCGGATCTACGTTGGGGCAAAATGGGCAATTGCCCCCCCCCCTAAACGGAAAAACTCTGGGCAAACATATCTTTTTGCCCCCCCCCCCTAAAAAACTACAACTTGAATACTAAAAATATGGCACACCGCACCGAGCTACCAGCCACGTCCGAGGTCGTCAGGCGATTCCTGTATGGTGCAAGGCGTCCTCGCTGAAGGTGAGTGAGAGGTGTGGACACTACATAAGTCCGGCTACTTATCTGACCCGGAGAGGGTGTCGGTGAGGATTAGTGATGAGTTCGGTGGGGATTAGTGATGGGTAAATAATGTGGCAGTCAGACGCTGTGAAATGTGAAGCAAAGCTGCGCTGGTGGTAGCTGTAACATGGCAGGCGAGATAGAACTGGTTGAGTGAACGATATGGTTGAGCTACTGCCGCTGTGTCACTCAGTGATGGCCAGAAAGAACGGTGTACTGCGTGCCTTTGAGAACAAGTGCGAGATAGGTTTCTGAGAGGAATAACGTAAAGAAGATTACCAATCGCGGCTTTTTCATGAGCCATACCGTTATCTAACGGGGACAAACACAGAAAGGCTCAGTCAGAGCTTTTGGTTTGCGAGGTGTTGGAGAAGCTCAGTATGTTGTGGGAACTTAACGCTGTTCAGTGTGATTCCGTTGGCTGTTGCGCTGTGGTCCTATGTAGTCTGTAGAAGCATCGTTTATCTCCTCTCGAAAGTAACACTTATTGTATAATTTTGCTAGCTCGCGAAGTTTAGTCCCAAAGTTAAGGAATGTTCATTGTAATTGCATCAATAAATGCAGGACCGAAAACAAATGCGCTGTTCTTCGTCTATTTCTTGTTGGGATTCTTAATCGACTGATCTCATTTTCTATTACCGGAAACAACTGTTAATACGTTTAACTACGTGGCAACCCTGACTGCGTATAGTATCGCAGGTACGCTGATGTGGCCTTTGGTCGTGGGCATTTACACATGAACCTGCTGCTGCGACCCTTATCGGTCTCCGGATACAGAAGCCCTTGAGAACCGGCGCGGGCGGACCTTTCGGACGAGGTCTTGCCGAGGTGATGCGGGAGGTAGAGGACGGACCGTCCATAGCGCCGGTGAGCTATTCTCTAACTATCTCCCGGAGTCAGGGTGGCTGCAATTTTTTTTTTGCGCTGCCCTGGCTTGGCCGGACTGACAAAAATGTAAAAAATCAAAAAAAAAAATAATTCCCGAAATCCGAGGAGAAAAATAGGGGTAGCTCGTTTTTTTTTTGTTCCTAAGACTGGAGTTTGAAATTCTCGCCGACTTGCCTGGCGGCGCAATGTTTGCCCCCCCTAAACTCAAATCCTAGATCCGCCACTGGTAGATAGGTTGCTGGTGCTGGTAAGTTAAGGCACGGTAGATAGAAATTACCTCGGTTCTCAACGCCTTAAGTTATTTTTTATGAAAAAGAACAAAGAAATTATTAATAAGATTAGAGAAATGTTAAAATTTTTATTGTAAATTAGGCCAAATGCGTATTGGAAAGGCTTTTGCCCTTCAGCATCTTCCGATTCATCATGTTTTTCATTTGAAAATTCGAGGTTCACAAAATGTTTACCACGCGCTCAATGTTAAATGGGAACAATGCACGGCAGACGCATCAACTTTTGACACTGAACCTTTCATTCGTGAATGTTTTAGCATAATTCAAAGCTAAAAACAGCGCGAATGGCAGAGTGAAACAAACAACCTCTTTCACACATAGAAATAACATGTAATCGGTGGTGCGCCAGATGCGCCGTTATTTGTCAACCGCAGAAGGTGACATGTGACGTAACAGCATCAAGAGAGTCTTTTTCAAGAACTTTAAAAAATATGTTTTCTATCTGTCTTCCCCCATTTCTCTCAGCATAATGATTTTATGAGGAAATTGTATGCACCATAAATTCTGCGAAAATAGTTTGATCATTTCTATACATTCTTAAAAAATCGAGTTCCCAACCCCATTGGAAAGCAAAAACACTGGACTCTCAATAGTCCCAGATCGGCTTTTGTCTACATCACAAGTATGTAATAAATGATTTGACGGGCTGTTTGAAGGACAGCCTACGGATTTAGGGGGGCGTCTTTCCCCATCAGGACAGGGGGCATCTTACCCCAAGGTAC
Source organism: Amphibalanus amphitrite (assembly GCF_019059575.1). Taxonomy (NCBI): domain Eukaryota; kingdom Metazoa; phylum Arthropoda; class Thecostraca; order Balanomorpha; family Balanidae; genus Amphibalanus; species Amphibalanus amphitrite. The sequence goes on along the minus strand of NW_024881510.1, from coordinate 494,827 downwards.
CGAAGTAACATTAAATCAGTACAATTTGTTAGCCATAAAACTATGCCCTGAAACAAACTGTTTGGGACACAGTACACGCATGCTAATGTATCACGACTATAGCAAGGAATGCAAAAATTATTTACCTTCTTTGATATTTACAATGTTTTGACACCAAAAAAAAATTTTGAAAGCAGCAAATAAAAAAATGCAATCATCAGCCAGCCGTTGCCCAACTGAGCTTCGCAAATTTTTGTGCAGTTAACAAGGCAGGCTTCCGCTTTACGCTAAGAACATTAATTTCCAGGTCCGATTCTTTGTTTCCCCGCTAGAGGGGGTGGGGCGTCTTTCCCACCCTGGGCATCTTACCCCACTCTCCCCTATATTTCAATCGTCAATGTGATTATACGATTGATAATTATGTCAACTGGCAATTTCGGCGCTTTATGCCGCCCCGATTCATACCTATCTCGAATCAAAAAGAGATTGTGGGTTGTGACTTATAAAGCACCCCCTCGCAGGTATGAAGTAGGTATCGTACCTATCTATGGACTATGCATTACCTATCAAGATTGGTGGCATGCGCCAACAATTATACAACATACCCTGATAGAAAAGAAGACCAGAGGCTTTGTCCTTAACCGTATCAAATTAAAGTGACCCTCCCTCAAAGTTTTTTTTTTCGCGATAACCTCGAACACGCCGGCGATAGAGAGCTGAGGCTTGGCATCAGGTATACCTGACCTTTGATTCCAGCAGAATGGTGAGATACCAACCACATTTTTAGGTCAGGTCAGGTCACTGACCTATGACATGACATAAGTGAACCTCTACACGGTCCTTAGATGCCGCAACTTCGCAACGCCTTCGGTGCCAGGGCAGCTTTCACAGAGAGATGAAAGTTACAGGACCTAGATTCCTCCTTAGGTCGCACAACTTGTTCAACTCGGATTTTGCCTAAAGGTCACATTAGGTCAGGTCGGTCACGTGACCTCGCCATTATACCTACCTCAGTCAATGGGGAAAAATGAAAACTGCTATTTTGCAGCCGGGAATGATCTCAGACTCTCTCAATTCACGAAATCGTGATTTCATGCACTCCTTGCAAGGTTCGATGCTTCACTTTTCATTGTTGACTTTTTGTGACGTTATTTATGACCTCACAAAGGTCATAAGAGTTTTCGCCAATAACTCTCGATCAAATTGAGGTAGCAAGTCGGGAAGGCCACCAATGGACTCAGGAAGACCTGCCGAATCGAATGATATGCAATATGACTTCCTCAGTTTCGTGACCTGGAGGCTCTGACCTGACCTTGACCCCAGGTTAACTCACCAGTAATGCAGACATTCGCAGCAAAGTTAGGCATGCACCCCTGAACCCTCTGACATGCAAAGATAAATTATCGAGGGTTCATAGCCAAAAGTCAAGCAATCAAGTGACGATGCGTTAACCCTCGCGGGCCCGGGGGGGGGGCGTTTTTCGCCCCCCCTGGCGAATATTTGCGATAGCTCCCGAACGCTTAGGGATAGGAAAGCGAAACTTTCAGTACCTTTTCTCCCATCAATTTGACATCTTCTGAAGTAAAAAATTTGGACCTAGCCCCCTTGATGACGTCACAAGGTCCATTTTCCTAGACCCCTGCACGGCAAACTTCGGCGTCACAGACGCAAACTTCAAAGAGCTGCTAAAAATAGAGTTTTAGAGATAAAGACAAATTACGAGCACGGTTGTGTAGCGTTTGACCTAGAGAAAAATAGAAAAATAGTTTTGGTGACCTGAGGTCAGAGGTCAGGTCAACGACCCCGAAATGTGGTTTTAGTTTTTCGCAAATAACTTCGACAAAAATGGTCCTAGAGCTACGGCAGTGGTACCATCGCATTCGCCTCGTCAAGCCGCGTCGAATGATATATATTTTGTTCGGAAAAGGTCAAGTTTTATGTTGACCTCATGTGACCTCGAATGACCTCTGGTTGACCTTGACACATGAAAGGTCGTTTATGATGGATTTGTACCCGCTGATCACGAATCTGGCATCTATTTTCCTCTAAGTCTTCATTTAGAGCTTCCGGATGGCAAAATTGTCTTATTTATTATTACTAACTTGAATTAGTGAAATAGCCTCTAGCAGGGATACTCTTCAGTGACCTTGACCTTTGAGCAGCCTTGTATCGTAAGAAGAACCACAAATAGGGAACTGATAAGCCTCAAAACATTTCAAAACATTTTGAAAGTTAGCACGCAAGATGTGCGAAAAAGTGCCAAGTTTGAGGTCAATTTTGAGCGTGACCTTGACCTTGACCTTTGATTTTGAGCACATTTTCGGAATCCTCAGATTCTCTTCTTTCGTTTGACACCCAATTTTTGCCGGTTTGATGCCGCTTGCCGTCCTCTAGAAGGCTTACTTTGAGATCACTACACATGTGCCGGTTTTTGCCTTTGACCTTGACCTCTGACCTTGAAAATTGACCTGAGGTCAAAAATTTTAGGTGCTTTAGAATCGTCTCGTAAGGACCTTTCGTTTGGTATCGCTTTTGTTTCCGTAGCTCCTTTATTTACGGAGTTAGACAGGGGGGGCGAAAAACGCCCCCCCGGGCTGCGGTGGTTGGGATTACCCCCCGGGCCCGGCCGGGTTAATAACCGAACCATTTTAATGGTTGGTTGTGCATGAAACTGATGAACTAACCTGCGCCCCACTGGGGTCTGCGCATAACGCGCCCTACAGGGGGGGGGCTATTTATAGCCCCCCCCTCTTAACTCCGAAACTAACTGGGCCGATCGTCAAAATTCAAACGGTGTCTGATAGCCCCGGAAAACTGTCGAGCGAAGCCTAATTTTATTGACCTTGAGGTCACTGATGACATCACACCTTAGGCTTAAGTAAAAATTATCGATAGGGGAAGGAGGGTGAATTGCGCCACCCCTCACCCGCACATGGGGGGGGGGTTGCCACCCTCTTTCTTTCTGTCTTTCTGCTCTGCACTCAACATTTTTATAGCTAGAAGGCTGATTTTTCGTATAGCTGCTTCTCTATCCTTTCTTGATGTCCACTGTAAATTTCAAGTTTCTGTGTTTTTTGGTTTCGGAGATATGACCTTGTTTTTCAGGTCATGTCATGACCCAAATGGCCAATTCTCAACATCTTGCGTTTGCCATGGGCCTTGTGAGCTTTTGACACCTTGATTTCGGCCTTTTTTGCCAGTCTTACCTCCCACCTATCATGGAACATGTTGTTCGACGATGTACAGGTGTCAAGGTCAGGGTCAAGGTCAACCTAGGTCATCTAATATAATTGCGTTTTAGGCAAGCTGAATTTACTTTTTGTGAAGTTTTTTGACTGCATTTATTTTTGGTAAAAACTTCTCAGATTATGATTTCATGCAATATGGGCACAAAAACAATCGGTGCACACATCAGTATACCTACACACAGACACACACAGACATACAAACACATATAATTGACCTTGACCTAACTTGGCCTGAAATGACCTCAGCAGCAAAAATCTGGTCGGGTAGTGTGACAAAGAGGTTCTAGCTGGCTTGGCACCAGAAAACAGCATTGTCATCGGTATATGATAAGCAGCGCACTTGATATCCAACGGTGACCCAAAACAGCAACATTTTTTAGTTTGACCTGACCTGGAAGGTCAACGACTGACTTGAGAAGGTAAAACTGGGTATTATTGGATTCGTCTCTTCCCAAAGAATCTTTTTGGTCTTTACCGCTAAGCTCTTTCTCCAACAGGAACGAAATGGCGCGGGGGTGGCACCCCCCCCCCCCCATGTGCGTTCTAGGATGGGAAAATGGCATGTGCGGGCGAGGGCGGGCGGGCGGGCGAGGAAAAACGCTAATTGTAAGAAAACCGCTGGAGATATAAGCATGCACTGGTAACCACTTCAAAGAGGAACTCATTAGCTACGATTTAACCCGGCAGTTGCTGGGGTATTTCGCCACCCACCGTTTGCTGGGGGGGGGGGGGGCGTTAAACGCCTCCAGCCGATAACTCGAGAACCAATAGGCGCAGAGAAACGCACGAGGCGGCAAACGAAAGAACGCGACGAGACGCTTCAGATGAGTACCTTAAAGTTGAATTTTGAGGTCACAGGTCGGGTCAAGGTCAGGTCAAACACCTGAGGGGTGTTCACGGGCACCGCACACTGCTGCGTGCGGTGTGTGCGGTGCGTCCAGCAGGCGTGGGGGTAGGGGATGGGTAGGCGGCTCTGACGTCACGGCTGCGTGCGGTGGACGGTCCGCTGTGGCCAGTCCCGACCGGCCACAGCGATCGCTGTGTGCGGTGACGGAAGGCTGACGTAGGGACGCAGTGGGCGGAGCTTGGAGGCTGTGTGCGGTCCGACCGCACACAGGGCCCGTGAACAGCCCTCAGGACTTCGCAATGGGCACCTCTCGTCATAAACTCTGTCAAAACGGTGCACAATCCATCATATAAGGTCTACAAGAGTGTCAGCTCCATGTAGGGGTCAGTCAAGCATAGGTCAGGGTCAAGGTCAGGTCAACCGGGTAGGCACATATCCCCGAAAATCAAAACTGATATTCGCAGCCTGTGACACATATTTTATGGGTAATTTGGGGCGTAGAACACGATGGTGACAATCATTTTGTCATATGTGTACGTGTTTGGCTCAAAAAGTTCAATTTAACCCTATTAGTGGCAGGCTCCCATGGCTACCCCTATTAGTGGCAGGGGGGGGGCTGTTTACGACCCCCCCTGATATCTCGAGATCTAACGGGCCGATTTTCAAAATTCAAACGGCATTCGATTTCGCTCAACGTGATCTACATTTCTAAAAAAAAAATAAAAAAATGTCAATAAGGGGGTAGAGGGGGGTAAAAACGGGCAAATTGCAGATACATTTTAGATTGTTTATCACGGCCAGGTTTCTGAACCAATCTTTACGCAACTTTTGCCTATCGATAGAAAATGAACCAGGAATTCACATGGATCCTTAAGATATGCATTTTCAAAAATCATAGGCGGATACAGATCATTGAGATTGGGGGTACACAAAAAGTATAGTAAATAAGGTTTTTGTTGGTACTGTTTCTAAAAAGGGTGGTAATGGTCTTGGTATGTTACAATTTTCTTATGAGAGAACGACTACAATTGTATTGGTCATGCATAGGCGGTGTCAGGGCACCTATGTTGGGAGGTAAAACATAACCCCCCTTTTCGGACGCCTGAATCCGCCTATTATAGCAAAAACGTGTCAGAAGAGGATGCACAATAACTTTGTATATGTTATCACATGATACCTTTCATTCACTGTTCGTAAAACTGGTGCATACAGTTATAATGCACCAGCATCGTGATCTTCGCCCAAATGACTCGCTTCACGAATAGGACCCCCCAATTCCCAGTGCTCTGGAGCCGCCCCTGGTAAAGTTATGAACTTGAAATTTTCAGGGAATGTGCCCAATTTAGTTTTAGGAAAAGTCAGAAAATTTCAGCATCGTAGCTTCAGCGGTTTCGGAGATATTCCCGAAAAACCTGAGGGGTGGATGAAAACAACCCCCTGCCACTAATAGGGTTAAGAAATGCATGTATCATGGTCGTGAAGTAGTCACGAAAAATTGCCAAGGTTCAGTTCAAGATTTTGGAAAATGCGGAACGATAATCAATAATCCAAGATAGCCATTTGATTGTTCAAGGTATTGGCAGTCTAATGGCGTTTACGGCATGTCTGTATGTGTATGTTGTGATTTTATATGATTTTTTGAACATATACCGTTTTTGGTCGAAAACTCAGAAATCATGACGTCACTAAAACCTCGATATCTCAACAATTTTCCGACCGATTTTTTTAAAACTTTGTCACAATAAACTTCAATCAATTCCCTACAGGTACCCAAAATTTGGCGCGCTAGCGGAGCGCCGTTTTTATGCTATGGCCCGGAGAAAAAAGTGGGGGCGTTTAACGCCCCCCCCCCCAGCAACTCGCGGGTTAACTCGCGCATGACTGGGGTATTTTCCATAACGCGAGTGACTGGGGGGGGGGGGCTCTCCAGAGCCCCCTCCTATCTCCGAAACTACTGGGCCGATCGTGAAAATTCCAACGGCGTCTGATAGCCCTGGAAAAACTGTCGACCGAAACCTATTTTCATTGACCTGGAGGTCACCGATGACGTCACAGGTCAGGTCAAAGTAAAAATTATCGACATTTTTCCTAGTTCAGAATTTAGGCTCTGACCGCCGGACCGCCGGTCCGATCAGGCTCATTTTTGGTTTACGCACTCCTTGAGGGATGCCTTAGATACCCTGATGGTACCGAACTTTTACTTCGAATTTTTAAGGTCAAGGCCAGGTCATCCTATGTCACGAAGGTTGTATATTATGTATCGGTCATGTGACGCATGTTTTATGGTCCATTTTACTCGTAGATTTCGAAAATAGTGTCGTCTGTGTCATTTGAGGTCATTGTCAGCTGAATTTACCGGAGGTCAGGTCACTTTCAGGTCAGAAAAGGGCAAATTTTGAAAATGAAATTTTTCAACAAAAAAGGTGCCTATCAGATCAGTTTGAACTCAGGAACACGATGGTGCCATTTATATTGCTGTACGACGTCGAAAACGTGCTAAAAAATGGATTTGAAAAAAAAAACATAAAATTGTAAAATTTTGACAATAATGCGAATAACTTGGCTATTTTTGAAGACATTGTGATAAAACTTGCAAAGGTAGTCCATCAGTGTGTGTTCTATCACACATATTCCGGTTTTTGCGAAAAGTCAAAAACTTTTTGAAAAAAATCAAAAAAAATATTTTTTTGTAATTGTAAATACATTTTTTTCAAAATTTTCAAAATTTCGAAAATTCGAGATAGTAGTTTGATAGCTAAGTGTATTTGTAGTCCACTCAGGCAAAGAAAATGGATCTAGCTTTAAAACTGAGCCCTTGAGAGCGTTTGCCGTAATTCAGTATTTTACATGAAAATCGGCCGACAAGACGTCACTCTGACGTCATTTCCAGCCAAACTATGGTAGCTAGAAAGTTGAAATTTTAACACAAGATGTCAAATTGATGCCTCTGAGGGTACCGTAAGTTTCGTGTTGATCCGTAAAACAGTTTAGAAAATATTGCTGAAAAACGGGAGGGGGCTCTGTAGAACCCCCCCCCCCCAGTCATGCGCGCCCGGGTTAAAGGGACCCTCCCACCTTCAAAAAAGTTAATGAATTGGCATGAAAGTGATGTCGCTCGGTTCAGAAAGAGCAAAAACGAATATCTACCAAATTTCATCGAAAAATATTCACCGGTTTTCAAGATATTAGACTTTTACTTTTGTTTACTTTTTGGGGTCTCCGCTGTTCCTAGCGACTTTATTTGAAAGTGCGGCATTTGTTGCGCGCAAAGCAGCATATACCACCGCGTGCTAGAAAACGTTTTAGTCAAACATTTAACGGACGTTCGAAAGCCTGATGACGTCATCAGATTCCCGTAATGGTTAAGAGATAGGGACCACGCTGGTCCCACCCTGCAAGTAAAGGGAAGAAATTTCTTGAACACCATAAAGCTGCGGGGGTTGCGACCAGGATAAATGGTGGTTTCTGAGCCTGGCCGCAAACTTGGCTATCTCAACTCAAAACTAATGTTAAGGTGGGAGGGTCCCTTTAAGAGCCTCCCGATCAATTAAGAATGTTTCGTTCGCTTCTGACAGCCGGTCTTTCAGGAACATGCAAAAGGGCGCATTTACCAACAACTGCTGTAAATTGCGCTAGGGGGATGGCGCAATTACAATCCAATTGCGCCCTATACTTAACCTTCCAGGCGGTGGGGGGGCATTTTTTTGCCCCCCCTTTACTTTTTTCGATATATCTCGAGAACCGCTGCGCCGATCGTCACCAAACTTTCAGTACCCTCCCGGGAGCAGCTAGCGCACATGGTGACCAAAAATTTTTCCAAAGGCTATGATAGGTTGGCCGCTAATGACGTCAGAGTGACGTCATTTTTGCCATTTTCGACCCAAAAAAAAGGTTTCGCGGGAGGAGCTGTCAGGCCTACAGCTTTAGAGATACAGAAAAATGTTTTTGTTAAGGTGTGGAATCAAAAGGGCTACAAAACTGCTATTTCGGTTTTTCGAATTTTTTGGATTTTGACCCCCAAAAATCAAAAAATAGATTTTTTGAATATAATAGCCAAAAAATCCAAAAAGCCTTTTGAATTTCGAAAAAACCGGAATATATGTGATAGTCCCTACCACCTTCTATCTACATACCAAATTTGAGATCGATACCTCGTTTTTTGGCCAAGTTATAGCGAAAAAACTGTTCAAAATTGATGACGTCAAATTTTCAAACTCAATTTTTAGCAATTCTAGACCTCGTAGCGCAAAACAAAGACCACCATTAGACTCCCCGTGACGAGCTGCATCGAATCGATACCCATTTTATGCAAAAATATCAACTTTGAAATTTGACCTTTTTTGACCTGACCTTGACCTGACCTCCACCAGAAAGTGACCTAAACCGTACCTGATGGTCTTATAACCAACATCATTGAGTTGGAAATGAAAAACTGGCCATAAAACATGCATCACATAACCTTAGTAAAGTTGGGCTCATGTGGTGACCCTTGGTGACCTTTGGTGACCCGACCTGTGACCTGACCTGGTATGACCAGTGACCTCTAATAGCAACATATGTACTAGACAACTGACGCCTTATCGCTGATTTTCGACAAAATGCGTTTTACTCGGTGTTATAGCGCTTTCCCTAGAAGCCCTGTGAACGGTGAAACATTTTATCTTTGACCTGACCTGTGACGTCATCGGTGGCCCCGAGGTCAATGAAATTTGGTTTCCTTCGACAAATTTGACAGGGCTATCGAACGCCGTTTGAATTTTCCGGATCCGTCCAGTAGTTTCGGAGATACGGGGGGCAAAAAAGTGCCCCCCCCCACCGCGTGGAAGGTGGCTGGTAGGCCCACCGCCTGCCGGGTTAACCCGCGCATGACTGGGGTATTTTCCATAACGCGAGTGACTGGGGGGGGGGGGGGGGGGCTCTCCAGAGCCCCCCCTCCTATCTCCGAAACTACTGAGCCGATCTTCAAAATTCAAACGGCGTCTGATAGCCCTGGAAAAACTGTCGAACGAATCCTATTTTCATTGACCTCGAGGTCACCGATGACGTCACAGGTCAGGTCAAAGTAAAAATTATCGACATTTTTGTTAGTTCACAATTTAGGCTCTGACCGCCGGACCGCCGCGCTGGTCCGATCAGGCTCATTTTTGGTTTACGCACTCCTTGACGGATGCCTTAGATACCCTGAGGGTACCGAACTTTTACTTCGAATTTTTAAGGTCAAGTCCAGGTCATCCTAGGTCACGAAAATTGTATATCATGTATCGGTCACGTGACGCATGTTTTATGGTCCATTTTACTCGTAGATTTCGAAAATAGTGTCGTCTGTGTCATTTGAGGTCATTGTCAGCTGAATTTACCGGAGGTCAGGTCACTTTCAGGTCAGAAAAGGTCAAATTTTGAAAATGAAATTTTTCAACAAAAAAGGTGCCTATCAGATGCAGTTTGAGCTCAGGAACACGATAATGCCATTTATATTGCTGTATGACGTCGAAAACATACTGAAAAATGGATTTGAAAAAAACATAAAATTGTAAAATTTTGACAATAATGCGAATAACTTGGCTATTTTTGAAGACATTGGGATCAAACTTGCAAAGGTAGTCTATGAGTGTGTGTTCTATCACATATGTTCCGGTTTTTGCGAAATGTCATTTTTTTAAATCAAAAAATATATTTTTTGTAATTGTAAATACATATTTTTCAAAATTTTCAAAATTTCGAAAATTCGAGATAGTAGTTTGATAGCTAAGTGTATTTGTAGTCCACTCAGGCAAAGAAAATGGATCTAGCTTTTAAACTGAGCTCTTGAGAGCGTTTGCCGTATTTCAGTATTTTGCATGAAAATCGGCCGACATGACGTCACTCTGCATGACGTCATTTCCGGCTAAACTATGGTAGCTAGAAAGTTGAAATTTTAACACAAGATGTCAAATTGATGCCTCTGAGGGTAATGCAAGTTTTGTGTTGATCCGTCAAACGATGTAGAAAATATTGCTGAAAAACATGAGGGGGTGGCTCTGTAGAGCCCCCCCCCCCCCAGTCATGCGTGGGTTAAACATGGCTAAGCGAATGAGACGGAATGCATACACCCCGGCAGTCTAATGTCATTGTGGCTTACTTAAACATTTATAATGTTAATCAGGCTGGATAAATAATAAATATAGATATAAATCGCGATGTTTTTTTTGCCCAGGTAAATAATGTGTCCGTATGCTCGTAAAAGTGCAACGAAAATGTTTAATGTAACCGACTAGATATATGTGAGCGTATGTGCCTATACGGTAGAATTTTTAATCATTTCTCTCAAAATCAATAATTTTTATCGTTTCGACAACTTTTTGGCATCAGTTTTTACTTTTTTATCATAGCTATCACCTCTCACGCCTGAGTCCATGTTGAAAATGCCGTATTTTGTCAATTACACCACAAGCTCGTAGCCTAAATGGCAGCTGCATTATAAGTTTGAATAGTTAACTAATTTGCGGACTGGCGACAGCGGGCTGCTCCCCTGCCTAGCATTAAACTCCTTCTTTATTACAATCAGTTAATAATGCATTCATACTGTTGTGATACAATAGCTACACCATTATTCTATTTGCGCCCCCCTGGCGCAATTGCCATGGGCGCAATTGAAATTGAGGTACTTTTTAATAAAAGTGTAGAACTTATCATAAACATGCTGAATGATATTTACTGTTTTAGAGAAATATAATGGAAAAGGTTTTTCTTTCTAAATATCACTCTGAAAGTCGCACACGTATCGCATATTTTTATAGCCAACGGTTCAAAATACTGCAGAAAAGCTAAGAAAACGCCGTAACATATTTGATGGCGTAATAAGCCCTGCTGATTGGCTTCGTCGGAGAGCTTGGGCCATAAAATGAATTATCCAGTGGTGAAAATATTGTTTTCGATCACAAAATTCTTAACATGCCATTGAATTCGTGGAAATGTTGGTGGGCGCAATTGGTTAGGAGGGCGCCCCACTTTCCCCTAAATGGCTTGTTCACTTTTTGGGCTCTGGCCGCCGTCTTAAAGTCAGATCGGGCTCATTTTTTGTTTATACACTCGTGAACAGATGGTTTAGATAGTCCCGAGGGCACCAAACTTGCCCTTTGATTTTCAGGTCAAGGTCAGGTCATCACAGATCACGGAAATCTTATGTCATGCATCGGTCACGTGACACATGTTTTGTGGTCCATTTAGGCCAAAGATTTCGAATTCGATGTCGTTTATGTCATTCGAGGTCCTTTTGAGTTGAATTTAGCTTAGGCCAGGCCACTTTCAGGTCAAAGGAGGTCAAATTTCAAAGTTGAAATATTTTTACAAAAAGGTGTCTATCGGATGCAGTTTGAGCTCAGGAACACGATGGTGCTATTTATATTGGTGTGCGATGTCGAATACGTACTAAAGGAGTGTTTTTTTTTTTGTAAAATGTAGTGTTTTCTTATCCTGAGCCTGCTTACTTATTGTAATTTTACTGATGTTCGTGAGGAAGGGTGGTTAAAAAGTGATTTTAGTAGTATTAGCCGTTTTCACGACGGCCATCTGGTACACATTTGGTGGACATCTGGTACAGATTAGGTGCAGATTTGGTCAAATCAGGTTCAGTGTGACTCTTAGTAGCTATCAGCTAGGGTTACACTAATTGCTTATATGCCTGCTTTGTCGTATTATTAGAGAGTATCATCGATTAAAACACTGAAACAGATTCATAAAATGAAGATATTTGCTGTAAAAGAGATTAGCAGTAGCGGCGGAACACCTTCAATTAAGGGGGGGGGGGGGCACTGCCGACTTTTGGTCCCATTCTTTCCATGCAACGCCCATAGGGCTAATGTTAACCCTCGCCGGCACAGGCCATTTTGAGTCCTTCGACGGGGCACAAGGGGGGGGGGTTGGTACGCCCCCCCCCCTCGCGTTTGGCCCCTGATGAAGCTAGAGCTTCGCGGAAAAAACGAGCGTGTTGCCCGTCACGAGAGGAAGCCAATGATACCTACCCAATTTTAAGGTCCTAGGTCATCGGTTGACCTCCCAGGTCAGGTCAATGACCCAAAAATTGGGAATATCGGGACCTGTTAGAAAGTCGTAAAGCGTGGCTGCTACGGGGTTTTACGGGGTGCTGATCACGAATATCGTGTTAGTTTTGATCACAGATGATGTCGTTAAGCGTTTAGACCAGGTCGGGTCAGGTCAGGTCAGGTCAGGTCAGGTCAGGTCAGGTCAGGTCAGGTCAGGTCAGGTCAGGTCAACCGGTAGGGGTCGTGGACTCGTGACGGGTATTCGTAGTACCTGTCAAACCGTATTCGATAGCCCCGCCTGGCTCAGTTCCTCCGTCCTTCGGCTCAAATTCAGGTCTCAAATTCTGGTGTCAAGCGTCGTCCGGCTTACGACCGACCCAAGGACGATAGTGATAAGTGAATGCGTTGAATGAGAGTGAATAAGATGAGTGAATAGTTTGCCGGTCGGGCCAATAGCACTGACGTGCTCGATGGATGTTTGCCGAAAATTTCAGGCGCTGGAAACGTTGTCATGCCTTTATTTTCCGGAAAGTGTTCTATTTCTACACCTTTTTACACTCAACTTAAAATAAGTCACACTCAAATTAAAAAAGGTCAAATTCAAATTAAAAAAGGTCACAATCAAATTAAAAAAGATCACAATCAAATTAAAAAGGTCACATACAAATTAAAAAAGAACACACTCAAATTTAAAAATCTCACATTCGATTTAAAAAAGGTCACATTCAAATTAAAAAGGGTCACATTCAAATTAAAACTGTATTTCGTTTACCATTTTCCAGCCATATATTTTGGCAACCGCCCGGCCGATTCATCAGCGGTCTGGAGCATCAGATAGCCCAATCATTAAAAAAAAAAACTGAAAAGCTTTTTTGATGTATCCGGGTAACCGTCCCGGCGCGTGGCTCTCTCTCAAATGCCAAATCAGGAGCGTTTAAATGGTATCTCTCACAAGTCACAAATCTTTGCAAGGATTGGAACGATTATTATGAAACTCATGGCTTGTATAACTATTCTATTTTACTTACCTACAGGGTGTCTCAAAAGTTCGCTTACAGGTACCAGCCATGCTTTTTTGTCAATAATTCTGAATCAACATGAAATTAACAGTCGAAATTTTGCATGGGCATTGGTAACAACCTTCCTCAAGCAGCTTCATTGTTTTCAAGCGCATTCGACCCTTCATGAGCTCACAAAAAGGGTCTACCTCTGACCATGGATCAGGCATGAAAATGGAGGTCGCATACTCGGGTCGGCTGAGAAACTCTCTGCTTCACGAGTAATGGGAATGGTTTGGTCGGAAATGACACATGGCAAAGTGTCGGCGAGGATGAGTACAACATGATGGTCATCTAATAAAAACGGTGGCTAAAATTTTTGAAGGACAAAACCATGCGAGACTAACAGCGCTTTGAACGACCCTTGTACCGCAGCAGACTCGTGCTCCGGAAAGCAGCTGAAAATGCAGTCCTAACTATTGAAAACTGACTAGAAGCTCACAGACAGAGGTTACCCAGTTTCAAAAATTGCAGGTCATCATAAAATAAAGACAAAATATCATTTAAAATTGTTTATAATATCTATAACGCTAAATTTTGAGGGAAAATAATGCGAAAATCGTCAATGCCGAGGACAAGTGACCCTTCAAAAGTGTCAATTAATGTAAAGTTTTATCTAACGAAGTTTCAAGAGGCAGATCTGGAGCAAATAGCTTTCTTTTACACACAAAATCCGGACAAAACCGCACGATGGACAGGTTTTGGCCGTTTACAAAGCAGAACCTCTCCTGAGGAAAACACTCCGGAACCCAGCGAAGGTCTTGGCATTGGGAATGACGAGCGTTCGGGATTTGCAAATTTTGCAAAATGTGTCTAAGAAACAGATGGCAGACACATTCTGCTACGATATGCTGCGAAAAATTTGCCCCTGGCACTTCCCATTTGTTCAGGAATGGGGTTGTTTTGAAAAGGAAAATGGTGCTTGGGAGGTCGGCGCCAGTCATTCATGAAGGAGTTAGCGCCAGAGAAGACCTACAAAATACTCACGGATGGTGTCGATGCAAGCTATCGGCTTTCAGGGAGAAGCGGATGTTGCCGGGGAGCTCGTCAAACCTAAATCCGACGCAGAAACTGCGGGGGATTCCCCTACAAGAGCTTGAAAGCTGCAGTAACCTTTTATCAGCCTCCGGCAGCTGACGGAGTGACGAAAATCGGTATGGGCAAATGTTTTTGGAGATACAGCAAAGGGTTTGGTTTCCAACCTTCCGAATCAGTTGTCAAAGCATGCATATTTGTCTAGTGTACACACGGACACCAAAACCTTAGATTTTTGGCCGGTTCTTATATGCTTTATTGACATGTGAAATGTGTAAACGAACTTTTGAGACACCCTGTATATGGGTTCCATGTGACAATAAATTATCATGTGTCACGGTCGGGGTGCTGTTGCACGTTTGCATGTGTGGGACCCGCTTATGTATCTCGAGAACAACAAGGCCGATTGCACTCAGAGCTGTTACACAGATGGGGACCGGCTGTCTGGGTGATTTTAGCAAGTCAGTTGCTGTCTCATTTTGCATATGCGCACGTGTTGAGGCGAATTTTGTCTATCAAGAACGGTTAGGCCGATGGGACTCAAAGTTCATATGCCGCTAGGGACAGGCTATTTGGGTATCCCGTTGATTTCAGTTAGGGTCAGCACATGCGCAGAGTAATGATTAATCTGAGTATCCACGTTACACTTAACTTATGTGTACTCGATGTGTGTCCATGTAGCCCTGTGGGTGTTTGGAGGCTGGTAGGTATATGTAGTGCTCTGCGCGTGCACGTGCGTATATGCAAAGTGAGAGCCTGACATCAACGGGATAGGGGATACCCAAATAGCTGTCCCTAGCGGCATACGAGCTTTGAGTCCCATCGGCCTAGCCGTCCTTGATATGCAAAATTCGTCTCAACACGTGCGCATGTGCAAAATGAGACAGCAACTGACATGCTAGTCACCCAGACAGCCGGTCCCCTTCTGTGTAACATCTCTGAGTGCAATCGCCCTTGTTGTTCTCGAGATACCTACATAAGCGGGTCCCACACATGCAAACGTGCAACAACACCCCGACCGTGACACATGATAATTTATTGCCACATGGAACCCAAATAGGTAAGTAAAATAGAATAGTTATACATGCCATGAGTTTCATAATAATCGTTCCAATACTTGCAAAGATTTGTGACTTGTGAGAGAAGCCATTTAAACGCTCCTGATTTGGCATTTGAGAGACAGCCACGCGCCGGGACGGTTACCCGGATACATCAAAACAATTATTCAGTTTTTAAAATTATTGGGCTATCTGATGCTCTGCAGACCGCTGATGAATCGGCCAAGCGGTTGCCAAAATATATGGCTGGAAAAGGGTAAACGAAATACAGTTTTAATTTGAATGTGACCTTTTTTAATTTGAATGTGACCTTTTTTAAATCGAATGTGAGCTTTTTTAATTTGAATGTTGTCTTTTTTAATTTGTATGTGACCTTTTTTAATTTGAGTGTGATCTTTTTTAATTTGATTGTGACCTTTTTTAATTTGAATTTGACCTTTTTTTTAATTCGAGTGTGACTTATTTTAACCCGCGCACCGACGGGGGTCTGCGCCAACTTCGCACCGACGGGGGGGCGGATGACCGCCCCCCCCTGAGATCTCGAGAACGAAGCAAGCTAGCGACAAGCGGTAAACGGTATCGAATACGCACGGCCAAGATCTACAATTTTTACTAAGGTCATTTTCAGGTCAGGTCAAAGATGACGTCACAGGGGTCGAAAAAGTCAAAATGGCGGCGCTAGATATGGAGAGAGTTTTTCTCGAATAACTTTCGAATTAGTCAAGATAGGAACAAACTAAGGGCATCATCGTAATCCTCTCGTCAATCCGCATCGAATGATATATGTTGACCTCGAAAGGTCAAGGTCAAAGGTTGACCTCAGGTCACGTGACCTCGAGGTTATCATGTATATCATTCGATGCGTCTTGACGAGCTGAACACAATGAGACTATCCACGCGTCTGTATCTTGTTCCTGTACGGAGTTATTGGCCAAAAACCTTTGGTGACCTTTGATGACGTCACATGACCTCACAGCTGCCCAACAGCAAAACAGACCTCAAGGTAGTGAAGGTTGATCGTATATGAGGTCATGTATGGTATATGGGGCCATTCCGACCCGTTTTAGTGGTAAAAACAGGGAGTTGATTTTCCCCCATTGACTTATAATGGGGAGGTCGCGAAATTGACCTGACCTTAGGTCACCTATATCAAAATTCCGAGATATACAAATTGTAGCTACTAATGACCTCATAACATCCTGCGACTTTCAAAGGCCTCCGACATCTACTGTAGCTCTGGCACGGTGACAAAGTTGCAAAAAGTGACGAGGTTGGGTCTTTCAAAGTGACCTGGTGACCTGACCTTGAAAGGTAGGAGGTTCAAACTTGCACACCATATGTAAAATTGATGAGGAAATAGTCATAACAAATTTCGCGGCGCTACGCGCCGCGGTTTTCCCGCTATTCGCGAAAAACCTCAGGGGGGGGGGGCGGATATCCGCCCCCCCGTCGGTGCGCGGGTTAAAGGGACCCTCCCACCTTAACATTAGATTTGAGTTGAGATAGCCAAAGTGGGGTCCCTGGCTCACAATTACCGGTTTCGGCACTCACAACATCGAGAAATGCCTTAAATCGGAAATATTGAATTTCAAAATTGCAGCATTTTGATTCAGAGGGGCTAATGCATAGGAATACCCCTCTGAATGTGTGACGTCAGCGCAGATATCTAACGATTTTAAATGTTTGACTAAAACGTTTTGTAGCACGCGGTGGTATATGCTGCTTTGCGCGCAACAAGTGCCGCACTTTCAAATAAAGTCGCTGGGAACAGCGGAGATCCCAAAAAGTAAACAAAAGTAAAAGTCTAATATCTTGAAAACCGGTGAATATTTTTCGGTGAAATTTGGTAGATATTCGTTTTCGCTCTTTCTGAACCGAGCGACATCGCTTTCATGCCAATTCATAAACTTTTTTGAAGGTGGGAGGGTCCCTTTAAGTTGAGAGTGAAAAGGTGTAGTTGACGCCTAAATCGCTTTAAACATTGGCTCGTTCCCTAACGCTTTTATAATTGTAAATAGTTGTAAAAACTTAAAAACTGGATGTTTCACGTGCAAGGTTATATTTGTTATTATGCGAAGCCAACATTTTAAACAAGACTTTAAACAAAATTAGTTTAAACTGAACTTGGTTTGCTCTGAAGCTCACCTTCTCTCAAGCTCAAGCTTCTACGGCAATTCACAAAATATGACGGATCATGGAAAACCATAATACACAACTAAACACATCACACAATGATCAGAACTTACCTACCACAGTCAGTAAACAACATAGGTAACGTGAAGAGGGCGCTGACAGGTCCGGAGTGTATGGTGAAAAGAACGATTATAATCGGCGAGTGGGGCTAGGGCACTGTAATGTGAGGAGGGCGCCGGTCAGGATGGCGCTTTACGGTGAAAAGGGCGCTGATAGGTCAGGAGGACGATGCATAGTGAGGAGAGCGCCAGCAGGTCACGAGGGCGCTGTATGGTGATGAGGGCGCTATACATTGCGGAAGGCGCCGACTGGTCAAGTGGTCAGTGGGCGCAGAACGCGAAGATGTCGCCGACAGGCGAGGAGGGCGCCGACAGGTGAGGAGGGCACTGCACGGTGATGACTAGGGCTGCGACAGATCTGGAGGGCGCTACGTGAGGAGGGCGCCGACAAGTCAGCAGGGCGCTGTATGGTGAGGAGAGCGCCGGCAGGTCAGGAGGGCGCCGTATGGTGAGGATGATGCTATACGATGAGAAGGGCACTTTACGAGTGAAGAGGGCGCTGACAAGTCAGGAGGGTGTGGACAGGTGAGGAAGGCGATATACAGTCAGGAGGCCGCCTACAGCTAAGGAGGGCCCTCTACGGTGAAAAGTGCACCGACTTATCAGCAGGGCGCTAAACGCAGAGGGCGCCGGTCTGGAGGGCGTTGTATGGTTAGGAGGCCGCTATACAGTGAGGAGGCCGGCGACAGGTCAGGAGGGCGCTGTACGGTGAGGAGGGCGCTGTAATACGATAAGGAGGGCGCTGACAGGTCAGGAGGGCGCCGACAAGTGTGGAGGGCGCAGGCGGATCATGAGGATGCTGTGTGGTAAGGACCATTAGGGCGCCGACTGGTCAGCCCGGAGGGCGCCGAATGTGAAAAGGGCGCCGATAGGCCCTTTTTGAATTAGCGCTGAATGGCGAGAAGGGCGCCGACAGATCAGAGGGGCGCCGAACAGACAGAAGGGCGCTGAAGATGAGGAGGGCGCTAGATGGTCAGGAGACTGGGGGTGTATATCCGGCAGTTCAGGATTGGGGGTGCATCTTCACCCACAAAGAGATACAAAATTGTAAACCAGTGCCGCATGATGTACCGCAATGGCTTACCGTCGAGGGCGCTTAGAGTGCTGGACATTAGAAAGGCGCCTTCGGCTCCCCGAAATGATCGTGGAAGGGCGCCTGCTAAATTTGGGAGGGGCTAAAGCCCAGTGTGCCCCCCCCCTTGGCTGCGCTCCTGGTAGCTAGCCAATGAGAGCGGATCTTAGGTAGGTTGTAGGTACTACATTAGATGGTGTCTGCTGACACTTTCATAATTTTTACGTCTATTTCGCCATTTTAATCAAATGGAAAAAACAATTTTAAAATCCAAGCCTCATGTAAGTTTCTTTTTCAGCCTTATTTATTACTCTACCGTCTCGGCTGTTGTAGAGTATGGGTACCATGGCTTGATTGCCATAGTGACGCAATAAATGGGCGGGGCCAAAGGCGTTCGGATCAGCGCGGCGAGGGACTCGTGATCTGAGCTGAAATCAAAACCTTGTCGACTGCGGTCATTTTCGTGCGGGGCGCGGTGGAGTGTGGTGTCGGATCAGCGGCTCTCGTCATCGATCATTGGATGGTGATACATCGTTCCTAATTTTGTGGTTTTAACATCAGCATTTCCCTTCTTTTTCTAACGTGACTCAAAGTTTTGAAGATTCCTGTCCTAGAGAAAAACCCACACAAGTGGTGGGAAGAGGATAGCTTCGCAGAGGTATGGCCATTGTCTAAATGTCAATGTCTATTGATATATGATTAATTTTTAATTGAGCGCTTTTGGTGTTAAGTTTCATTATGATGATGATAAGGAACCAGATACCAAACCTTACTATTTTAATAGTTGAGTTCTGATTAATATCGATATCAAACATTTCAGCTTGGAGATCTCCTGACTTTCGACTGCTTCTTGTGCAACTGCTGCAACATAAAGTGATTTTTACTCTTGATCTGCCTAGAAACATCCTTGATAAAGTCACAGTCATGTGAGGGATGTGGTGATATTAGCTAGGAGGAATGCTTGAAAACATTTAATTTGACATTTGGATTTGTGTTGTAAGCTATCTGTATCGAGTCCTGAGTACCTAATAGGCATTCTTTTTATGAATATTGAATCTTATTACTAAAGACTTCAGTTAAACATGCTAGAATTTGACCTATTAAGAAATTACTATGCATTATAAGCTGTGAGAACTTTGAGCTCATTATAAATGTTTTTGAAGCCATGACTTTGTATTTTTTTACTTTGAACCCTCACTGCCATCAGACTGAGCCTGAGCTGCTGCCTGCCTACCCGGAGCTGATTGGCTTCGTCCTGTTCACCGTCAACTCTTGGTTGGTGCCTAGCGGACTCCCGCCCTGGTTCTGACAACTTCCAGTGACCTAGACCGGCCCACAGTTAACAGGTGAGACCTGACAGGAGCCATTGCTTCAGAGCTAAGAACAGATATGCTAATTTTTATGTTCAATAGCTTGGTCTACATAGCTGATATTTAAAGTTACAGCAAATATTTCATCTGAAAGTTCTTAGATTTGGTAAATGATTTGGGCCAAAGCCCTGGAAAACTTGTTCAAACTAGCACAAATTCTCCTAATAGCATTCCAGTATGTCATCTCCAGTAAAACTTTTGCACTGCTTTTCTGGACTGGTCCCACATCTCCCATGTGTGTGAGTTGATGTCTCACTGTGAGGTGGAGATACATCAGCATGGTCTGGCGATGCATCAGTGGCCTAAATACCTAGCTGTCCGTCAGTAGCCTCTTGCTGTCCATCAGTGGCCTCTGACTGTCAGTGGACCGACTCTGCTCCCGTGTCCCTCTGTGCGGCGGTGGGCTGACTCCGTCCGGCGGTGCTCTGACTCTGTCCCCGTGTTGCAGACGCCCGCCGTCGCCGCTCGCTCCGCCGTCCCGTCGTTAGCCGCCGTTACCCACCGATGAAGCAGAACTCTCCGCAGCAGACGGCCGAGGTCATGGTGGTGGATTCCCCCACTATGTCCCCGGCCGTCTGCCAACAACTCGTCTCCAAAATCTCTCGGGTGAGTGCAAACCGGACGAAAACGGGGCGGTGTCCTCAATGCTGGGTGGTTTATCGAATTTTGAAATCAGACTGGTAAATCCAGGGGGCAGCGTTTAGAACATTCGCCACTCTCGCAGCCTCTGAAATGGACTATTTAACACGTGCCAAGAAAATGGGGGTCTAAACCAACTTTGTCTTGGGGGAGGGCGTATTTGGCCACACCCAGTTATCTCGGAAGACGGAAACTTCTAAAGCTAAGAAAGACTGAAAAACAAGGCATTTTAATAGCGCAGTATGGATCTTTTAGAATTATCAAGGTCATTTTTCGATCACAGCTCTTTCTGGTTAAAGTACTCAGATTTGGCCTAGGGTCAACAGTTGAGCCTCCAGAGGGCAAAAACTTTTTAAAATTTGACGTTTTTTTGCTGAAAATGATTCCGAAATTATCTGCATTGTTTTTATTCATGCGTTTTGATGCATTTCAAGTTTTGGCGTAAACATGCATTAACAGTCCCTCGCGCTTTAGGCTCTCATTAGGCCACAATTATACACAGTTTTAACTGAACCTTTTCAACATACGTCGGTGGCGAAAATATCCTGTAATTTGCAATAGTTATAAGGTATTAGTTCGGTGAGTGACGCTATCCAATGTCCATCAATTTGGTAGAGCTTGTATTTCATAACGGCAAATCGGTCTTTAGTAGGCGCTCCGTATGTTTTTTCCTCTCGTAAACAGCCTACAGTCAGACAACTCACAAATCATCAGAAAGCAGTGATGCTGAGCTCGGCGTGACATTGGAGGAGCATTTACAAAACAGGCGGGTGTTGTGAAAGCACGTTAACATGACACCACTTCTTGCCATATGTCATCAGTATCTAGACATCAGGTATCTTGTCGCCTTAGAACGATTTCGAATCACTGATGGCTGTCATGCTACCTACAGCGGATGTCTCTAAGTCATTAACTGGTGCCCCGGTGTTCGATATCCCGTCGGTGGTAGCGCTTGGCGTTGTTACGTGTGCCCTTCGACTTTCGCTCCTGTTCCTCTGGTGGGCTGACAGCGTGGCCGTCTTTGGCGTGTACTTGGTCGATATACCGTCTGGCGTCAGACCCTCTCAGGGACCTTGCCGTGCTGAACGACATCCCTGATCCCCCCTGTCCGAATATCGCTATATCACTGTATTACTATGTCACCCGGCCGAGAATCGACCGGACTTTTGATGTGGTTCGCGTTCTTTGCCTACGTGCCATCTCGTCCATCTTTTCTGTCGCCCCTTGTCGTCTCTCGCCTCATCCTTTCTGAGTCTGTCCCTATCGTTCCTAGTCATCCCGTCCTATTTTTTTTCTCTCGCACCTGTTGTCTCTTTATCATCTCATCCTTTGTCAGAGTCTGTCCCTCGTCTTCTGATAATCTTGTCTTCCCCTGTTGTCTGCGTAGCAGCCTGGGGATGGTCTGCGTGTTTAGACACGCCGCTTCAGTGCGGTACGCCGGACATGTAACAGCAGGCTGCTGCGGCCGTGCTGCTGACGTATCTGTGACGTCACAGGGGTGCCACTGCCAGCTGGTGCGTCCAGCGAGCTACGGAACACGGACAGCCTGGATCCAGCCGGGCGGGAGAGGGGGGGGGGGCTTGTTTTTAGTGCCACGGACATCAAATGAGTTTGTAGAATCAAATGCTGCACGAATGCTAATTGGGAGTAGAAAAGCTGCTGTTCATAATGTATCGAAGCATTGATGAAAGGATATTATCGAACTGAAAGCCGAACATGGAAATTGAAGCGCTGCAGGGAAGCTAGTAATTGTCGGATCGAACAGGGTAAAATTCCTCCTACACTCTGTTGTTGCACCGAGCTTTGGAACTCGCACCAGCCTAGCCCAATGGCCTTATTACCTCATTTACACGACTTGTCCCTAGCTTCCGGCTTGTGTAATCGTTCTGACAATGAAGTAGGTACCTGACGTGTTTCCGTTCGGGGGTCGTTGACGTGTTAGCCGAGATTGTGTAGCCGAGATGACGAGAGCCCGCGGCCAGCGGCGGCGGCGCTGGTCGGCGGCGGCTGGGAGTGGTCCCCTGGTCCGCGCCGACCCGGTCCCGTGGCTCCTGGGACGGGTATGGCCTGTCGCTCCTGGTACGGGTCTGGCCAGGTCGGCCCGCCCCCGGCCAGCCGGCTCGAGCGGCTGGTAACAGGCGACGCTCGTCGTCACGCGGCCGGCGCGTGGCCACGTGGCCGGCTGCCCTCTGCCCCGGCGCCGCCCCCGAAACGGGGCCCCAGCCGGCGACCTGGCGAGGTCACCTCGATTACATAAATGGCCACATAACAGACATTGAGCAGGCACACTGATGGCGAGGAATTTATGCGATAAACATTACATACCCGGTACCCCATCGAAATCCATGTTTGGCAGCGGAACGGCGGATGCTTGAGTTGGCAATGTCGTCAAGTCATGGGTGGTTGCTCAGAGGAGCCGTACTAAATTTCTTCCTGGGCACGAATCGCCATTGAATCTTTCTCTCGTCATGGACTCTCGTTTATTTATTGTGTACTGACACGCATTTAACCCTATTCCTGGCGGGCTCCGCCGGGACAAGAAACTGGCGGGGGGGCCGATTCGGCCCCCCCCCTGAGATCTCGAGAACGAAGCAAGATAGCGACAAGCGGTAAACGGCATCGGATACGCACGGCCAAGATCTACAATTTTTACAAAGGTCATTTTCAGGTCAGGTCAAAGATGACGTCACAGGGGTCGAAAAAGTCAAAATGGCGGCACTAGATATGGAGAGAGTTTTTCTCGAATAACTTTCGAATTAGTCAAGATAGGAACAAACTAAGGGCATCATCATGATCCTCTCGTCAATCCGCATCGAATGATATATATGTTGACCTCGAAAGGTCAAGGTCAAAGGTTGACCTCAGGTCACGTGACCTCGAGGTCATCATGTACATCATTCGATGCGTCTTGACGAGCTGAACACAATGAGACCATCCACGCGTCTGTATCTTGTTCCTGTACGGAGTTATTGGCCAAAAACCTTTGGTGACCTTTGATGACGTCACATGACCTCACAGCTGCCCAACAGCAAAACAGACCTAAAGGTAGTGAAGGTTGATCGTATATGAAGTCATGTATGGTATATGGGGCCATTCCGACCCGTTTTAGTGGTAAAAACAGGGAGTTGATTTTTCCCCCATTGACTTATAATGGGGAGGTCGCGAAATTGACCTGACCTTAGGTCACCGATATCAAAATTCCGAGATATACAAATTGCACATACTGGTAGCCTAACTAAACCCTGAAGAGAAGAAATTGATCGGTCAAAAACTCTAGCTCTGGCGTGATTGCAAACTTTTCTGAGGTAGCGTCACCAAACCGCCTCTGGTGACCTGACCTGAGGTCAGATCAGCTCAAAATTTTCAGACATGTTGCGTAGAAGCCTTTTAGGAAAAGTCAGAAAATTTGAGCTTCCTAGCTCAACGCGTTTGGGAGATATAACCAAAAAACCTCAGGGGGGGGCTCCTGAGGCCCCCCCCCCCGCCAGGAATAGGGTTAAATGCATCTGAAGTGCTTAGTGTTTGTGCTCTCAAGTTTCTGCCTACCTTATCTGTCTGTCTGTCAGAAGTAATCGGTCGGAATTTTGATCTTATCTGTGTCGATAGGTGTTGTAGAACGTGCGATTACGAGGTTTTATATCGGTCACGCAACCACAGTCGAAATCTTCGGAGTGATTTGCTGCGATAATGCACGTACAGTAGCCAACAAGACAGCGGTAGTGGATCCATGGGGATCCCCAGAAAACCCTCCCGGGGTTTACATATAAAGTAGGACCGATTGGATCGGGTCGGCTGCGATCCTGGTCAGTTTCCGACTCTGAGAGCGGCACGGTACCGTCGTTTAGACCGCGGCGACTGGGTGGTGGGCCCGAGTGAGCCAGTTTTGTGTAAAATTCCACTCAGCCTGCGCCCGAACGTCAGCCGCCCTCCGTCCGACCCGAAGGACGGCGACACGATACCAGCATTCGAGACATCTGTGTACCAGTGCCCCTGGAACACCCATTTTGAATGTCACATTCGATGTTCTTTCAGTGATGATCTCTATCGAGATTGTAGGTATACTGGAGGCCATGCAAGTTCATTGACCTACTCCAGTGGATCCCAGCTCGATAAGGCCGACAAGGAACCATGGCTGCCAGTGTCCTTATTGAAAAAATATTTTTCTCGATGTTGGGTCATTGATCTTTACGTTATTAGCAGGATCCGTCCTTACTGAATTCTAATCAAAGTCGAGTTTTATCAACAGTTATACCGCCGCCTACGAATATTTTTAGCCTTAAGCCGCTCGCGAGTTTTGCGAGCCAAGTGAGAAAAAATCGTTGATGTGAAGAAAAATATCAGTCAGTCTCATGTTTTTTTTCACATCAGCGGCTAGTGGCTACTTCTTCGCGTAGTTGGTAAAACTTGTAGCCACTCATGGAGTTTTCTATAGAAGGAGGACTTGGAGAAGCGCAGGTTGGCTTAGGTTGGCTCAGTGTACCGCAGCTGCGATGGGCCGACTTTTTCGGGCTCCGAGTTATATTCTCGTCGTCAAATTCTCCTGATTTGCTACGCTTGTAAACAGTCCATTTCATTCCTTCGACTCGGTTCGGTCTCATGAGGCTGAGACAAATGTCAACGTGCGCAAATCTCATGTATCAAAACTTTGGTGCTTGTGGTTTATAAATGACAAGGTTTAATTTATTTTTATGCGTGTGCATGCGAGAAACATGTGACCGAAATGGCTCCAAGATTTCTGGGACGCTCTGAAGGTGTGGGTGCCCCGTGCCTCGCGCGCTCTGTTTTTCCCTATATGAATTTCAATGATTATGCTTATTTCTTTTTTCAGGAAACTGAAGATGCTTTTTACCTGTTTGACGTCGATGACGTCATTCTAAAATATAACACCTGGCTAGAGAAACTACCCCGCGTGCTGCCATTCTACGGTAAGTTCGTACTTTTGGCCTGGGCATTATTCCATCCTTTGGAAAAATCGTGTTGGTTGTCACCGCTTGAAAACAAGCTTTAATGGACAGGAGACTGATCCATTTTCTCTTATGTATGCATGCCTTTTCTTTGTTTTCTAGTAGTTCAGGTTGTATTCCTCCTTTCCGTCAGTCTGGTGTTTGTCATCTTGCCCACTAAGTTTTCTTTTCCCATTTTTTTTTTTGTATCGGGCAACTGCTGTGGCCATCAGTCGAGCGTTTTTTCTCATTTACTCTTTTTCTATCCCCCGTATTCGGCAACTGGTTGCACCCACCAGTTGCCTTCCATCTGGCACATCCCGGCAGCTCCTTGTCACGTGGGACGCGGTGGTTGCGGTGGTTCTCGATCCGCACAGACCCGAAGCCGACGGGCCGGACCGCCGCCGATGGCACGATCGATCCCGACGGTGTCGCGCAGTTTCTCCCCCGCCCCGCCCCGGTGTTCCCGCATCCCCCAGACGGTCATGGGCCAGATCGGTCGACGTTCCTCGACGAAACGGTGTCCCTGGGAGGGGTTTGGATGAAACGATGTCGGAGGGGAGGCGGGCTCACAATTTGGCTGATCTTGTCAGTACGTGGTGTTCTGGTCAAGTAGTTCTGTTATTGCTTCGCTGGATGAATTCCGGTTATCTATATAATTCTGTTTGCCGTCATTGCTCAATGAATTGCGCGTATTCTTGCGACCGATTCCTAACCTGACGAATGTCTTGCGCTCCATTTCAGCGGTGAAATGCAACAACCACCCGATTCTACTTCAAGTCCTCAAGGCCCTGGGCGCCGGTTTCGACTGCGCCTCGAAGGTTGGTTCGCGGTGTGCCGTGTCTCGCTTTCGGTGTGTTTGGGTGATTTGCTGACAGCTGGACTTTATATAATGCGTTTTCAGTTTCATTCATGTTCCAGACATTTTCTTCCAGTGGGATGTTTCAGGCCGAAATGTATTACATAACCGTCTCTTGCGACTGCGACTACAAGCCTAAATCCAGTCGATGATCTAGTGCCCGTCCCCAGACAGATAGGGCGATAGGCCGATATTCAGTATGTGACCCAGTGTCCCGTCCCAGGCACAGGGCAGCAGCAGAGACTGTGGCGCGGTGTCCCGTCACTGGGTCGATATCCAGTCTGTGACCCGATGTCTCTACCCCAGGCCGAGATCAGACTGTGACCACTGACCCTGTGTCCCGTCCCCCAGGCCGAGATCCAGACTATGACCGAGATGGGCGTACCGCCGGAACAGATCATCTTCGCCAACCCGTGCAAGCCGGCATCCCACCTGCGCTACGCCGTCGCCCGCGACGTGCAGCTCATGACATTCGACAACGAGACCGAGCTCACCAAGGTCCAGACGCTGGCGCCGAACGCGCGGTGAGTGCCCGCTGGGATCGGAGTGGCACTGGAGGTCTGCTGACCGGTCGGGTCTTACAGGTCCTTACCGGCCTACCGGCCGGCCGCTCTGGTGCGAGGCGGTCTCTCGACGGCCTCTGACCCGGCCTGTGAACTGGTCTGACACACAGGTAACGGAGGGGCACAGCCGCGCGTGAGAGGTACCGGGGAGCTGGACGTACCGCGGGAGAGCTAGGCTGGATGCCGCCGCAGGTAATTAAAACAGAGTGTTCAACAGCGCGCGCGATGACGGGTCTTTCCCTGCACAGTCGGCGGTGGGTCCACTGTAAGGTATGAACCGCGCTGAACAGCAGTACATCGCCTCCGGAGCAGCAGTCGTAACGGTAACCCTCGCTCGTCAGTTAGGAGTTCGCGGCAGGGAGTCGTAATTAGCCCTAATTCCGCTTGGGATGGGCTGAACAAATGTTGCAGCACTCCACTCTATTCAGGCTTTTACAACGGTGTAGAAGCGGCAACTCGCTATATTTTTAGCGCTTATTTTCCGTTTCCTACGTCTGAAATGGTGGAATCTTGAGGTGGACTAAAACTTTTTCACTAGAGCAGATAGTAACTAACTGTTACATCTTAAAAATATCAACTAACTGTTACATCTTAAAAATCACATTTCTGGCTTAGTTACAGCGATATTTTGCGAATTATTGAATCTCTCAGCGCGTCCGAGTGTCATCACTCGATTTGCGAAACACCCTTCGTGATGGTTATTTTTTAAAAGGAAAACGGGTTGTTGTTAGGCCTATTTTTCGATGAAAAAATCTCATTTTGCCACACATTTGTTTTCTTTTCTCTCTGATTTTCACTTAACCTTTTTCTCGATTATTTCAATGGGTTACTTGTAAATCTTTTTCAAATCGTATTTCATTTGTTCTGTCCGATATTATAGAGTTTTCAGCCTGTATCTACACTTAAGAGACTCGTAAATGTTTCCTTCTATACAGCAAGCGCTTTTTCAGTTTTCGTTCCTTTATTTTTTCGAGCTAAAAAGAAAACGAAAAGGAAACAAAGATTCATACTCGTAGAATGAATGTTAGGTGTCAGGAGTCAGCTAGGATACATAAAATATGATCTGAAATTAGCCATTGGTCATTTTCTCCATATTTGGTGTGCACTATGTCGTCATATTTCAGACATTTATTTCACGTCGCAGCACTTTCGATAGAACTTGTTCTAGCCGGTGTGCGCAGCTGGTTTTCGCGAGCATAGGATCGCTCTCGGTCGGCCTGCCAGCGGTTTGGCCCAGTGAGGGTGTAAGCCACCCTGTGCACGGCCCTGGCGCTCTGGTGGGGGTCGCTGCTCGCCCGCAGCACACCGCGTCACGGCTGGACCGGCTGCGGCCGGTGCGATCCGGACAGCTCCGGACCTGTCCGGAGATAGCCGGGATTCACTGGCCGGGCGCGGTGCTAACCGCCGTCTCCCGGCTGTGAGAGTCGGGCCCGGTATCTGCGTACAGGCTCCGCCGGAGGACAGGGGAGTCTCTGGAAAGACCGGTCGCTGCCGCCGCTACGGGAGGTGCCCTGGCTGGTGGCCTGCGCGGTGAGCGTCCTGCTGGACCCGACGCCTCTGTTTGTGTTAGAGGTCGCCACCGCCGAGACTGCGCAAACAGGGTCGTCTGCCGGCGGAACGCGGTCAGAGCCACGTGCCCGGCGCGTCACCCGTGCCTGGGACCGAGCCTGGTGAGGCAACCCGCCGCCGGGGGCACTGAGGAGGCCCCAACTGCGGCGAATGGGCCGAATCGCCGGAAGAATTCACGAGTTTCGCGAAATAAACCGCCCTCTTTGGGAGGCTGTTCGATATGCCAGCAGTGGGTGGCACGTCTGTATCGGAGTAATATCTAATTCTAATGCATTGTTGTCGGAAAGCAACCGCCGGGCGTTGACCCAGCGCTCCGCTGTTCTAGCGTTTACGTAGTGGCAGTTGGTTCTAAAACTGCTGACACGAAGATATGAAATTTTGAAGGCTTGTTTGAAGTCATTTTACGAAATTTCTCATGGAACTCATTTCATGTTGTCGCTGTTGAAATATCCACGACTGACGTGACTGAAGGTTGGAACCGGGAAATCCTTTGATATCGCATCAATGCAAATAATTCGCTTATAGCGTTTGCGTCAAGATCAGCGGACACACACTAGCGATACATACGCGAAACTTGAATAAGTCTCGTTATGCTCAACTGAAGATTACTGCCGGGACGGCGTATCTCTTCCTGAGCCTAGCTTCTTCAAACAATACTCTTGATCGCGAGGGCTACCGTCTATGGATTTCGGTCGGACTTTGAGTTGTAATGTATAGCTCAAATGACTTACTTTTCTTCCTGAAATCCAATCCAAGCAATGAGGAACCATCTCCCTGATTCATCTTAGGCATCGCGTCGGTTATTTGTCAGTTGAGACGGTCGGTCGCGGCGCCATGGGGGCATCCGGTAAGGCTGGTGGAGGGGCTGGGCGGACCCGGCGCGTTCCAGATCTGCCTGGTCCGACGGGAACCCGCCGTGGCCGGGACACCCTAGAAAGCACGCCAGTGCTCGCTTCTACGAACACGACAGTAAATAGAGAAGGCTCTGTGCGGAGCAGTGTTCGTTGAAATGATGTCATGTGATGTTTCTGTAGCGACATGTCTGTTTAATGTGTGTGCTTTGTGTTTGGGTTATTGAGGCTAAGCATTCGCAACGTTGTGCGCTGACTAACGACCTTATTTTCGTAGCATCGCTGTTTTTTCGTTTGAATGTCAATGTACGCCGCATGCCCTAACTGACCAGAGAACCATGGTTCATTTCAGTTCTGTTTCGGTCGATTGCGCATGGAATCGCTGACAGTCACTGGATTGCTCGTCGGAATCGCTGGTTGCCCGCTGTTGGTCACATCTGTGGGGCCCCGGTTCAAATCTAGGCGGTGGCGGCAGTTTTCTCCGTGGAGATGTTGTCACCTGCCGACACCCACGCTCAACAGATGTGGAAGGACGCGACGAGACAACGAACTCATGACCCGTGAATAGTCCACGTATGAATGACGTGCTTGGGTCACCTGTTCTGGTCATTTTCGGTCCCTTCTCTGACAAATTCGTTTGTTTCAGTGTTTGATAACATCTACAGTAAAACTGTCCATACTCTGACGAAGTTATGCCTGTTTCAGTCTTTGATTAACAACAATAATTAGACGTTGGTTCTAATTGGTTGATTTCCCTCCCATGTCGCTCTGTTTTGGGTTAGAGAAGATCAATTCTCTTTTGTTCTGCTTTTTTTGGTAGTCTGGTGCAGGATGTGTCAGCTTGTCTCGGTCAGTTGTTGCCGTGTGTGTTTTGTATGTCTGTCATTAACACCGTCGTGTCTGCAGTGTGTGTGCTGTGGCCCGTCTGACGTCGTCCGCCCATCCCGTCCCGTTCCCAGCCTGGTGCTGCGTATCCGCGTCGACGCCGAGGACGCCCAGTGTCCGCTGGGCATCAAGTTCGGCGCCGTGCCGAGCGCCGCGCCGCGCCTCCTGAAGCTGGCCGCCGCCCAGGGCCTCAACGTGGTGGGCGTGTCGTTCCACGTGGGCTCCGGCTGCCGCGAGTTCGCCGTCTACGAGCGGGCCATCCGCGCCGCGCGACTGGTGTTCGACCAGGCCGCCGAGGTGGGCTACACGCTCTCCCTGCTCGACCTGGGCGGCGGGTTCGCCGGCGAGCGCGGCTCCTCGCTCGACGAGGCGGCCGGCTACATCAACTCGGCGCTGGACGAGTGTTTCCCCGAGTCGCAGGGCGTGACGGTGATCGCCGAGCCGGGACGCTACATGGCCGCCTCGGCGTTCACGCTGGCCACCCAGGTGACGTCCGTGCGCCGCGCCGCCGACTCTGTGGACTACTATGTCAACGACGGGGTGTACGGCGCCTTCAACTGCATCCTGTACGACCACCTGGTGTGCGTGCCGCGCCCCCTGGAGGTGAGCACAGCGCCATGATACGGGGTGCACAAGGGCAGTGTGTGACACTGGGGATGTGAGGGACCCGGTGGATTGCGGCTTGCGAGGACCTCTAAAATAGTGTAGCTGTAGGTTCTGGCCTCTGGGGACCCATATTGAAGTGTAACTGTGGAATGGGGACTCGTAGAACAGTGTGTAGCTGTGGGATGTGGACGGGCAATTCTGGTGTATTTGGGGACCCGTGCTGCAGTGAACCTGTTATCGTGCAGTGCTGACCATCCACCCCTGACCGTCCGCCGTCCCGTCCACAGGAGGCGCCGGCTGAGAGCATCCCCGCCACCGTCTGGGGCCCCACGTGCGACTCGATGGACCGCATCTGCGAGGGGTGCCTGCTGCCGCCGCTGGAGCCGCAGAGCTGGCTCGTCTGGGAGAACATGGGCGCCTACACGCTGTCGGCGGCCGGCACGTTCAACGGCTTCCCGCGCGCCACCGTCTACCCCGTCATCACTGCCAAACTGAGGTACAGCTACTGCCCTCTCTCAGTATTCTCTGCCCACTACCATATGCCGCGCCCACGCCATCCGCCATGCCAGATATCCTGGGCGATGATATGGGCTTGCCGCATCATAAATCCGGTGGAGGTTACGCAGATCTGTGCATATTATATAGTTTACATAGTCACTGCGATCTGCATAATTGCGAGTTGGTGCAGTGTCTTAACCATGTCCTGTCATTTTACCTGACCGGACCATTTGTGAACCCTTGCCTTGTGTCATCCCTTGTTACCCATCTGACCCATCTGAACCCTGTGTCCACAGCGAGGCGGTCCGTAACGCCGTGTGGCCGCTGACGCCGATGCCGGAGCCGGCCATCCAGATCACTCCGCTGCCCGTGGAGCAGTGTGTGGCCGAGAACTGAGCGGACGCGGCCCATCGGCCCCGCCCGGACATCCTACCGGATACTGGAGACCCGACCCGCGGCGGACCTGCGCGCGCCGCGCCGCCGCGGAGATCGCACCTAACGCCATAGCCAGAGACACCGACACACGC
Organism: Amphibalanus amphitrite; assembly: GCF_019059575.1. Taxonomy (NCBI): domain Eukaryota; kingdom Metazoa; phylum Arthropoda; class Thecostraca; order Balanomorpha; family Balanidae; genus Amphibalanus; species Amphibalanus amphitrite. The sequence goes on along the minus strand of NW_024881510.1, from coordinate 462,947 downwards.
CTACGACATTCAACCAGATCTATTAATGTAATCACCACGTGCTACCTTTTCTCACGGTGGCCCGTTTACGGGCACCTCTGCGCTACCTTAGCTATACGACGGGATCGCTTTTGTAGCCTCGACGAGGGCGTCTGGAAACTGTGGGCCGGTAGAAATGCATGTACGCTCTACTCTCTCTTGGTGTTTTGCTGGATGAAATAAATATATAAAAACGCACAGCTGCGTTTGCCGTTTTGTCCATTCGAAAAGTAAACCGGAGCCGGGAAGTCTTGGACAGTGCTTCTCGAGTATGTCTCGAGTAGACAGTGCTCGGATTTTTCACGTGATGTTGACAATAGTTCACACGCCGACACGAGGTGGTGGAGGGAACAGCGGTCTGGTTCACGGCTACAGGTGGCGCTGCGGAGGGCGGGCTGCGCTATTGTTGTCGCAAGCTGAGCGAGGTGGTAGCGACGTTGCTCTACAGGTATAATCTTGTAGCGACCGGTTGCGTCCCAAACGGTGGAGGTAACTCATAACGGAGGCCCGTGCCGGAAGATTGGTTAACGTTCATCTCCGAATAGACCTGAACAAGGGAACTCGCGGTGGTGCAATATAACTGGCGTGGTCGTGGGCAATGCGTCCTCACATGGTTTCTGCCAGAACACGTCAGTAAGAATAAGCAGTTTCGATCATGAAGCCCGCCATCACACCATACCAGTACCAGTACCGCGGTGACAACTGGACCGGTAGATTTCCCTTTGGAATCAATGTACCGAGGAGGCCAAGCCGTGGCAATAGGAAAGTCGGTGGTCGCCGCCGACCTCGCGTGCGGCGGCCCGGCGAGGACAGCCGGTGGTGCGGGCATTGCACAGACAGGAAAACCGACACAGCGGAGAATCAACAGCGACTGATTCCACTGGCCACTGGCGGCGAACGGAAATAGAGAAGCAGCAAGCCGAGCACTGCCGTCCATACAGCCCCGAAAGTCCGATACAGTCGGCGAGTGACATCAATCAATATCATGGAATATTTAGTCATTGAAGCACCATAACGAGGCGAAATTAGCAAAGGCGCCACTACGAAACAAGCTGAAGGTTTTTGGCGTCAAATCATTGAAGTTTTACGTAGCTTCTGTTACGCCAAAACTAGGATGTACGGATTATCTGTCCTTGCCTGTCTGTCATGAAACACGAAATAAAAGTCCCCGTGCAGCCGCGTTCCCCCGCACCTAGTGTTCGTTCTCCCATAAACTCGACGGTACAGATCTCCACGGACCCCCATGGACCCTTTATTACACAACTGATGAGCCGCCTGTCGACCCGACATGTCACAAAACAGGTACATCAACAACACTCGGGTAGTAAAAAGAGCGGCGCAGCGGAATGCACAGCGTCGCCGCCGGTGCCCGACAATAAATAGAGAGATGGCGCGGCGTCGCTTCTCCCTTTCTCTGTGTTCCGTATGTCAATGTCCGCGTATCGATGGAGCGGCACCTCAGCCGCGCGTGTATTTGCCCCAGATGTGCAGCATGAAGACGGATGCGATGAAGAGAAGGCTCATGACCAGCACCGGCACCGGTCCGCTGTGGAGGACGGAGGGTAAAGAGTCAAACGACAGTTCACTTGTGATCGCAAGTGCGGTGAAACGTACTTGAGCGACTGTCAAGTGGACAGTCAGTATCGATTAGATTCAAACGTAAGCACTGCTAATTTCTTCGCCAAATTTCTCCGGCGATAAAAGTGTCGAACTTCTTTCAAGTGAGCAAAAATTTGAAGACTGAGACGTCAGCCAGAGCTAAAGTGAAACTGTGGCTACCCGCGCCTCCGGTTACTGAGCACCACTGAGAGACGGTCTCAGAGTTGGACAAGAGGAGCGGCCACAGTTGCGCAGCGGCCACTCACACTTTGATGCCGGGCGAGTCGTCCGTGTAGAAGCGCCACATGCCGCCGCTGCCGGCGCCCGTGTTGCGCTTGGCGGTGACGCTGCCGCCCGAGGCCGGCTTGCGCTGCCGCACGGTGCCGCCGCCGCCGCCGGCCGGGCGCGCCATGCCCTTGCTGGGCGACCGTCCGCCGCCGCCCACGGAGGTGGCACTCGCTGGAGCCGGCTGAGGAGGGGAGACAGGGATGGTCAGCACTATAACGGGGGACATACCGTGGGCGAACTCGGCACAGACAGACGCCGAGGGCGAGCTAGCCGACTACGGGGACACACAGGGGCCGGTAACAGTTCCCTGAACCTACTGTGGGTGAACTCGTCACATACACTGAGGGCAGGCTCAAATGACATTAACAGAGCACACTGGAGAGTCATGGGGCTGTGTCAAAGAGAGGGAGTGTCTACGATACACTATAACGATCAGGGCCTGGTGACAGACAAAAACATGTACTGGGTGGCTTAAAGTAGAACAAGAATGCGAAGAATGTGAAACAGCCCATTGCAAATGTAACTACACATAATGCAAGGAGTGAATTACAGATCACAATAATAGGTATTGGAGGCAGTCAGCACTGGTCACAATATGGACACTGGAGGGATACCAATACGCCATACATTGAACTAAAGATCAAGAAATCAAAAGATCGACAGCAGAGACACTGAAGAGAGGTCAGAACAGCACACATAATGAAACAATGTCACAACAACACACATACCTACTACTTGTGAAGGGAGTCACAGTGCACTCACACACACAAACTCACTTTGTAGAAAAGCATGACTGACTTAACAAATTAGGAATACAATGTTATACACCTATCTTCAAAATATCATCTAGCATCTCTAGCAAATGCAAGCTTTTCTGATTAAGAACTTGTAAAGCCAGCTTGTTGAGTGAATCTGTAGTCTGCCTACTTTCTATTAATAATGCTCAAATAAAATTGAATATAGCTTGCTGCATAGGATCAGGATGCTCCCCAAACAATAAGAAGCAATCCTTGGTGGCATTGTGACACTTAGGGTGCAGAAGTTTGGTTAGCCCAAGGCACATCAAAGCAAGACACAGTCCATCCACTTATCACTGACTCACTTAAACTGCCTAGTATTGGTCCTAGTGCTGATCCTTAGCCTAAACCCCAGTCTGAACAATACCACACCTATATTGCAAACATATACTCCCAGCTCACAAACATGTGAAACAAATGCCATAAATTCATTTATTGAAGCTCGCACATCTCTTTCAGAGATTTAGAAATAGGTTTGCATTTCCCATTCCAAGATAGGTTCCACTTATTAGTTATAACTCGTTTGTAAAACTTTCCAGTTCAGAGTTCTTAGGGCCAGGGTTGGAGCCCTAGTGGCAATCAGGCAGATTGTCTGGGCAAGTTCAGAGTTCGCCTGAAACTGCTTTGGCCAACGGCAAACTATCCCAGGAAGAAGTGAACTGCTGAATGCTAGAATGAACCAAACTTCGGCTCTCACTACATAGTCCAATGCCCATATCCACTGGGCAACAGGGCAGATAGAAGATTGGGCCATCTGTCCATGGACATTGACAATATTAAATCTGTATCAAATGTACAAAATCAGTAACCAAACAACAGAACTGTGGGCATCAACATAAAAACTGGTTCAAGTTTACCCAAAATTGACTTGCTCCATTTCGGGACAAATTTTTGTCAGTGTATAGTCAGGCTTTAAAGTACTGTCATTTATGTGTTTTAACGTAAAATCATGGGTTTTTCCCCATATTCATTGCATAGTACATGGATATGGGTTTTCCCATGTTATCTTGCTGCAAAAGTGGCCACCAGTCTTAGTTAGGACGGCCAGTTTCTTTCGCACCGCGTAGTTAGGACGCCGCCCTCCACGCGAGGCCGGTAACATAAGTTAGGGCCACTAGGAAAAAAACAGTGTGAGGGATCCATCAAGCCCGACCATGGAAGGACTGCTAAATTTGAGTCACCGAAGCAATGGACATCCTCGTCCATTATCCAGGTCAATTAATTCGGTGACCTTCAAATTATGCAGGGCTTTCCTCGATCTTGCTTGATGGATCCACCGGTACTTTGCGCGATACTTTTAAGACTTACTGTTCCTACCCAAACCTTTGTCAATCACACTTTTTTGTAAAGCTTCCGCATACGGACAAACTAAGGCTGCAACAGGCTTAGTCAGGTTAGGTCAATTCAGGTTATGTTTATTTCATTTCTTTTGGTTAAAAACATTCATACAGAGATTTGTCCATACAGATATTTGTCCTGGAATCGACTTAGGCACATAGGTACTCGGACTGATGGCATAAACAATTGGCCGACCCCCGCCATTCGCAAATTTATATGACTCAAAAACGACACAGTTGACTGATGACCATATTTAAAATGCTAATAAAAATAATCAAAACTTACCATATTCAAATTTACAATATTCAACTCCTTGGTCCCTAATCCCACAGCGGCGAGTGGTCAGCAAACACAACGCGTTCTTGAGCCGTCGAGTTCGTCGCTTTCGTCTACGTCAGCCCGGTACCCATCAGCTGATGACAACAGTGCTTCGTGGCTTACAGTCACCATAGCAACGAAGTGAACGTGTCATTCAGGACCTTCATAATTAAATCGAATTCCGGAATCTGGACCTCTCAAGTAAAAATCATGGTCATATTGAATTTTGCGACAAAAAAAAAAAAAAAACATACACGAAAAGAAGGTAAAACGTCATTGTAAAAAGCGAAATATCTCAGAGTAAAATTACTTAGACCAGCCAGTTTATATACAAACAGACCCGTACACCAAGGCCTAACATGAGGTATCAAGTTTTTTGAGGAAATTATCCTTAGCACTTTAGCAGTTAATACTTTTCGGAAAAAGGGCATCATTCAAGTCAGAAAGGTATACCGTACCACATGAGCCATAAGCCCGTATACTTTTCCAATTTTTTTTTTTAACAACCCTATAGCGTGTATGCAGTGGTCGGTGCTCAAAGTGCTCAAAGAACTTAAAAATTTAAATCGTGCTTAAAAAAAGGCCCTGATAAACTTAAAAAAACATCTCGTCATGAAGCCTTCGCATGAAAATGTGTAATCGTAATTCGTAACATCTATTTTGACCTTCCATTCAGTCAGCGGGACAAGTCACTTGCGGTCACGTGGAAAGGGTGAAGGGACAAACGATAGTGGCATACATTATTGTGATGTTTCGTCCACCCGGTTTGTGACAGCACTTCGGCCTCCTTTGATCTCATCTCACCAATCCCAATACCAATACCAATACCAATTTTTATTCAGGCAAATCCACTCATAGTGGCTATTCCTTGCCATCAGTCAAGTTGTGAAATGCAGTGATATAAAAAGACATTCACACTTTCCACATGCACATTAACTAAAACGGGCATAATAAAAAGGGAAAAACTAAAATAAGACAATAATGACGACGACAGCAAGTAACTAGTAGTAAAACACGCATTCCTATGTTTCCCTCGTGCTAATAACTCGCTTGAGAGCGTGATTAAAATTGGCGACTGTCATCGTGCGCATTTCCACTGGGAGGGCATTGTACAGCATCGGTGCACGGTACAAGAACCGGCGCCTCCCAGTCTCCGTCCGTACACGTGGCAGACGCAGGTCATCATCATGTCGAGTGCTCCGTTCTCGTGCCTCACGGTTTGTTTGGAGTGAGGATGAAAGCGACACTGGTGTGTGATGCATGCAAATTTTGTGGAGTAATGCGAGCGTATGAAATTTAAATAGGTCCTCCGCATCGAGCCACCCCAGTGCCGCCCTGACGTCCGCTGAACGGCTGAACTTCCTTCGACCTGATACGACACGCGCAGCAAAGTTAATCACTTTTTGAATCTTGTCTAGATTCTTTCGGCTGCCGTTGCCGTACACAGGGAGGCAGTAGCGGACGCGGGAAAGCACCAGGGCGGCTACGATGGTGGGGAGGACCTCGACCGGAAGATAGTGACGGATGTGCGACAGGCCAATGAGGATCCCGAAGCATTTGCGCGTAATTTCTTGCACATGGGCGTCCCAGGACAGGTGGCGATCAAAGACCACCCCTAGATTTTTAACTTCTAAGACGGGCTGAATTGTACGCTCGCGGAATTTGACGCCGAAAGGTGTGATGTTCCGCAGATTTTGTCTACTGCCAAAAACTATCAACTGAGTTTTGTCGGGGTTCACCTTGAGAGAATTTGCGCGGAACCAGAGGTCGAGAGAGGAAAGGGCCTGTTCCATGCGCTCAGTCAGATCTGACAGGGCTGTCCTGTTGCCGCAGACCATGACCTGGGTGTCGTCCGCGTACTGGACAACGGTCGCATCCGGCACGAACAGGCTGAGGTCGTTTGAAAAGACGGTGTATAAGAGGGGACCTAGTGCCGAACCTTGAAAAACGCCCATGTTGTTCGGAAGTGCGGTTGATGTCTGCCTGTTGCCAGAGACATCAGTGAAGCTGACGCTCTGTGTGTGGTTCTGCAGGTACGCCTCAAACCATGCAGTGTCCACACCGTGTAACTGAAGTTTTTGAAGAAGCTTAGAATGGTCTATGACATCGAAACATTTACTAAGATCAAGCAGGCAGAGGAGCGAAATTTGATTTTGATCGTTAGCCAGGAGAACGCGATCCGAAATGGTGACCAGTGCCGTTTCGGTGGAATGGCGAGTGCGGAAGCCGTGTTGGGTGTCGGAAAGGAGGTGGTTGATAGTGAGGTAGTGGTACAGCTGTCGCTGCACCACTCGCTCAACTATTTTGGATATAACTGGGATGATGGATATGGGCCTAAAGTTGACGGGATTGGAAGGATCGCCGGATTTATGGATGGGATTGACGAGGGAGTGTTTCCACTCCGCAGGGATATCACATCGAGTAAGGCACGAGTTAACCAAATGGAGCAGTATGTGGCTGATCACAGGTAGACACATTTTTATGACTCGGACACATATGCCATCGACCCCTCAGGCCGAGGTTCCGGGCATGCTTAATATGACGCTGTTAAGTGTACAGAGGTCGATGGCAGACACGGCAAAGGCGCACGCTCCCACTCGCGGCAGCCTACCGGGGATACTCGGTTCACTCCCCTGTAGTCTCACCTCGCGCGCGACTTTCGGCCCAATCCGTCGTCAAGACGAGGTCTTAACGTTAAATGTAGCAAATACGCCCTCCCACACTCCCCAGTTCACTTTGAAAAGCATACTGTAGAAAACGCATGTATTTACAATATGAGTGTCTGTGAAATCGCAGAGCACACGGGCTGAAAGCAGAAGTGGAAACACCACCGTGTGGCCCAAGCCGACAGCCCAAATGGTCGTGAGTCTGATTATGAGGTGGGTAACCGATAACAGAGAGTAATACGGAACCCAACAGGGACCAGAAGAACCTAGTCACTATCTGCTCGCACGCACGCGGAATGCTCTGTCCCCATACAAGATAAGTATTTAAAAATGGGAGATAAAGCAACATGAAAGATAGTACAATCACATGTCAAACACATAACCTTGTCGGTAATACGAAGTGAAATAATCCCTGTGAAAACCACAACAGCTGAATGTGGATCTTTAAAGATTGGAAAACCAGCTGCAGAAGGACCAAGCACGGGCCCCCAACCGAAACAGAAAATCATAAACAAAACTAAGCTCGGCAAAAGAACGGTTTCGGAGATCAGAATATAGGCATGCCGGGGAGATTGAGAACGTGGGTGTTGACGGTAACTAGGCTTCCTTGAATGAAAATGAGCACGTCGTCGCTTAGCTCAGAAAAAGGTGATAACACAGCTGAGTAAGCATCCATCTCGTGACACTGAGAAAGCCTGAGAAGCGAGAACCAACGGACAGTGGCAATACGCGTCCGCGGCTGCAGTCACGTTTTAGGTACTTATTCACTGCCAATTAAAATGATACGTCTGGCTTGCAAAATATTCAAAACGTGAGATCGACTAGTTTGGTTGACACTGGAATTGACTCTGACTGATAACCGTAATGTTTCACTTACACGTCAGACTGAGGGCTTGGAACAACTGCCACATGTGATACAGTTCACACTACGAGTATCACTTTAATGGGTCTCCCTTGGATGTCTGAAACGACTGACCTGTAAGGACGATGGCACAACAACGTCCTGGCTTAAAGATAGTTCATTGTTTGACATAAACACTTGCCAAAATATATGAGAATGTCAAGAGCTTACAGCCTTGCTGCCTTTTCTCGTTCCACTTCAGAAAGTTAAAACACAGTTGACATGACAAAGCAAAGCCCGACTAGCTACTCAAAGTTGAGACCTCTCGCCACCCAGCGTATAGCCCAGATTTGGCAATTTCACACACCACTGCCGGCCGGTGTGTCTCGGAGACAGACCCGACCGGGTCCAGCCGCTGAGAGCCGGTTCATAGCGGCCTGATCCAGCCGCTGAGGGCCGGATCACACCGACCCGATCCAGTCCCAGCCCGGCCGGGTGGTCTGTCAGACGGCCGCCGCACTGGCCGCGGCGGGCCGGTCACTCTTCACCGGGCTCTTCACCTCGGACCGGCACAGGATCTCCTGCTTCCGCACGTTAAACTCCTCCTTCCTGAAAACAAACGGACGAAATAATTGTTACAACCGCACACTCAACTCCTTGCTGAGAACAAACCAGAGATGAGCCCGCTGTAACAACTGCGTATAAACCTCCTTACTGAGAACAAATGGGTGACAAGCAGCTGAAACAACCACACGCTGAACACTTATACTTTCTAGTAATTACAGCATGCTGTTGCCCGACCCGGTACTCACAGCAGGCTGAGGTCCTGGTCGGCGTCCAGCACCAGCACCTGACAGGGCACGGGGAACTGGGCGCGCCGCACCAGCCAGTCCTCGTGCAGCTCGTGCAGCGCGCGCACGTACGACTCGGGGATGGCGCGCTCCTCGTCGCGCGAGCGGCGCCGTATCCGCTCCAGGGCTACCTCCGGGGAGGTGCGTAGATACACTGCCGGAGAGCGGGCTGCGTCAGAGGGACAGGCTCGGGGAGAACACACAGACTGGTGGGAGAACAACCAACGCCTATGGCTGGGGCATTCCAGGACGATTCAACAGCTCATGGGTGCAAATTAACACCCGACCCCCTCAGATTTTCTTCAAATTTGCTGTATAGGGTTATTCTGTGCCCAGAAGCCGAATCTGAGATTTTTAGACCTGTAGGAGCAACGGTTTTTGAGTTATAACATTGGGAAATTTTGGAAAGTTAAAAAACATCATTGTATTTAAGTAGCTATATCTAATCGAAAACTTTTTTAAACTATAAAAATTATACATATTTGAACTCGCCACATCACAAGCTTTCAGATGGTATGCAAAATTTTTCAAAAATTTGAATTTTGAATTTTCAAAAAATTGTTCAAAAATTTCTTTCAAATTTTTCAAAGTGTGGCCAGTTAAATAAAATTTATTTTTTTAGCTTTTATTAATGCTTAGGGTATTGGGAAACTATATTGTGAAAATTGGAGATAGGTATTTTTTATAAATATTTTATTTTATTTTTTTACTTTCTCCATGTAAATATACCATTTTGCTTTGATATGGTGCCGGCGGTGCTATCTCGGGAACGGATGATCGTACCGCGCCGGACGAGGCGGCAATGGAAAGATCTCAACAAGATGGATCTAGACATTGTCCGAATGTTGTTCTTAAAGGTCACGGGTCAGGTCAAGGTCAGGTCACGAAAGGTCATGATGAATAAAAAGGGATTATGTGCATGCGACACATGTTTTATGGGTTATTTTCCAATTCAAAGTCAATGGTGATGGGCATTTGACGATTCGGGACAAAATCAGGTCAGTTCAGGTCAGGTCACGGTCAGGTCAACCAATCCCTTGTTCAACGAAGGAAATACAACACACATTTTGGTGACCAGCTCGTTGAAATGTATTGGGCACACATATCACCAACAATACAGTGCACAGACAGCCACCATACAGACACACGGCAGGGGTGCTAGCAAGTCTACGCGGGCTCACTTTCGTCTTTTCGGTGCCCTACTGCGTCGCACTTTCACCAGCCGGCTGGTCCCCCTGACAACTTTGAGACTCGCAGTGTCTCGTGGTTGACCGGAATAAAGCAGTGCAGACTCTGCGTGCCTTTCACTGCCACCGCTTTGCTGAAACGCTCCTTGAGGTGTTCTGCAGCTTTTTCGACTTCGACCCTCGACACGAATACAAAGTTCACTGTAGTCTCGAATTTGTCACTTAAAAACTCAAGCATTTCGGTCGCGTTTGTGATTTGCTCCCTTGTGGGCCTGCGTAGACTCTCGAGAGCGGTCGCTCTCTTCACGGTGCCTCCCACGCCGTCACATGCGCCTTTCCCGTGCGAGGTGGCAAAAAATTGCCAGTCGCAGTCTAGCCCAAAGTCACTTTTGTGAGCGCAGATATTTGAAAAGTTGAAGCGGTTTTTGTACTGTGCTGCTGAGCCGTCTGAAAAGTATCTGATTTTAGTCAAAGACGGATTTTTTTCCTTCAGTCATGGAATCAGAGCCTTTTGGAAAGCATGGACAGCGGTCGTGTTGTGCTTTAGATTATCTGAGATAATGCAGAAGCTCTGGTGCTGTCCCTCTCCATTCTCCCTCCAGTACACCACGAACGGGTGAACGGTGCACTGTGGCGCGTCCCAGTGATGACTCTGCACCTCATCCTGTATGACGAACGTACATATAGTTCTCACTGAAGTCCCCAACGACAACGGCCTCTCCCTGAGACAACGGCGATGACCGTTCTCTTGGCGGTAGACATTTTGGATCTTTAAGCAGTCGTTTCCGGCAGGAAACGCATAAAAATGCACCAGTTCCTACCCTGTCGTCATTCACTTCACTCACTAGTCTTGCGGATACTCTCTGAACTCCTTTCAGCACTCGATTCGGATGATGACAATCAAACGGATCCTGGCAGTAATTTCTTGCTGCACGTGGTGACATTTCCAAGCACGAACGGTTCACACGCACTGTCGCATGCGGTGACTTTCGGAATACTGGAGTCCCCATCCCGCAACTGTCCCGCGCAACTGTGACCAGCGACCAACGTCACCCTATGCGTTTATGGCACCCGATGATTTTATTGTGCTGTTTTGACCGCATGGACCGGCGCGTCGTCTGTCATCGCGCCAAGGCTCATTCGAGCGAGCCGAGCTCGCAGTGACTGGTCTGTCACAGGCGCAGATGATATAGCGATAGGTTTCGGGATGGGCCAAATGGAAATTTGGAAACGGAGACAAATGTAAAAATTATTCATTTCATTTCACTCATTACTGTAGTATAGCCATATATCATACAATTTTATTAGGTAGGTATTTTAATGCCGACATAGAAACAGCAACTTTACACATTGACCTCGGCATTGGCCTAATCTGACCTGATTTGGTCCCGAATGGTCAAATGCCCATCATCATTGACTTGGAATCGGAAAATAACCCATATAACATGTGTCGCATGTCCCTAATCCCTGTTTATTCATCATGACCTTTCGTGACCTGATTTTGACCTTGACCTCACCTTGTGACTGCATATTTACTGATTCACCGCCTTTATAAATATGTTGGACGCATGCTGTGCGACTTTCACATCGCTTCATCATTATGAAAGTGCCTCAGGAGCAGCCGGGGAATGAGAACCTGGAATTTTGGTCTTTGACCTGACCTTGACCTGACCCGTGACCTTTAAGAACAACATTCGGACAATGTCTAGATGCATCTCGTTGAGATCTTTCCATTGCCGCCTCGCCCGGCGCGCTACGATCATCCGTTCCCGAGATAGCACCGTCGGCACCATATCAAAGCAAAATGGTATATTTACATGGAGAAAGTAAAAAATAAAATAAAATATTTATAAAAAATACCTATCTCCAATTTTCACAATATAGTTTCCCAATACCCTAAGCATTAATAAAAGCTAAAAAAATAAATTTTATTTAACTGGCCACACTTTGAAAAATTTGAAAGAAATTTTTGAACAATTTTTTGAAAATTTCAAATTCAAAATTTTGAAAAATTTTGCATACCATCTGAAAGCTTGTGATGTGGCGAGTTCAAATATGTATAATTTTTATAGTTTAAAAAAAGTTTTCGATTAGATATAGCTACTTAAATACAATGATGTTTTTTAACTTTCCAAAATTTCCCAATGTTATAACTCAAAAACCGTTGCTCCTACAGGTCTAAAAATCTCAGATTCGGCTTCTGGGCACAGAATAACCCTATACAGCAATTTAGAAGCAAATCTGAGGGGGTCGGGTGTTATGCACCTGTTGAATCGTCCTGGAATGCCCCGGCTAATATAATGGGTGTTTGATTCACAATCACTTAAAGATACAAATGACATGAATAAATCAGAATATGGCAAAATGCCTATATATATATATATATATATATATATATATATATATATATATATATATATATATATATATATATATATATATATATATATAAATATATATATATATATACATACATATATATATATATATATATATATATATATATATATATATATATATATATATATATATATATATATATATATATATATATAGTTAACAGACCAATGCCGATAATAAAATAGAGAACAGACTCGTTTGTGACGTTTCGATATATGTGTATGCTTATATCTTCGTCAGAATAATAAATCGGCGTATCGTTCACACTTTTCGACAATAATGGCACACAAACACGATAAAGATGGGTACAAAAACACTTAAAACACGTAGCAAAATAATCACATCTAATTTCACTTTGTCCTTTCATTTGCAGGATCCAATATTTCTATGTGCCTCCAGCAGCTGGATCCATACTATAATTCGACAGAATAAAGAGCAGACGGCGAAAGCAATGCAGAATACCCATTAACTGGGCTTGACGGTTGTACATAACTAATAATTTGCAACACCTGAAGTGGAAGAGATGCACTTGGGTTAGACCTTCCCACCTACCCTTCCTTTCGGACATTTTCTCCTTCACTTTCCCTTAGTGTTCCCAGAAGTCCCACCCACCTCATCTCTCTAAATTTCCTACGGTCCTCTGAGTTCCCCCATGTCCTTTCCAGACCGATTATTCTAAAGTCGCCCTCTTTGTGCCCCCCTCCTGAGAAGTGGCGGTTCACGGGAATCCTGCCCTCCCTCCTACACCGTATTGATGAAAGGTGGTTCTGGGTACGCGTGTATATTGTATCGCCTGTTTGTCCTACATATACCACCTTTTCACACTTGTTGCACCAGACACCATACACCAGGTTAGATGACCTACACCCTATGGTTTTGTCATAGTGTACGGGCCCTCCCACTCCTGGTATTGAGTCACCCTCATAGAACACCTGACAGATTGCACAGTCCCTCCCGCAGTCCTGCCTCCCTTGGGTTGTAAGTGCCCTCCTCGTCTTGCCATGTACCAAAAGGTCTTTTAGATTCCTTCCACGCTTATACGCCACCATCGGGTCTTTTTGAAATATGTTTTTAAGTCTGTCTGATCTGTGTAGAATGTGTCTATTACTGTGCATGATCCCCCTAATGTTTGGCAGGTAGCTACTGTATGTTACTACCAATGGGACCCTATCCTGCTCCTTCGACCGTCGTGTCTGACCCTTCCCACTAAGCAGATCTTCTCGTTTCATACGGTCTGCTCTACGGAGCTCACCTTTGACTTTATCCTTAGGGTATCCCCTCTCAACCAATCTGTCGACCAACTTGTGTTTGTGCCGCTGGTAGTCAGATTGGTTTGAGCAGATACGTTTCAGCCTGACTCCAAGGCCCATTGGTATAGCCCTTTTAACGCATGGGGGGTGGTCCGAAGTGTAGTGCAGGTACGCTCGAGCATCAGTTGGTTTGGTGAAGAGATCGGTAGATATGTGACCCGACTCACTGAGATGTACCTCCACATCAAGGAACTCGATGTGGCTGTCAGATATCCTCAGATCCACCTTGATGTTTTGGTGTATCTGGTTGGCCAAATCATGAAAGACCCGCAAGCTCTCCTCTCCATGTACCCATAGACCCCAGATATCGTCAATAAAACGATACCATTTGAGCGGCTTGAGCGCAGACCTACACAACAAATCTTTCTCCCATGCCCCCATATACGTGCACGCAAAATTTCTGCCCAATTTAGACCCAATCGCGGTACCCTCCGTTTGCCTATAATTCCTACTTTCCCCGAGCTGAAAATTATTATTGTCCAGGACTAACTCAATGACTTCCAAGACTTCCTCTGTGGGGATGTTTGCCTCTGTCCGTTCATTTAACGCCACCCGACATGCGTCTAACCCCTCCCGCCTCGGGACACTCGGGTACAATTTTGCCACGTCCATGCAGAACATCAGAGGCCGGTGCCCTCCATTACGCTCAACTGGTTGACCAATCTCCTGCAATTTGCTGAGGAAATCCCCGGTATCCCTTACGTACGAGTCCTGTGCTTCCACATGCTCCGTCAGCTGACTCTCTGCTAACCCCGCTAGTTTCTCAGTTGCCTGCCCCCTCCCACTTACAATTGTCCTCATTGGGGCCCCCTCCTTGTGAATCTTAGGGTTACCCTGTAAGATACCTGGGGTCGGACGGGGAGGGACAAGATACTTCTTCTCATTCTTACCGATATATCCTTTCTCCTCTAGTCGTGTCACTAACTTACTCACCTTCCTCGAGATCACTGAGGTCATGTCACCCTTTGTTGGTTCATACCCGTCTCCCTTATCCATCTCATCTGACAATTTATCAATGTAGTCCTCCTTGTTCATAATCACGAAGGACGACCCCTTATCAGCTGGTCTGATAATGATTGAGTCGTCCTTCATCAGAGAGAGGAGCGCCTCTTCCTCCCCTTTACTCAAGTTGAACCTTCCCGTCTTACGCAATCCCTGTATCACACCAGACGTCACCTCCTCAATATAAAGATCCAACCACTGATCTCTGCCTTTGGGAGGGGTCCATCGTGATGTCTTATACTGGCAGTCCCCATCTCTGTCCCCGCCACTATCCTTTTTATCCTGCCCGTCCCAGTATTCCTTCAACCGCATTAACCTTTCCCACTCCTTCAGCTCTGCTGTCAACTGTGCTATCGTCTGACGCTTCGTCGGTACGAAAGATAGCCCCTTACCCAATAAGGAGAGCTCCGACTCAGTGAGCCGCCTATCTGATAGGTTGATTACCTCTACCCGTGCACGGCCATCTGGATGTCTGGGTATGGTGTCTGGTTCTGGAGAATCATGCTCTATCGTCTCAGTTACCACAGGGACTGCTGGCATCCCCCTTTCCTCATCTGTTCCCCCAGCGCGCCCCCTTGAATCACCGACATCCCTCACGGATACACTACCAAGGACGGGGCTCTCATCGGGGTGATCTACCACACCAGCTGCCCTCTGTCTCCTGACACTATTCTCATCGAACCGGCCCACTACCCCCTGACCCCCTCTATGAGAGTTAGAACTGCTGGGGTTCGTAGCATGGCCTGTGCCGTAGTGTCTTCCTCGGGACTTCCTCCATGCCACTCCCTTAGTCTTGGGCTGTGTGCCACCCCTCTGGAAATTATGCCCCTTCTTGTCTGATCCCTTGGGAGTGACCCTTGCATCTACTACACCAGGCCTCTCTAATGACTCCGTTAGGTTACTGAATTTACGCTGCTTTACTTCCGCCATCCGTCTTTTCGTGGCCTGCCTGTCCCTATCTACCCACAGCTTAGCATGCTCGATGTCCTGTGCAGTCCCATTAGCGGTCACTGCTTCAGACAGAGCATCAAACTCCCCCTCCAGTGTCCTGAGGGGAGTTTGATGGGAGTGTACTGAGGGGAGTTTGATGGGAGTGTACGGGCCCTCCCACTCAATACCAGGAGTGGGAGGGCCCGTACACTATGACAAAACCATAGGGTGTAGGTCATCTAACCTGGTGTATGGTGTCTGGTGCAACAAGTGTGAAAAGGTGGTATATGTAGGACAAACAGGCGATACAATATACACGCGTACCCAGAACCACCTTTCATCAATACGGTGTAGGAGGGAGGGCAGGATTCCCGTGAACCGCCACTTCTCAGGAGGGGGGCACAAAGAGGGCGACTTTAGAATAATCGGTCTGGAAAGGACATGGGGGAACTCAGAGGACCGTAGGAAATTTAGAGAGATGAGGTGGGTGGGACTTCTGGGAACACTAAGGGAAAGTGAAGGAGAAAATGTCCGAAAGGAAGGGTAGGTGGGAAGGTCTAACCCAAGTGCATCTCTTCCACTTCAGGTGTTGCAAATTATTAGTTATGTACAACCGTCAAGCCCAGTTAATGGGTATTCTGCATTGCTTTCGCCGTCTGCTCTTTATTCTGTCGAATTATAGTATGGATCCAGCTGCTGGAGGCACATAGAAATATTGGATCCTGCAAATGAAAGGACAAAGTGAAATTAGATGTGATTATTTTGCTACGTGTTTTAAGTGTTTTTGTACCCATCTTTATCGTGTTTGTGTGCCATTATTGTCGAAAAGTGTGAACGATACGCCGATTTATTATTCTGACGAAGATATAAGCATACACATATATCGAAACGTCACAAACGAGTCTGTTCTCTCTCTCTCTCTCTCTCTCTCTCTCTCTCTCTCTCTCTCTCTCTCTCTCTCTCTCTCTCTCTCTCTCTCTCTCTCTCTCTCTCTCTCTCTCTCTCTCTCTCTCTCTCTCTCTCTCTCTCTCTCTCTCTCTCTCTCTCTCTCTCTCTCTCTCTCTCTCTCTCTCTCTCTCTCTCTCTCTCTCTCTCTCTCTCTCTCTCTCTCTCTCTCTCTCTCTCTCTCTCTCTCTCTCTCTCTCTCTCTCTCTCTCTCTCTCTCTCTCTCTCTCTCTCTCTCTCTCTCTCTCTCTCTCTCTCTCTCTCTCTCTCTCTCTCTCTCTCTCTCTCTCTCTCTCTCTCTCTCTCTCTCTCTCTCTCTCTCTCTCTCTCTCTCTCTCTCTCTCTCTCTCTCTCTCTCTCTCTCTCTCTCTCTCTCTCTCTCTCTCTCTCTCTCTCTCTCTCTCTCTCTCTCTCTCTCTCTCTCTCTCTCTCTCTCTCTCTCTCTCTCTCTCTCTCTCTCTCTCTCTCTCTCTCTCTCTCTCTCTCTCTCTCTCTCTCTCTCTCTCTCTCTCTCTCTCTCTCTCTCTCTCTCTCTCTCTCTCTCTCTCTCTCTCTCTCTCTCTCTCTCTCTCTCTCTCTCTCTCTCTCTCTCTCTCTCTCTCTCTCTCTCTCTCTCTCTCTCTCTCTCTCTCTCTCTCTCTCTCTATATATATATATATATATATATATATATATATAAATGGCATCTTCGTTATAAGCCGGAATCGTTCAGCCCCCCCCCCCCCCCCCGCCCACAGGCCCAGACCACCCCACTAGTCCACGAGTCCGGCCCGCCTCACCGATCAGGTCGGGCTGCACGTTCACGTTGGCCGTGATCCACTGGAACCATTGGTCCAGCACAGCATACTCGGCGTCAGCCATCAGACCGCCGCGGTGCAGGTTCTCGATGAAACAGTACCTGCCAGGGCATAACATTTGTAAAATTTGTAACGAGAGCTGCCGCGGTGCAGGTTCTCGATGAAACAGTACCTGCAAGAGCGTTACATTTGTAACGAGAATCGCCGCGCTGCAGGTTCTCGATAAAACAGTACCTGCCAGGGCGTAACATTTGTAACATTCGTAACGAGAACAGCCGTGGAGCATATTTTCGATAAAACAGTACCTGGGAAGTGGGATGGCGGACGGAGGGCTGCCGTCAGCGCTGGCTGACAGATCTTACGGCGGGTTACAGGTCACCGCGAGTGGCCGCAGCTGGGACTTCTTCGCATCACATATTTTAATGAGCGTAAATCGCATAAATAGGCATAATGGTGCTCCACAAGATATCAATATAATTATGCAAAGCTCTCCTTCAGACTCAACAAAGGGCCATTAGAACCCGCACTCCACACAACGAAAGCGCCATCTACGCTGATTGATCTATTCTCTATTCGACACCCGACACATGACCGGCAAAATATTTCACGTTACTCATAGGTCACAATAAAATGTTTAGCTTAAAAGTTAAAAATGTAATAAAAGACAACGCATTCAGCGTTGCACTGTGGTCCTGTATCATTTGATACTGCATACCAAGGCTCTATAGAACTGCATACTATGCCAATAAGCCAGGTTCATGCCGGTCTACCGGTGTAAAGGCCTGGCTACACTATGCGTTTTCTGCGTGCGTTTTTTGCAGGTTAGCGTTTTTTGCGTAATACCGTTCTAGAAAAAAATCATAAATGATATAACTTTTCCATTAGTTGGATACAAAAAATACTATAATTCTGATATTAACTAAAATTTAATATAAAAAACATCACAAAGCCGTAATATCGTTATTTTTTCTAGAACGATATCACGCAAAACACGCAAACCCGCAAAAAACGCAAGCAGAAAACGCATAGTGTAGCCGGCCTGGCTACTATGCGTTTTCTGCGTGCGTTTTTTTGCGGGTTTGCGTTTTTTTGCGTAATAGCGTTCTAGAAAAAAGTTATAAATAATATAGCTTTTATATTAGCTACAAAAATTCATATAACTCTTATATTAACTAAAATTTAACATAAAAAACATCACAAAATGTAATGACGTTTATTTTTCTACGCAAAACCCGCGATCCCGCAAAAAAACTCACGCAGAAAACGCATAGTGTAGCCAGGCCTCTTGGCCAGGCCTTTACTCCACCGGTGTTATACCACCGGATATCGGCGCGATACCGGACAGCGCACCACCCACCTGCCGCTGTGGATGGAGCGCTCCATCATTTTGATAGGCTTCTCGACCGGCGCCGTGTGGTTGTCCATCATGGTGAGCTGCACGTAACTCTGGAACATGCAGCTGTACCTGGCCGGGTCCGAGTACATCAGCTCCTGGGCAGGCAAATGGCAAATGTCACACGCCAAATGTCAGACGTCACACATTATGTTAGACGTCAAATACCTATCCCAGGCGGCCGGCTCGCGGTACTTAAACACTGCATTCACTTGATTATCATATTATTTAATTTGATGGGCTTACTAACTTCGGTCTTTGAATTCTCCCGTTACCCGGAATTATGTAATCGGATAGTATGGGTCCGCTACACAATAAGTTTTGTTTAGCGTAGGCTCCGGAGTCCAGCTCTGTCGATCCGTAATACTCCATTCAAACATAAAAAGTACAAACCACCACTCAGTCATCCTATGTAACAACAGGAACACCACCCTATCCTCATTCTCGTATTTCAGTCTTTGCGCATAATACTCATGCCAAACGAAACAATATGTAATAGACTTACGAGTTAGACTTACGAGCAAATTGTGTCCGCCGGCATCCCTCCATTTATTGACGGGCTCCGAGATGGTTTTGACCTCGGGAAACTGGGCGAAATGATCCAGAAGGGTGGTTTTACCACTGCCGATGTTACCCTCCACACAGATGGTGATCTTCTTTCCCGCAGACATCTTCAGGCCGCCAATCAAAGAGAAGACACGATCACGGAGGCCTGAAAACAACATTTCAGTGAACATTTCACTTACAACAAAAAGCACAGCGGATCGAAAAGTTTCGAGGATTTTTTAAATGCAAAACAGGGATGGCCGGACTCGCGGACGAATCTAATGGTTGACAGTGACACCTGAATGAGGGGGTTCCAATTAAATTCCAATGAAATTTAGATAATTTATTTTTGAAGTTAATTGTGTCAAATGCAAATTTGCAAAGTACGATTGTTACAGAGGTGGCTAAAGGATTACATTTACATTGTCAATATTCAAAGGCTGCAACTCTTAACCCGGCAGGCGGTGGGCCTCCCGGCCACCTTCCGCGCGGTGGGGGGGGGGGGGAGAGGGTATTTTTTGCCCCCCCCCGTATCTCCGAAACTACTGGACGGATCCGGAAAATTCAAACGGCGTTCGATAGCCCTGTCAAATTTGTCGAAGGAAACCGAATTTCATTGACCTCGGGGTCACCGATGACGTTACAGGTCAGGTCAAAGTAATTTTTTTTTCACCGTTCACGGGGCTTCTAGGGAAAGCGCTATAACACCGAGTAAAACGCATTTTGTCGAAAATCAGCGATAAGGCGTCAGTTGTCTAGTACATGTGTTGCTATTAGAGGTCACTGGTGATACCAGGTCAGGTCACCAAAGGTCACCAAGGGTCACCACATGAACCCAACTTTACTAAGGTTGTGCGATGCATGCTTTATGGCCAGTTTTTTATTTCCAACTCAATGGTGTTGGTTATAAGACCATCAGGTACGGTTTAGGTCACTTTCTGGTGTTCAGGTCAAGGTCAGGTCAAAAAGGTCAAATTTCAAAGTTGATATTTTGCATAAAATGGGTATTGATTCGATGCAGCTCGTCACGGGAAGTCTAATGGTGGTCTTTGTTTTGCGCTACGAGGTCCAGAATTGCTAAAAATTGAGTTTGGAAATTTGACGTCATCAATTTTGAAGTTTTTACGCTATAACTTGGCCAAAAACAGAGGTATCGATCTCAAATTTGGTATGGAGATAGAAAGCGGTAGGGATTATCACATATATTCCGGTTTTTTTTTTCGAAATTCAAAAAAACTTTTTGGATTTTTCGGCTATTATATTCAAAAAATCTATTTTTTATTTTTGGGGGTCAAAATCCAAAAAATTCAAAAAGCCGAAATAGCAGTTTTGTAGCCCTCTTGATTCCACACCTTTTATGTCGTAACATTTTTTCTGTATCTCTAAAGCTGTAGGCCTGACAGCTCTTCCCACGAAACCCTTTTTTGGGTCGAAAATGGCAGAAATGACGTCACTCTGACGTCATTAGTGGCTAACCTATCATAGTCTTTGGAAAAAATTTTGGTCACTATGTGCGCTAGCTACTCCCGGGAGGGTACTGGAAGTTTGGTGACGATCGGCGCAGCGGTTCTCGAGATATATCGAAAAAACTAAAGGGGGGGATGCAAAAAATGCCCCCCCCCCCCACCGCCTGGAAGGTTATTTATGCATTTTAAGATGCACTTCTTTTGCTTTGAAACTTGGTTGGGGAACTTTCAAAGGAGTGTCACAATGACCTGTCACGACCAATACTCCAGTGCAAGGGAAGAGAGAAGTTACGAATAGCATTGGTAGGAATCAGGATACCGCCTCGAAAAATTACCAGATTAGAGACCAAAACAACAAGGAATATGTCAAGAAATGGTGGAAACATTGCCCCCCCCCAAAAAAAACAATAAAAAACACAGATGGACCTTATTACCAACTGCTTTTGCGTTTTGGCTTGTCTTGCTCGCGCGTTTGCTCTTTCTCCCCTTTTCACTTCCATGCCTCTTGATCTGCCTGTCCAGTTCCTACAGCTAAGGCAGGAAACCTACCAGGTGAGTTGACGAGGTGAGCTGATCGATTCAAATTTCAATAACAATAGGTGAAAATCCTGCCCCAAATTAAATATTCTACAAGCACAGTCTCCTGCAAAATATGGCACCAAGAAAAGGCAAAAGGCACACACCAGTCAACACACACTTTCTCTGAGGATGAACAAAAGCTTGCATTACAAATGAGATTAGTGTACAGAAAACACCATGGCTACTAACTTCTCTCACAATAAAACGTCACGGAACGCTTACCACCGATGTGCACAGTTCCGGGGTATCCGAACAACTGCCAGCCGTTCGCGCCAATTCCTCGCGACAAGCCGCACAAGTGAATTCGAATCAGCTGGGATCGCGCGCCGGCGCGCGCGGCTGGGCTTCCCCGCGCCGTTTTCTCCCACATGCCTGTCGCGACAGGCGCCGGTAGGGCGCGCTGGCTTCGACTCAGACAGCGCTATCGGACCTTGAGCCTTGCCGCTCGGCCCGCTCGGCCGTACACGGGTCACGGAGTTCATACTTGGACGCTGCCGTAAAGTGATGACGTGGAAGCGTGAAATCCACGTCAGCCGGTCAGCCTGAACCGCAGCACTTGCACACTGATAATGAGCATGTTCTCGTCATCAAAAACTGACATAAGGTACCAGCTTAGCTCTCTGTCGATTACTTCAGCTAAACATTGCTTACGATACAATATACATTATACATGCAATTTTCCCATCCTAGAACGCACATGGGGAGGGGGGAGAGGTTGCCACCCCCGCGCCATTTCGTTCCTGCTGGAGATAAGGCTTCGCGGTAAAGACCAACAGATTCTTTGGGAAGAGACGAATCCAGTGGTACCCAATTTTACATCATTATGTCAGTCATTGACCTTCCAGGTCAGATCAAACTAAAAAAATGTTGTTTGGGGTCACGTTGAAATATCACGTGCGGTGCCCATCATACCGATGACGCTGCCGTATTGTGGTGCCAAGCCAGCCCCAGCGAACAGCTCTGACACACCATCCGACTAGGTTTTTGCTGGCTGTGGTCATTGCAGGTCACGTTAGGTCAAGGTCAATTATATGTGTTTGTATGTCTGTGTATGTTTGTGTGTGTATACCTACTGTATACTGATGTGTGCACCGATTGGTTTGTGTGTCCCTATTACATGATATCATGAACTGAGAACTGCAGAAGTTTTCGGCTGGAAACGTGGCTTGGTGGGCTTCAGATTTAGAGACAACCTCAGGTATCGATGGATTGTTGACTTGGATACTGGATGACCGTTGGCACTGGCAGTCAGCCTTCTTGCCAGTTTCCTTGTGGATTAGCCCGCCTTTAGCACCGCGCTTCGCGATGACGATTTGCGCCACCACCCGGCTGACGGAAGTCTTCCTGCCGCGACCTGGCTTGCCCTCAAGCGTCTATACGTCTCTGTCGCGTAGCAACCAGCGCCAAATCGTGCGACAGGCGCGGATACAAGGGGGGGCCATGGGGGCCATGGCCCCCCCCCCCCTTGGCCGATTTTTTTTCAAAAATAAAATAAAAAGTTAAAAAGTTAAAAAGCTGAAAAGGGGGCCTCCTGAAAATAAAGTGGCCGAAATCCGATGAGTTTTTTTTAACCTACCCACTTAGTTATTTCTTAGAAGACTAGCTGAGAAGACTTCTTTGTTAGAAGATTGGTAAAGCTTTTCATAACTTGGAGGTCTCTTATACTCACAGAGATGACCACTTTTACAGGGCCTCCTAACCTGCACAGAGGGCCTCCAAGCCTGCACAGATGTTGAGATGTTGCCTGAACAGCTAGATAAGCTCAATAGACGCAGTTTTTTTTTGGGGGGGGGGGGGCAACAAGTGGGAAGATGGGGCCTCCAACAGGTGGGATTATGGGGGGGGGGGCCTCCTGGTTTCTAATGGCCCCTCCCTTTGAGATTTTCTGGATCCGCCCCTGTCGTGCGAAGACCCATTCCCAGTGACTCGGCGACCTGGCCGTGGGTCATGCCGCCGGCAACTATGCCGATTGCCCGGCTGCGGGTCGATTTGCTCTGCGGACACCTGGTACACGCGCGCCGGGTACTGCCACGGAAAAGACTTGTTCACCCCCTGACCGGTCAAGGCCACACAAATTTGAAGGTCATGTGACTAGAATGTAACCAATATGGTTTGGGAGCCAGTACCGGCGAAATTATATTGAAACTGCGCCGTAGAAGGCAAATGAAGGCTGTGGTAGGGTGTGACATTAATTTTGGGACACCCTGTATCAGGGCCTCGAATAACGAATTTTCACTGGGTGGGCAAATGCCAAAAGTTTGTCCAAAGATCAAATTATGTATTTTTCGCTGTATTTTAGTTGCCAGGGTGTTCATAAAGAACAGGGATATTACCCACATATGATGAAGTTTTGTAGAGTATTAAGGCGGGTCACGGAAAAACAGAGTTCAATTCTGAGCCGTCAATTTAGGTACTTTCTTGAATGCTGAATACGAAACAGGCCGGGGGGCGGGGTGATAGCGGTTCACTCCCGACTGTAGCTGTAACTGACCGAGACTGACCGAGAGATTGTGAGTCTGTGTGAGATTGGCTGTCCGACGTCGGTCGGGACGGCGCAGTCGTCGACATAACCCGCGCCGGGCCAGAGGTGTTTGAACATCCCCTGCGGTTTTCTTGTGGATATCTACATAAAAAACGGCGTATTCATTGTTTTCGCACAAGTTGTGAAAATTTTAGACCTGGGTCATTCAAGGTCAAGTCACCAGGTCACTTTCAGTGACTTCACCTAAAAGTTCCAATGTCTGTCATACCTACCTACACCGAGTAGCTGATTGCTTTGAAAATTTCACCGATTGATAAGGCCAACAGTTTGTACAAAATGTAGGTATATCTCAAAACTTCGATACCGGTGATCTAAGGTCAGGTCAATTTTACCACCTCCCCATTATAAGTCCATGGGATAATTCTTCGGAATGCTTGAGACGAGGTATTAGTATCACTGATGTTAGTTGTCGGACTTTCTTCCCCGTCTTGAGTCGAGATGTTAGTTTCACAACGTTTCGGCCAGTTGCTTCTCCGGCCATCGTCAGTTGTTATATTTGGTCCTTAGAAAGACCCTGGGTGTTGGTGGCGTTGCGCCGTACGCTTCATACCTTATCGAAAGCTCCTGTGGTCAGCGGGAAATGATCTCGGGTTGCCCGGGTGATAGGCGACAGTTGTAACTACTCCACCACTCGAGGCAGACATAGCGGCCAGACAAACGAACATCTCAACTCAAGACGGGGACGAAAGTCAGACATTTAAAATCAGAAACAATGGAAGGAAATTAATATGCGTTATTTTTTGACGGACACCATTCTGAACACTTTCAAACACCTATTAACAACTATTCAACATGGGACCCACCAATGGGAATTTCCGGATGCAAAAGCATGCTATCGCATATGCTTTTGATCCTCCAATTCTGGACTAGATGCCGGCAGCGCTCGTGCGTTGCCTTGGGCCAGAATTGGAGGATCCATAGCCCAATGAAATGTGCATTATCCAGAATTGGAGGATCAAAACCATGCGATAGCATGCTTTTGCATCCGGAAATTCCCATTGGTGGGTCGCTGAAAAAAGTTCGGCTGAACATGTTTGTCAGTGAGTATGTGAGTGAGTTTGTCCAAGCTTTTTTGGACCTGGAGTCAAAATGGGTGGACCGATCGGGACGAAAGTGGGACCGTTTGATTCGTCTCCGGTGAGGTAAACTTTTGGTGCTGGCCTCGGTTCGCTCGGTGCTTCGTGGCACATGCTATTCCGCTTCAAAGTTTCGGTGACACGAATTTTTTGTCAAGGCTACAGGTCAACCCGAGGTCACGGGCAAAGCCATACTGGCGGGACACATCGGTAACACCTTGAACCAGTTTCCAGGGGGGTCACCGTCTGCGAGGGGTGCAGGTTGCACGTGCTGGGGTCGAAAAACCGTTTTGACGTGAGGTCCTCTGGCTCAAAGAAATTTTAAGCTATCAACCTCAAAATCGGTTCAATGGTAGTCCCAGGCAAGGCCTCCAAAATAATGCACATTTCATTGGGCTATGGATCCTCCAATTCTGGCCCAAGGCAACGCACGAGCGCTGCCGGCATCTAGTTTTGGATATATATTTGGATATATATTTCCAATTACAATATGAATTAATGATATTTACCTACCTCCTACTGGAGCAAATTCAAGGTGAATTGATGCCAGACAACATCCAAAACAAGAATCATCAACGATTGGAACGCCCTGCCAACAGACGTCGTCGCTGCTGAGTCGCTGTCGTCTTTCAAGGCGCGGCTGGACTGGCACTGGTCGAGCGTGATGTTCGACATCCCTACCCTGTACTAAGGACCATAGCCTCTCCGATTATGCCTTTCACTCGATACGAGCGGGACCCATAGGCCGAGTGGCCTGGCCTTATAACCCGATGACCAACTAAGGTAAGGTAAGGCTAGGTAAGGTAAGAACAAGAAGTCTGATGAATGCATATGACCACAAAGCCTCACAAATGAAAAATACATACAATTTTTGCAATCTTGTCACACTTAAGCCTAGTTCAAAACCGTTACGTAATAATAATCAACGTACTCACCATTAGAAGACCGAGATGCCAAAGAGTAGTGTATAATCCGTCTCCAATAACCTGATCTGCAGCCCCGGAAGCCCATATATGCATACAACACTAGCTGAACCAATCCAACTCTCAAATTAACAAATACCAGTTTTAATTATTTTCATTGTGCCATAAAATTGAAATCAATTGATGTGTGTTGTGCATTGACGGCACTCACGAGAAACACATATGCTAAGCGCAAGTGATGATAAACAAGAGTTTTCCGCGTAATCAACCTTCACCAATGATAACTCGTTGATTGGGTGTATGAAGTGATTTTTCAAAAGAAACACGCCATTTTAGCTGAGATCTTTCTGAAAACAAAGGAACACTTTTATTTAATTTTAATCCAATAGGATACATAAATTTATTTGAAAGAAAAAACCAAAAACAAAACAATTACGAACTTAGCCAGTGACGTAATTTATTTTGTAAAAAATCTTCTTCATTAAATTACTGCTTTCCTTGGAAGTGGCGCTCATGCGACAGTTCCAGGCGCAGCAGACAACGAAGTTTCTTGTGGCAAGCTCCATGGCGATAGATAACTTCAACAGATGATTTAATCATTTTTAAACTCACTTGAGACTGTTCGCCAAGATTTAAGATGATGAATTTTCAAGCTCCTCAGCCTGGCTCTCGTCTACATCACGGATAACCGAATGACTCAATTTTTACCAAGGATAAACTCACTTGTTTGATCTTTTTCGATGAGTAAATGTCCTGCTAGATCACCAATCTTAACTTTGCTGATTAAATAGCCAATGAAAAAATTGTTGATTGCATTTTTAGCACATGATAAACAGCCGATCTTTGGTTACTGTTTATGTTCAAAAGTAGCAGTAAAGTAGTGCTGTCCATTATTTATTTACCGACTGCGCTGAGTTTGTCTCCTTTTTCAGGCGTGCGTGTTTTTCGATTTCGATTTCATGCATTTCATGTTTTATATTATAGGGGATACCTACGTGATACGACGGATTTTGCTTGAATTGTGGAGAAGATAGGTGATTATTGATTGCTTTCCGTTTTTTTCGTGCCTACACAGTCTACGTTCTCTTACAAGAATATAATTTATCGAAGGTGTAATTTTCCAACAAGGTAGGTAGGTACCTTTGCGGGTGTTTCTAGCTGAGGCTCGCTCTAGAAGCCTGCGATTACAGTAGAATTCGCTTAATAAATCCTCTGATAATAAATCCAACCGCTTGTTGTGATGCTTGAGCTGTTCAAAGATTTTCTCCATAGACACCCATGGTTGATAAATTCGCGTAATAAATCCACGCACTCCGCTTAATAAAGCTACTTGGGAGTTTCAAAGTCCGTAGTGTAAGTGACTTATCCGGTATCAGTTTGGCAAACTAGGGTCGGAAACACGGAGGTCCCCAAGCGTTTTCGTTTTAATTATATGAATCCAATTAGTATCACAACATGCTATAATCCAACTATCTAACATTCCCTGCCAGTAAAATGCAACAGCTTACCATTTAAAGCTGGCAAAATTGACCCCAAAACACCACATACCTCACCCCTCGCAACCGACGCTGACGCCATGCTGGTTACGGCGGATGAACACAATTTATAAACAATCAAGGCTGCAAAAATATCAGATGCGTTTCGCGTGCACAATTTTTTATCGCAGCCAGAAATGACAAACAATACCAAGGTTCTCAAATGGTTATGTCTAAAGCGCGGACAACTTTAAATTTGAGAAAAGCGATTATTACTCGATGAAATCCAAAGAGGTGTCCTAACCTAACCTAACCTAACTTAACCTAACCTAACCTACTGATTTTTGCCTACCGAGCTTAAAGAAACCTAACCTAACCTACTGATTTTGCCTACCAGGCATAAAGAAACCTAACCTAACCTAACCTAACCTAACCTACTGATTCTTGCCTACCGGGAATCCTAACCTAACCTAACCTAACCTAACCTAACCTAACCTAACCTAACCTAACCTAACCTAACCTACTGATTTTTGCCTACCGAGCTTAAGAAACCTAACCTAACCTACTGATTTTTGCCTACCAGGCATTAAGAAACCTAGCCTAACCTAACCTAACCTAACCTAACCTACTGATTCTTGCCTACCGGGAATCCTAACCTAACCTAACCTAACCTAACCTAACCTAACCTACTGATTTTTGCCTACCGGATAAGGAAATAGTTACTCGCAGGAATAGATTGCAGGCAATAGTAAATCAAATATTTTCAGGTTAAGTGGTCATGCATCAGGCTTCAGGCCTTCGGCCTGAAGCCAGATACATAACCATTTAACCTAAAAATATTTGATTTACTATTGCCTGTAATCTCTCCTAAGGCATTGCCTTCGGCACTGCACTGCTTCGCCACGAGTTGGCCACAGACGAAAACATGTACAGTACAGGTGAAGAAATGTTGGACGAAAATGAAAATATGTACAGACAAAAAAATGCACGGACCAAAAAACGAAAATAAAGAAAATGCACGAACGAAAATATTTACGAACGAAACATTTCTGAAGACTTTTTCAGAAAAGTCGCTATCATTCGTCGACAGATCTGGCGCATCTTGTGAGGCGCTTTACCAAAAAAGAATTAAATATTAAAAATACAGAACCGTAAATCCAAAATTATTTGTGTATGTCTATCACTTTTTCATAAAAATAGTACCCCCCCCCCCCCCACCCAAAACCCCGGTTTCCCACAGTTCCCCTAGTGTGTTGGGTTTTATGAAGATACTACATTTCTGCGTAATGGTATTTAACAACAATTGACATGTTGACAACAGACCGTCGTGCCGGTGCGGCTCCACCGAGATCGTGGTAAGAATACGATTAGTTAGCTTTTGGTCTTAAAATTATCGATCAGATAACTGGAAACCACATTATTCTTACTAAACATGAGTTTCTCTATAGAATGATGTCTATATTATAGGGATCAACTAATTTTGAAGCGGGGACCTCCATGTGTACCGCCCAAACTAGACTTCTGGGCCCTGTTTCACTGGTGATAGCAGCATGCTGCTATTCCATTTTGCGAGCTGACATCACACTTCTGGTAGTGTTGGAGCCTGGAGGAATAGGCTTGTTGACGTCTCCATGGAAACCCAATTTGACACGTGTAATAGCAGCGTGCTGCTATAAAGCTGCTATCACCGGTGAAACAGGACCCTGGAATCAAAATATGGAGGCATCAAAAAATTGATTCTGGTGGGAGGAGCCATGACCAAATATGGGCATGGAATCAATTTTTTTTATTCCATTGGGTACACTTTTGACTTCAAATGTATCATTATGGTTGAAAAAAGGCCCATGACGGAGAGATTTTTCTTTAAATAGGTAGAAAAATATGTTAGGTATGCAAAAAGTGATACTTCAAAACTAAGAAATTGTCGCTTTGGTCTTGTGAATGGGAAAAAGACAGAGCCACTGTCCATCACATAAAAGCTGAGCCTGTGGTGGAGACTCATGTCACTTTCATTGGAATAAGTAAGGCAATTAGGAATGCTAGCCTATATGCTTATATTTCACAGGAACGGAACGTGCAGCTGCAGTACATGCTTTTTAACCCTCGCCCTGGCAGGGGGGGGGGTCGATGCGACCCCCCCCTAAGGTTTTTCGAAGATAGCGTAAAAACGGCGGCGCGCAGCGCCGCCAAATTTGGCACAGCCTATGGGGCAACCTTTTTACATATGACCTGAAAATTTCAGGTCCGGGTGACCTTGGGTCAGGTCACCAGGTCAGAAAAACCAGTACAAGGTCATGGTCAAATTTCAATTTTCTTTTTGCACCTGTCCAACTCACATTTTTTGACTGATTTCCTTCAAACTTTCAGGATGTGCTAAGTTCTTCGAGTTGTATAACATATATTCCGGCTTTTTTGAGGTCACTGACCTGAGGTCAGTTAGAGGTCATTACGTCGTAATGTTAAGCCTATGGGAAAATACTAAATTCGGAAAATACTGGAGATATCCGCTTCGTTCTATCACTTTTGTGCTTTGAAACCACGGTACTTAACAGCAGGTCACTTGGTGCTTCTTTGTTTGGTGTACTTATCCATGGGTCAGGTCAAATGAGGTCAACTGAGGTCAAATGACGTTTTTGCCAATAACTTGGCACATAATGACGCTAGAGCTTAAAAAATGGTATCATTGTGTTCCTGGTGATCAGCCGAATCGAATGATATGCGATATGATGCAATTTGGTTAACCCGCGCCGGGCCGGTGCTCTGAAATTCCGCGCCGGGCCGCGGGGGGGTGTTTGAACACCCCCCCTTCTAACTCGGCTCCTGGGCCACGTAGCGACACGCGGTAAGCGGCAATCGAAAGAACGTCAAAAATAAGGACGAAAACACTTCAGTCATTTTTTGGGTCAGGTCAAAGGTCAGGTCACCAGAGGTCACCAAAGGTAAAATGTTGACTATTTCAACATTTTGGAAACTGCCAACGGCTATCTCGGGAACCGACAGAGCTACAGCGCCGCAAAAAAGCGCATTCGATAGCCCTTTTACAGACCTTTCTGAATAATGTTCTCAGATTTGACCTCAGGTCAACGGTTTAGCCTCCAGAGGTCGAAAACTCCAAAAATAGCCGTTTTTACGAAAAACGTTTTTTCGGCAATAACTTTTGACTCAAAAAAGCTATCACATTACTTTTGCCAGCATCGTGTTTCTCTCGTCGAGACGCGTCGAATGAACTATAATTTGACCTTGAAAGGTCAACTTGAAAATTTGACCTCAGGTCAAGGTCATGACCTGACCGGAAAAGGTCATGTTGCATATCAGTCGATCCGCAACGTCGAGCCGAACACATCTAAGGCGTTTTCAGCGCTCTAGCACGCCTCTATCAGAAGTTATCATCGAAAAACTGTTAGATTCTGTTCGTGACCTGAGATGACCTCGGGGACATAACGAGGGGTCACAGTTGCCATTTTCTGGTTCAGTGTGTCTATTTTACCTACATCTCGATGTTTGAGAGTGTCTAGAATAGCGTTCGTGCAAAACAGGCGCTTTTCAATTTTCTCCCATTGACTTATAATGGAGAGGCCGCAAAATTGACCTGACCTTAGGTCACCGATATCAAAATTCCGAGATATACATTTTATAGATAGTGTTGCTCTTATCAATCGTTGAAAGTTTCAAGGCAATCGTTCAGTCGGTGTAGCTATGACGAGCATTCTAATTTTTTCTGAGGTGAGGTCACTTGGCGTGACCTGGTGACCTGACCTAAGGTGACCTGGGTCTGAAATTTTCACAACATGTGCGGAAAAGATGCACAAACAGGTGTGCCAAAAACGGCGGCGCTCCGCGCCGCCGTTTTTGAGATATCTGCGAAAAACCGCAAGGGGGGTGTTCAAACACCCCCTCCCCCGGCCCGGCGCGGGTTAACTTGAACTTAATTTATTAATTTAAGTTTACTTAAAATTTAAGAAAAACTTTAAGTACACTTAAGCAAGCTAAAAAGTATATTATTCGACGCGCCTTGACGTGCTGAGTTCACTGGTGCTTTTCTTTTTGCTCTATCTTAATTAGATCAAAAGTTATAAGCGAAAAACTTTTGACCTGTTTTTAGCGAAATTTTTACATTTATACCCCCCAAAACCCCCTTCAATATTGACCTAGAGCAACCAAATTTGCACAGGGGCGAGAACTCCAGGGGGCCCACCTACCTACCAAATTTGGTTTTTCTAGGTGCCATAGGAGCCAATCGCGAGGGGGGGGGGGTCGCATCGAGCCCCCCCCCCCCCTGCCAGGCCGTGTTATGAAAAATGCCCTGCCAGGGCGAGGGTTAATGAAAACAGCTGACTTTGATAAAGGCACTGCTTAATAAATTCAAAACACCTTGTCACCATGGTCGATTTATTAAGCGGATTCCACTGTCGTTGCAGTTATTTTAAAAGGTGACTTATGATACGATGAAGTACAAGCATTGCCCCTGACACAGGCGCGTAACCACCACTGGGGACACTGGGGACCGGTCCCCAGTAACTTTTGGGTTACTGGGGACCGTCCCCAGTAAAACCGACGGCCTCCTCAATTTGCCTAGCCAAATATTGTTTCTAGATCGACGTGAAGAGTGAAATGTAGGCAACGGAAGACATTTTAAGAATGTCTTTCGACAATACATACATTTTTACGTTCATATTTAGACTTTGTGTTTGCCAACAACACAAGTTCCCTGTATAACACCTAAAATACAAAGGAACCGAAGTTAACCGACAGATCGATTTAATATATTTTTTGGATATACCGGGATTATCACAAAAGTCGGACCAATTTCTTTTGCGGGATAGTGGACTGGAAGCAATATTTAAACAAAACAAATGCACATGAAAAGAAAGCAAATTTTTAGGAGATTTATATGTTACCATACTTGTTGAGTTTAAAAAATGAGACAGTGGTCTAAGACGCAATAGCAAACTCAAAGAAAATCTACTTTCAGAATAAGTCAGTCGTTTCAACACAATGGAACTTCCGCAATCTTTTTTTTTGCAAAGTGAGCACCATCTTGAAATGCTATTTTCCACATGGTTGAAAGTTTCTGGCTCGAGGAAATGTTAACTGCGGGTTCAAAGAACATAGCGGCGGCCGCAAACCCAATCAAAGAAGCCCGGTGAACGTCGCTCGTGTGAGAGATGCGCTACCCAGCTGTCAACGGTCAGCGATACCGGATGACCCTGACAAATTTTGGAGTGTCCTGCAGACCACAATGGGCAGCGATCCTGAACCACTCAAATGCCAATAGTTCCAGCTAGACGTTTCCACGGCCAATACCGCCAAAGAAGACCGGGAGTGGCTGCAGGAGCGCTCCGGGCAGCGTGTGACTTCGAGGTTTGAGACACATCCGTGACCAGCGAGCTCCCCGGACTTGCCCCACCGGACTTTTTCCTGTAGGACCACCTCAAGTCCCAGGTGTACCGAAACCACCCAAGAAGTCCCAAAGACCTGAAGGGTGCAATGAGGTCGGCGGTACGCAGCCTGCCATCTTCCGTGTGCCATGCTGCAACAGAGGCCGTGCTGCACGGGGCTTAACTGTGCATCAAGCGAAACGGGTGTCATCTCGAACAGGTCCGGCGCGGCTCAGTAAGGCGATCGCCGACGGTCAAAATCCCCTGAAACAAAATAGGTATTTTTAACTAGGCTTTCAAGTGATACTTAATTTATTTTTGTAACACCGACACACCCTAAAATATATTAGTTATAAATTCGTCCGACTTTTGTGAGGAGCCCGGATTTTATTCGTAACAATTTTCCACCCACCCTACGTATTTTGCCCCACATCTAAAATATAATATTCGATCTTAGCAGCCCTCTATGTGGTCCCCAGTAAATTCAAACTCGTGGTTACGCGCCTGCGGCCTGACATCATGTGTGGTAGGTTTGTGGCGGTAGTGTTACCTTGCGGCTATTTGTGGGGGTCGTATTACCTACTTTGACATACATATTCTTTTTTGGACGAACCAATAATAACCAATAATAACATGACACACGAGGGTCCACATCTTAGATTGGGTTAATCATATTACCTTTTCAGTATGCATGTTCCACCTAGTTTGGCGACAATCGATAGTTTGTTGGCTCACCGGTTTCACTCTGTGTCCGACAGCCAGTAGCAGCAGCCAGTAACAGCAGCCGACATGGACCAAAAGGAGCAAACGCAGGCGCGCGTCACCATCTACATCTGCGGCGACTGCAACGAGGAGAACGAGATCCGCGCCCGCGACCCCATCCGGTGCCGCGAGTGCGGCTACCGCATCCTCTACAAGAAGCGCACCAGCCGACTGGTGGTGCTCGACGCCCGCTGACGGCTGGCGCGCCGCGGCGTGGTCACCCCAGTTCTCGGGATGCCGTGTCCTCCCGGCAAGAAGGTGGTGTGATTCTTTGTCATTGATGATGGCGAGAACGGCGGCGGCTTTCACCAGGGCACGTCGGGAAATGAAGTGAAGAACTTCTCGGTTTACTGTGCTGATATCGTTACGTGGAAGCAGGAACAGGAGATTCCTGTTTGATCAGCAATGATGGCCTGATTACTAAGAGGTGAAGTGTTGGCTTCTCGGTAGTGCGGTCGTCTCAGATAAAACTCAGTAGGTACCAACACGCTCGGGGAAGTTGTACCGATCATCTGGGGAGAGACAGCGAGAAGTCCTTTTTTGTGCGATGATCATCACTTGACGTCATTAAATATACCATCGTCATATTTGAACGTGTTTCACGCGATGCTGCTGTCTAGTGGATATCAGTCAAACTAAATGCGACGGACTACGCGATCAGCACACAATGGTAGTCGTCTGATTCACCGGGTCACTTATCACTTAGCATACAGATCGCGCATTGTTTCTGCTTCAAGCGTGAAACATATAATCACATCAGTTTCAATGTCCTGGCCCAGGTCCTTGGTGGCAAATCCGTAACAGCTATTTGCGCCTATGGGGATTTGCTCGCCTCTGGTCCATTCAACAGCAAATTGGCACCAACAGCAGCCCACATTGAAACAATTGTCTATTGGTGTACATCAGCTGTTATATTGAACTGCGAAAATGGTTCCATGGTTGTTCAGCGTCGGTACTGAAGCGGCGGGTTGGCAAGTAAAACAGTGTCTGATTGAGCAAAATTCGGTATGAAGTGTGCGATGATGCCCGAATCGCCTGAATCCGACCAGTATGAAACTTCTATCCAATGAGAGTATTCACATTATCGAACACATGTCGTTAATGCCTCGATATGACTGCGTCGGCGAAAACTGGTATGAGCAATATACCGGTGCTTCCTACACAAATCTGCCTTGGCCTTGCTTACAACCACTCTGGTTCAACCCAACCTGTGGGTATTCCTAGATGAATCACCTCGATACAGTCGCTAAAATCCGCTCACGAATCTGCTCAGCGGGCTCGCAGGTCTGCCTCGTGGACTCGAATCTGCTCTTCTCATTATCCTAACACCTATAGTGCATCCCCGATCCCCCAGGGGAATCGTCGCGTTCCTCCAGTGTTTTAGTCTCTCCAGAAACCAAACTCCGTTGGCCGGAGGTGATCCACAACACACCCAGCGCAACAAACTCTCCTCACACTAGGAGCGGCACCCGTGCGGTGCAGCGTACCGATGCCGTAGATGGCCAGGCTCCTGTCCCGTTAGAGTTGATACTCCCAACACGATCGAGCTCGAATATGTCACCGAGGACACTGTTAGTGTTCGACAGTCTACGGCGCAATCGTGAGCATTGAACGCCTGCCTGAACCGCGACATCACAACATTGGTATTTCAGTCACTAAAAGGCGACACATCTGAATGTCGCGCCTGTCATTTCAGTCTATCACACCCACACCTTGCTCCTGCAGCAAAGCCCTCCGCTGGGCTAAGGTGAATGAACGACAATCGGCCGTCATTGGACTTGCACGACTCATCCAGTTCAGTTCACATTAACTGACTCTCGCACATGAAGCCTTCGCAGAAATCCCCGTTCTGATGCATTTGATTGAATGATCGAGATCCTATTGTTGAACATTGACGAAATCGCTTAGATACCCAGCGCGGCACGTGGCGGCGCTCGGGTGTCCCACGGGCTGCCACATTGACTCAGTTACACTTGGCGCGGGTGTTCGCACGGCGCCAGGTGTCACGTGGCCCGGCTATGGAGGTCTAGTAGTGGGCGTGCCATCACAGGAACTCCATCTCTCGCTCGATGCCGACAAACTTCAGCTGCTCGGTGGGTCCGTATCTGGCGGAAGGGCGGGGCAGAGACAGGGGGTCAAAGAATGGTGTGCCAGGGAGGTACAGGCGAGCGAAATTCGACCGTAAGCGTGATGGGACGTTGTGGTTTATGTGCAACTGGAAATTGTGCACGCATGATTAAAATTCAAAGAAGCTACGCCGATCCGGCTAAAAAAGCACCAATGAGAGTGAGACGACAAACATCAAGCCTGCCTCACGATCGTAACGAGTTTCTCGACTCTCGTTGATGCTGAATTCGGCTGGCGCAGTCTAAATTCCATCACTTTACAAGCGTTATCAAGGCTAACAGCTTGCTTTGCTCTTCACTCGTTTCAGATCCATTTGGCGCCCAGAACTAAAACTGCACATTGCGGAGTGCGGATCCGTCCCACATGCGCAACGGATAATTACTGGCCAGCTGTGCTCGGACCACCGACCAAAATAAACATACACATATTCAACGCCCGCCGTTTCAACTGCCACCCAAGCTCTCCACTCACCGGTAGTCGAAGAACAGCTCGTCGCCGGGCTGGATGGGTCGCTTGGCGAAGATGCCGATCCGGTGGTCGCCGTTGACCATCATCACCTTGGCGTAGCAGTTGGGGTTGATGGAGTGGTTGGCGAATCGGATCTTGTTGCCCTTGCGCGTGGCGTCCACGACAAAGTCTGCCGACGAAGAGGAACCCAGATAAAATCGGTGATAATTAGCTCCACAGAATTGGGCCACGGAAATGTTAGGACGTTATTGGGGATGGATTCGTAGCCCACTGGTCACAAAAGGACGAATAGGAATTGTAACACAAATATCAATTTCACAGTTTCAAACCTCCGAAGGCAAGATGAGCCAGTTCTTGGTAAACAGGTATTTCCGATAAAAATATAGAGGATGTATACGTATGTTTTACAACCGTCACACTTTTACTAGGATAACCATCGCATTCGCTGATCAATACGGTCAAAGCCCCTCCGCCGACAGACTCTTCACTCACCGTTGTTGAGGTTGAAGAGGAACGAGCACATGTACTTGTCGTAGACCTTGCCGCGCCGGTCAGCCTCGTCCTGGGTGATCACCTCGCCGCAGTACTCTGATATGAACTCGTTCTTCTGCGCCGAATCCTCCAGGAAGATGCCCCAACCGGCCACGTCAGAGGGTGCCATCAGCAGGTGTTTGTGCAGGCCGCGCTGCACTGAGACGTTCTTGCACTGGATCTTGTCCACCTGGAAGGACGGACGGGCGGGGGAGAGGGCGTCAGAACATCGCATCAGTTGAAACAGCCATGGCGAGCCGTAAAGTAGCTCAGAAAGGGAACTGTGGGACTGGCTTCACTGATGCCAGACCAGATTTTTAAGCTTTCACAAACCACTGGGTGCGATCCTGCGTCCTAAATCAACCGTAACAACATCTTGAGCCAGCCGCCACGTATAATCTAAACCAGTGCATTATTCAAGCATGACCCTTAAGTTCCAATCCGTGCTTTTTTGGCATTCACATCCACAATCTGAGTTCGTAGTCGAACAGACGAACACACCCTCGCCATACCGAGTAACATATTTGAGTACCATATAGAGTATGAGCCCGCTCCATGCCGCCTGTCCAGCGCCGACCGGCCGCCTGTACGG
This sequence comes from Amphibalanus amphitrite, assembly GCF_019059575.1. Taxonomy (NCBI): domain Eukaryota; kingdom Metazoa; phylum Arthropoda; class Thecostraca; order Balanomorpha; family Balanidae; genus Amphibalanus; species Amphibalanus amphitrite. The sequence goes on along the minus strand of NW_024881510.1, from coordinate 425,802 downwards.
TACTGGTTCTCTCACCTGCAGGTGGTGGGCTCCACAGCTGCGGCACAGGTCCGGGTCACACTCGCGCACCGCCAGGAAACACGGACACTGCTTGGTGTTACACTGCGCCTTACACCGGCAGCCCGGGAACCGGTTCTGGCCTGCAACACCGTCCCCGGGTGTATGTCAAAGAACCGGAGGGCGTGAACGATGTATAGGTCACACTGTTCAGCGGCTCACTGGGACATCAGTCGCTGGTGGTTATATCGGTACAATGCCAGAGAACCATAGCTAGTTTCATACATAATGGTTCGGGACGTTATCAAAAGAATTTGCAGAACTTGTGTGTAAACTGCCAGGAAACAAGGAAGCGGTAGGAAACAGGAGTTGATGCATGCAGCTGACCGAGACATTGCAGTCCGGAGTCGGCGCAGCTCCTGGTTTGCGAGATGGCACCAAAGCAGATCGAGCTGCTGCAGATCAAGTAAACGTGTGCACAAGTGAACGAATCCCTTACTGAATAAATATTAAACCGCTGATGGCAAGCATGCCAAATAGTGAAACACGCTTCCCCTTAAAATGGGTTAACCGCTAAAATCAATGCGGGAACGGCGTGTCTCACATCCTCCAAAGCAAGTAATTCCAAATGGAAAGTGACAATTTCGTCAATCCCCTTAACACTCTGATCTCCAAAGCGATTTAACCTGCACCCAATTTCCATGATGCAGTAACAACCGACTGTGTGCCTCTGTCGGCGTCCCAATCCCTCTTATCTTTCCCAGCCGTCGCCGCCGCCGTCCGCCGTCGCACGCCGGTTACCGGCGTGCCACGACACACTCACAGTCGAGGGAGCACTGGCAGAACTTTTCGCAGAAGTTCTGCGCGCCCACGCACGAGCACGTCTCGTCGCACGGCTGGCCCGGGTGGTTGCACGGTGTGTAGTTGTACACGTGGTTGCTCGAAGAGTCCTTCTTCAGCTGGATCTTGCGGCAGTGCACTGACCAGAGACGGAGCTTCTTCTTCTTTTTGCGCGGCGGCGTGGCGTCTTTGACGTGTTCCTCGGCCGGCAGGTTGGACGCCTCCTCCTGGGCGAACCGGTACACCTGTGGCGCGCACGCGGTTCGAGCAATGTCAGAGGACGGCCGGCTACCCGTCGGTATCTCGGCCGTAATGATGACTATGAGAGAAGCTGTGTAAACACCAGTGATATTTCGAAATTAATCATAAGTTTATAAGACAGACTGAGTAATCATCAAAAGAATACATCAATTTACCAGAAGATGTGAGGAAAAGTCTGACATGTTCATCAAACCCAGTGACCACGGTCGCAGCTGAGTCCTCAGCAAAGATAGAGCACACGCTACGGCACTGACCTGCTGGCACGTTTTGGAGATCATGGCCTGGGCGACGGCGCAGTAGTTGTTGAGGAAGATGGGGTGCAGGGCGCGGAACAGACTCTGGTCGGCGCCCGTCCACGCCTCGTCCTCGACGGTAGGGTCCGGGGAGACGCCCGAGGCGGCCGTACCGGTGGAGGCGTCACCGGAGCCGGTCCGGCGGCGACTGCGGTCCATGCTGGTCACCACGCCCTGCAGGGCGCCTGATGGGTAGGAGGGAATCGATGTGTGTTAGCAAACCGTACAAGGCTTCTGGGGGGGGGGGGAGGAGCGGGGGGGGTCGTCAGGTTGTGCCTCGTGAGTTCATGATCGTCACCACAGCCTGAAATGATCCTTGAGGAAGAGGGGCAGAGAGAGGGGGAGTCAAGTCCGCATTTTGTAATCCCCTTTGAGTTCGTAATGGCTACACCACAATTCAGGATTCCTGCCAGGAAGAACTACATGCGGAAACATGTTCATATTATTAGCATCAGAACCAGAAAAGACAGACAACAGAAGCGAACCATTAAGACACCACCGGTCACTGAAGTTAATAATAGCCTCCGGCGCGGGTCTCCCGACCCTCTCACGGCTCACCCGTGAGTGCCGATTTGGTGGTCTCCGGGTGCACGCTGTCGTTGCTGTCCTCCGAGCTGGCCTCGTTTCCCGAGTCGACCGACCACGGCTTGGGCGTCTTCCTCTGTCTGTCGGCGGCATCCTCCTCCGTCGGCTGGAGGCGCGCCACGATCTTATCCCGCTCGCCGTCCTGTGCACAGGGGGAGACGGCGGGCGACGGTCAGAAGGTGAGGTGTTACTGGATGGGCCGCCGGGGGTGGCAGCTCATATGAGGCTATCATGGTGGTGAGTGAGGGGGTGGCTTGTATGACATGAGGCATGAGAGCAATTACATCGCTAAGCCCATTACGATATCAATATATTTCAATAGTAGTTCAGATTGGATGCAGCCAGCGAAAGGGTCAGGTCCGGATGGGGAGTGTGTGAGGGGGCGAGGGGAATGAAACCCATGCATGCATATTGCATACCAAATGCAGGTAGCACTTCTCGCCGTGTGTGGATGGGTGGGAGGGGAGGGGGACTGGTCACTGAACTCATTCATACCAAATGCAGGTAGCAGTTCTCGCCGCACGGCTCCGTAGAGATGGGCAGGTCAGGAGTTTTGCGCTTGTGCGTGCTGGGTCCCGGGTGGTACGACTTCAGACCTGCGATAAAATAGGAATCTCGTGGAAATTCAACTAACTTTATTCTAAGTTTTAAACACAATCATTGCAGTCACGTTACAAACTCACAGTGTCCTCAAGAATGGAGGACGAACTGAACGTTCGCTCGGCTACGGGCGGATCGGCTCGGCTCGGCTCGGCTCGGGCTACGGGCGGGCGGGCAAATAGGAATTGGTGGTATCAGAACTGAATGCAAGACAACACAATTACTCATTCAAACAGTGACATCGCCTACCGGTCGGCGGTCACTGAAACATCAATCACCTACCGTTTTCATAATGCACTCAAAGCCAGCCGATCAAGGTTGTTATCAATAAACGACACATAGCTTATCGCATTCAAAGTTCAATAACTTTTCGTTCCCATTCTCGTTTCTCTATAATTTTACCTCCCAAACTCTAACCACTGCCCGGCTCCGCCCAGAGCGCAGATTCCCCACGCATCTACTCACGGTGCAGGAAGCAGTCGTATTTGTAGCAGCGGCGGCAGAAGAGCGTGCGGAACGAGTGCATCGTCTGCTCCCGCGGCACCGACTGAGCGCTGGGCCCGTCGATGTTCGGGGTACACTCGGGAGGCAGCGCCTGGGGGTCGATCAGCTCCTGGTACCTGGGACAGACGAGGTAAAGCGTGTTAGCAGTGATAGCGAGGCACAGCGATTGAGCCGAGCGCTGGAGAATATCAGTGTTGGAAGAAGCTATCCGATTCATAAAAACAAGGTCGTTTCATAAAAAAACAGGACTCAACGCTATATCTTCAAGCTGCTGCCTCGATCACTGATGATGATGAATTGGGGTTTTGGGCGCCCTGAGTACAGTCTGGTCATCGGCGCCCATGAAGCCTCGATCACTTTTTCATAACTAGTCCTAAACTGTTAGTTTCAGAAACTATGATGTAATGAATGGCACAGCAACTACACACATCGTTGTTAAGCACTTAACTCCATCTGAAAGGCAATTGCTGAATAAAAATATGGATCAGCTAATGCACGAGACTTATCCCTCAAAACATTACACGGCACGAGATCGCCGACTCACTTTTCCTTGAGCTCCCTGGGCGATCCTCTGTCGGGGAACATGTCCGAGATGGCCTCGAACACGGCCATCGTCGGCTGGGGCGGGTCCCCGCTGTCAGTCTCCGACTCGCCGCCGTCCTTGTTCTGAGATAGACGGACGGGAGACATCAGGCAGGGGCGCACGGGCGTGGGGCGTCACAACATATTTGATATTTATACAGCATTTAGAAAGAATGAGTAGTGGGTTCAAGTTGAAAGAATAGATGCTTCTAAAGCCAAACACTGACAAACAAAATTTTATCATTGTGAAAACAGCCATTTCTTCGCAGACAATTAACGTCATTGGCGCTCTCGGCTGGAATACTTATCACTAAAGCCCCCCCTCTCCTCCCTGCTCTCTCTCCCTCTCTCTTCTCTGTCTCTCCCATCTAACCAGTGGCTCGTGTCTCACCTGGTGAGGGATGAGCGCCTTCACGAGATCGACAAAGATCTCGTCGTCGATGAAGCCGGGCTCCTGGTCGCCGTGCACCTTGCCGTCGTAGTTTTTGATGAGCTCCTCGATGAAGGAGCCGTCCTTGTCCAACACCTCGTCCCCCATGTACGGGATGTTGTGCAGCACGGTCTCGTCCTCCACCTGGTGGCAAAGTTGGCAAGTGGATGCAACTGAAGGTAGACAATTGCTATGCAAGCCACGGCTGTAGTTACATTATGGGCTCGACGTGGTCGATCACGACGTACCACGCCACTTGGTCGCCTCTGTAAACCACGATTATCCCTATACAGTACGCCGGCTGTCGCTTCTCGATTGGAACCAATAGTTTAAAAAATACGAAAAAGTTATCAAAACTTAGATAGAAAACAATGAAAATCGGAATTATCAAGTCAAGCGGGACACCTGAATTACCTCCGATAGCGTACCCGCCATTCCCTCTCGCTCTCCTAACCTATCCATCATCCTAAAAGCTCTCCACATCCCAGCAGTCAACTACCAATCACCAAGCACCACCAGCCCGCCATACTCCTTCTGTACGCACCATGAAGTTGTTCTGTATCGGCGACCACTTGTACATGGTGGGCAGCGGGTTGGCCTGATAAAGCATCCTCAGCGGCACGCTGTGCTTATCGCGCCTCTCCCCGCACATCACATCGGCCACCGCCATCTTGTTAATCTTGCCCTGGAGCTGCTTTTCGACGGGCGCCACCCAGACGGCGCGGCAGGAGAGCTGGCGGCGGTCCTCGTCGAGCAGCTGGTCTGTGGGTCAGAGGTCAGCTCAGGTCAGAACTTAGATCAGAGGTCAGGTCAGAGGTCAGGTCAGAGGCCAGGGAGCTGACGGCGGTCCTCGTCAAGCAGCTGGTCTGTGAGTCAGAGGTCAGCTCAGGTCAGAGGTCAGATCAGAGGTCAGGTCAGAGGTCAGGTCAGAGGTCAGATCAGAGGTCAGGTCAGAGGCCAGGAGAGCTGGCGGCGGTCCTCGTCCAGCAGCTGGTCTGTGGGTCAGACGTCGGGTCAGAGGTCAGATCAGAGGTCAGGTCAGAGGTCAGATCAGAGGTCAGGTCAGAGGTCAGATCAGAGGTCAGGTCAGACTAGGCCAGGAGAGCTGACGGCGGTCCTCGTCAAGCAGCTGGTCTGTGGGTCAGAAGTCAGCTCAAAGATTAGGGGTCAGGAGAGCTGACAACAGATGAAGATCTAGTGATAATACTAAGCAACCACTGGTAGTCTACCGATTAAGCACCCACTGTCACCTGACATCTCACGGACGATCTACACCTAGCTGATGCGCCGTTGACGGGTGCGTTTTACACGATCTTTGGTGAGGTACTGGCTGACATACAGGTAGGTTTCTGGAACACCAAGTGGCCCAAACGCCACTTTGTCGTCACACACCAACATGGCATTTTCGCGATTCTAGGACGAAAGTACGTTTCGCTAAAGTACGTGGGACAAAAGTACGTACACCAATATTCTTACGCAAAAGTACTTAAGCTATAAAGTACTCGAGGGCAAAAGTAAGTATCACTAAAAACATACTCAGGTACCCGACTGACCTAACTTGACCTAACCAAACCAGCCTGACCCTTGCCTAATCCAACCTATCCCAACCAAAGTAAACATAACCCGATATGACCTAACCTGACATTACCTAAATAAATCTTGTCGGTATCTAACTCCTTTATACCCTGCGAAGATTTGCGATACTTACTTTGTCCTACGCAAATTTGCCAACGTGCATTTTGTCATGCGAACATTTGCGATACGTACTTATGCATTCAGCCACATTAGTGCAGAGGGTTTCGACAGCCCGGCCGCCCCTCCCCAGCCGCGCCCCTCGAGTTCGGAGAGGAGTGCACGCCGCGTCAGTTCGGTGGAAGGGACCGCAATCGCGCACTCGGTCGAACCAAGGATCAATCTGCCCAGCTGGTTTATTCCTGGCCGAACGGTGCTTACTAAGCCCGCAGAGTCACGCAATCTGGGAAGGGCGGGGACTGAAATGACACGTACCTGACAGCAGCTGCCGGTTCTCGTTCCACGCCGATTTAATTTCATCGGCCCGCTTGTAACGGCGCAGCGCCCGCAGCCGCATGTACTCAAATTTTACCCATTTCTTCCAGTCAGTAGATGGTTTCTTTTCTTTGGAGGGTGCCATGATGTCTGAAAAACAAGTTTTGAGCATTTATACCACACACCAATACAGAGCAGAGCAGAACACAGCAAAAGTGGAATAACACAGAAATGAAAAGCTGCCCCCAAGCCCCAAGGCAGATACAATTTGCCTAATGCTTGGAACCCTGCACACCGTCTACTGCTGTAGGTAGTAGGTACCTTCCCTGGCTGCCCATCAACAGTTTACAGATTACACCTTTAGTCTAGGATTAAAGCCAAGCTAGACTACACAAGATCCTCCAAGAAATTATGCAAGCATCCTGTATTTTAACAGGTTTTGTTTGAAATCAGTACCTATGCATACCAAGCTCAGCAGATACAGAATACACTGTGGGTCACACACATTCAGTCAAGGAAGTCATTAATGACACAGATGTTCAGTCCAGGAAATGCTGGATCAGTCGGGGAAACTATGGTAAAATCTGCTATTTTTAGCAGTCTGCTATTTTTAGCAGAAATCTGCTAAAAATGGGTATGCATGTGGCGTCATCGTACCCAAATATAGCAGATTTGGGTACGGCCCCATACAAAAGCAGATCTGCACCCTAATTGAAGCAAATGCGCATCAAATGCCTGGCAGATTAGTGATTAGAATAGTGCTGAGAGTGTTCTCTGCTATTTTTGTTTAGATCCGACTATTTTCAAATTCATTATTTGAAAATAGTCGGATCTGAACAAAAATATCAGAGGACATTCTCAGCACTATTCTAATCACGAATCTGCCAGGCATTTGATGCGCATTTGCTTCAATTAGGGTGCAGATCTGCTTTTGTTGGGGGCCGTATCCAAATCTGCTATATTTGGGTACGATGACGTCACATGCGTACCCATTTTTAGCAGATTTCTGCTAAAAATAGCAGACTGCTAAAAATAGCAGATTTTACCATAGTTTCCCCGACTGGGATAGTCAGGATTGGCAGTATTATCAGTACCAATACCAGGTTGAGGTATTAAGTTTAGAACTATGAACTTCTTTTGCAGAATTTGTGTACTTGTGTGAGATTGAGATGAGACAGTTGTCAGCACATTTAGCACAGTTTGCAGATTACACCTTTATATTATAAGAAATATAATCCTCCTGTCAGGTCATAAATGTTATTCTCAGAATCGGCTCAAGCTACAAACCTGCTATTCCGATTCAAAACTCCACGTTAAGTGGTTTTTCTTTCGTAGCTTTTGGAAAATAGAGAACCTTTTTGGGGAGTATGAGTACAATGCGTCGCGATTCTCAAGGCTATACAAATAAAACGATTGATCTGGCCGAAAAATGAGGTGACTTCAACTTTAGCTGTTAGTAGATGGCCATGGCAATGGCGATGCTGATGCCTATTACAATTCAATTGAATACAAATAATTCAATTCAATTCAATTGAATTAATTGTAATTCAAACTTCAAACCAGCTAGCTCAAGCTGAGCTGGAGCGAAATGATGATCAATCTGTTGTCTCAAAACACTGACATGATATTGGTGCCCATGGTGGTATATGTCAAGTTTAGGTCCTAACTACAATTGTGGCGCTTTTGATACGAATATGAAACAGCAAAAATTTTAGGTTTTAGGTTAGGTTAGGTTGTAGGTTTGTAGGTTTTAGGTTGTAGGTAGGTAGGTTTGTAATTTAGGTTAGGTTAGGGTAGGTTTGTAGGTTGTAGGTTGGTAGGTTATAGGTAAGTAGGTAAGGTTAGGTCAGGTTTGATTATGTTTTTTTCTTTTATTTGCGAGACATATGAGTATCATTTTTGGATTCAGGATGTCAAATAATGTAAAAATATGAAAAATTTATCAATGAAATCTTCTTAGGACTTAAACTTGACATTTACCAAGGTATTTATAGATATCAGGCACAAATCAAATATTCACGCACCCTTCAACCAATTTTCCTCTGTATATTTTGTAGATCTTATTCTTGATGTTTTTATGTGCGGTTTACGTGCGGTTTGATGAGGGATACGGTAGGTATTCCAAGGTATTCGGTAGGTAATCGATAGAAAGCAAGTTGTCGCCGCATCAGTATTGTTACGTGTTTCATGTTTTCTAGTTCTTATACATATATTGAACAATGTTTTCCTATTTTTGAGATAAAATGTTATGAATCATAATTTTAAAAAGCATATATCTGTAATGTATATTCACATTTTTTAATCTCAAATAAAATACCGCTAGGTGTCCAGCAGTCGTAAATTTTTGCTTCAAAAATGCCGCTTTTGAGACATTTGTCTCTCCCGCCTACGTTGGATTCTTTGTGTGCTTTGAATAAACAAGGGATAATTTTGATTGGCGCAGTGCTTCTGTTTTAATCACAATTCGATAATATTTTTTCATTGAATTTTGGTAAGTATTGTTATAAGTTATAACCAATACCTTTACGAATGTTGAGAATCGCAAGTCTCTCTGACGTCCCTGTCTATTGTTGTGTTGATGTTACACTGAACACCTTAGTTCAAGTTTTAGAAAATAGTCCTCAGGGGCTAAATGTATCTTTGCTCTTTATTTTATGCTGGAAATGTATGGAAGCATATCAAAATTTTCTCATCTAAATTTAAATATTCGCTCAGTTCACCAATTTGTGTCTGTCTTCTTTGTGTATTACAGCCACCAACCACAACGGAAGATGCATCTGTGTTTGGTGATGAGCTTGTTGCTGGTCTTGTCAGCTGAGGCAGCTGTCAGTCATCGGCATGTGGGCCAGCGTGAACGTGAGGAGGATGGTGCCTTCAGTCCACGGAACAAGTACCACCTGGATGGGGACGACCATGATGACCAGTTTGACCATGAGGCCATTCTAGGTGTGTCACAGAGTCATTGGAGATGGCAAAGTATTACTGATGGTGTATCTGTTTTTTTGGTTTGTGAATTATTAATGTTTGCTGATAAATTATGCCTTTGGAATGTCAAACTACATTTAACTTTTGCAGGGTTTCTTGGTTTTCAGCACATGCCCCTGCCAGGGTGCAAGTACTAAGTACCCCTCCCTTGCTATTATGCCTCTTATACTGAGCTAAAGCTTTGCTGAGTAAAGAAGTGCTTATTTCAATACAAGACAAGTTTAAAACTTCAGGTGAAATGATGACCTGATATCAGAGACCAGTCCTACTAACAGAAAAGTCAAAAGCTGAGGTTATTTTTAGTTAAAAATGACCCACAAGTTTTGCCAGCCACCAAAAAAAAAAAAAAATGAGAGAACATTTTCCTGATTTAAACCATTTTCAGTCAGCATATCTGATATTTTTCACATCTGTGCTCTTTTCAAATGGTTGGTGAAACTTGGGTGACAAATTCATTTGACATTATAGGTCAGTGACCTGACGACTTAAAATGAAGTTGGTGTCACAAGATCTGGCTTGAATCATAGGGAGGTGTGCCAACTGTCAGCTCTTTGCCTCTAACATGCAAGCAATCTTGAAAAAAAGACAGCCATTGGGTGTCACCAATCCTTCTCCCCTCAGCTGGGGTAGATTAAGTTAGCCAGTCAGTTTCTCGCTGACTGAGCTGATCTGCCAGCAGCTGCCTTATCAGTCTTGCATGCTCTCCTCACTGACGTCCATGCGTTTGTGGCTGATTAGGGAGTCACAAGGAAGCTGAGGAGTTTGACGACCTGGAGCCAGAAGAAGCCAAGGAGCGGCTGGGACAGCTACTGCTGAAGATGGACAAGGATGGCGACAAGAAGATCAGCAGGGATGAGCTGAAAAAGTGGATACTGCGCTCTTTCAAGTGAGTCACTAAGCTTTGGGTGTTTCGGCGTTTTTTATCACTCATTGCATTTCTTCCTATAAGCTTTTTTGTCACGGCATTTTTCATTTCACATTTTTCGTTTCAACATTGTTTTTACCTGTTCCGGAGAAATTCGCTGCCTGAGGAAATGCGAGACGGAAAAGCTGCGAGGCGAGCATATCAGCGATGGTGATTTATAGCTACGGAGAACTGCGAGACCAATTATAATCTGGAAACATCCTCTTACCCTCATCTCCCCAGGATGCTGTCGGAGGAGGAGTCTGCCGAACGGTGGGATGAGGTGAATGAGGACGGCGACGACCACATCACCTGGAAGGAGTACGTGGCCGAGACGTACGGCGCCAAAGACGACGAGGACGATGACGACGTGCTCAGCGCCGCCGACAAGGCGGAGGAGGACAAGGTGGGGGTGCGGGAGAGGGCGAGGGGCGCGGGAGAGGACGAGGGAGCGCGGGAGAGGACGAGGGGCGCGGGAGAGGACGAGGGGCGCGGGAGAGGACGTGGGGCGACAAGGGAGACGGAGAGAGGGCCGCTAATGTGGGAGGTTGCGGTGGGACCGTCACTGTTTTCAGGTTGTGTTCTGTTTCTGTCCCATCCGCGACGTCCTGTGTCACGATTAGCTATTGCAACACATTCGAAAATCTATTTTTGACTCGCTCATTTTTCCTCGGCAATCACTAGTCGTGGTTTGGTTTGAGCACCCTCGATATCACGGGTCGGTATAACGATAGTCGTTTCTCCTACCCGGTTTCGTCTCAGCGGATTTCCCATCTGTCCGTTGTCCCTGTGTCATATTGTCGGCCGGTTCAGCACTCAACAGGCACTAACCATCATCTCACTCTCCGCTGGTCTGTTTCTCTTCACCAGCTGATGAGCGAGGACCGCAACCTGTTCAAAGCGGCCGACAGGAACGGTGACGGCGTGCTGCAGCGCTCCGAGTTCCTGTCGTTCTCGCACCCGGAGGAGGACCCCGCCATGATCCCCGTAGTGGTGGACCACACGCTCGAGGAGAAGGACAAGGACAAGGATGGCTTCATCAACTTCCAGGAGTTTGTCGGCGATCAGGGTTAGTGGGGACGGGAGGGAAGCGGAGGAGAGAGAGAGAGAGAGAGAGAGAGAGAGAGAGAGAGAGAGAGAGAGAGAGAGAGAGAGAGAGAGAGACGCACGCGCGCGCGCGGTACCGGGTGTGATCAGAGCCGCAGATCGTATCTTATCCTCGCCAATGCCCGGGCTCCGTCCGCCGCTTTGTTATTACCACCGTTCACCCGGTTTGTTTATTCATTGATGACTCCCGTTCAATATTTGGCGTTTGGGATGACGCTTCGATTAGGAGAGCATTTTGCGTTCGTAACTCTCCTGTAGACTGGGGTCGAGGTAGGATACGACTTTTTGTCATCGCTTTCCTTGTGTAATATTTTTGGGTGACGGGTTACTGTTCTAAATTTGTTCTTTGTTGACGTATGGAAGCTTATGTGATAAACAATTTTCATTCGTTAAGTGCTTGCTGAATGTAAGGCATTTATTTTAATCGTTTAATTGTTTTTTGAATGACCTCCTTACAAAATTATACTTTTCATTCATGTATTTTTGTTTTAGATGAATTTTCGGCCACGGGCCATGATCACATCAATGCCAAATATAGGAATATTGGAAGACAAAATACAAATTAGGTACAAGTCGAATCATCGTCAGTTTCTATCTTTCTACTTTTCGCGTGATAAGAATGACAGGCACTTTCACACTTGGTAATGGGTACACTCAAGTAATCGTTACATTCGCACATATCTGCATGGAAACATGAAAAAAACACACTTAACCTCATCCTATCACTATAAAGGTAACACTTTGCTTTGCATGATACACATTTGGCACAAAATACTTAGGTATGAATTACTGACTTATGAATGTGCGTAGGCATGATGTCTGCGGCGAGTGATAACAGCTACAAAATGTGCCAAGAAGATATGTTTCGGTTGAGAACCGGTCTGTGTTTGCGAATTTGGATAGATTCACATATTTTTCTGTGTGGATGGTCACTTGTCTTTTGCAGGATTTCTACCGATAAAGGTGTGTTCCCTGAAGTGTCAAGATACTCCTGATGAGTGACGGTAAAATGATCTCCGATGGGCGTATCCGGTGTTTTGTTTTTAGCGTTTCTAAGGTGTTCGTTAAATCGCAGCCTGATGGGTCTTTTTGTCTCTCCTACGTATGTGACATCCTTCCCCCTTACTTTGCACAGCGCACAGGTGATTTTGTAGACTACCCCAGAAGTTAAGCATTTACCTTTAAGACCAGACTCACAAGCATGACATGTCCGTGTGCCAGACGGGCATTGTGGCTGAGAGAAAGCTGAACGAGTTAGAGCGCTTTTGAGAGTTTTAGTGTTACGCCATGCTACGCGTACGTTTAGGCCTGACTTTTTAACGATGGATTTCACTTTGGCGTTTACAGCTTCATCAATGTAAGGAAGAGTTAAGTATCCGTCCAGAGAGTCGGGTTCTTTTTTGCGTCGAGAGGGTTGCCCTCCTGCATCTGAGTCCCCCCTATAGCTTTGTGCGACCTCTCTGTGTAGTCGTCGCACGAGCTGTTTCCGGTAGCCGTTGGCTTCAAATAAGTCCTGTATTTTTTGACAGGAGCGGGAGGTGGCGGCTGTATCAGAGGACACTCGCATAGCCCGTAGGAACTCTGAACGTATTACGGCCTTTTTCGTGGCCATTGGATGTGATGAGGTTTGGTGAATGATGATGCCTGAATGATTGGGCTTGATGTACAGTTCTGTTGAATATTTGAAATTGTTATCTACCGTTACTAGTGTGTCCAGAAAGGCTACTTTACCAGAAGAGAAGCTGTCCTCAAGAGTGAATTTGATTGTTGGATGAATTGAATTGAGATAGTCAATGAAACTCAGAAGGTTCTCGCGACCGTGTGTCCACACTCCTATGCAATCGTCAATGTACCTGCCATAGAAATCTGGTTTTAGAGACGCGTTTCTGATCGACCTGTGCGGTCTATCCACGGAGGACGTCACACGACTTCTGACTCACGTTCTGGAGAACAACACCTTCAGATTCGATGACGACCACTACAAACAGCAAGTGGGGATCGCCATGGGGAACAAAGTGGCCTCTCCTGTGGCCATCATCTTCATGCACCACTTCGAGCAGAGCGCCATCAGAAACGCGTCTCTAAAACCAGATTTCTATGGCAGGTACATTGACGATTGCATAGGAGTGTGGACACACGGTCGCGAGAACCTTCTGAGTTTCATTGACTATCTCAATTCAATTCATCCAACAATCAAATTCACTCTTGAGCAGGGGTGTCGATTTTTCAAAATGGTTGGGGGTGCTCAACCCCTGCACCGGGTGAAAGATTGTAGCTTTGCCATGGGGCACAACCGTACCTACAAGGCATGGTTGTGTATCCCCATAAGGTACTGATAATCCCGGGATTTCCACTAATATTTCCCAAAGGTTGAACGTTCTTCAAAATCATTCTGCTCGTCCTAGTACTTGGCTACCTCATTACATAAACATCTTTCCGAAAAAACGCGTAGGGGAGAGTGGGGCAAAGCGGCCACCCGGGGCAAAGCGACCACCCATCGTTTTAGCCCTTCATGGCTGGCGTCAGTTCCAATTTATGGTTTCCAATTACCTATACTTCTCTTCACGGTCGTTCGAATGAGCCAGACCGGGGTTTCAGGCCCATCACCGTTGTTTTGTGAAACACGGAAAGCATTTCTTGCCAGGTTACCAACTATGTTTACAATTTTTAAATGTTATGTTATTCCATAACCGTTTGAAATTTTTATAAGCGTTCTTGTCCATGCATTGCATGGTTATCGCACATGTATTCTACCAATTTTAATGTTTTTTACCCCACTAATAGCTAAGCTGGAATATTTTTGTCTCGGACGGTATGCGCGGGGCAAAGTGGCCGGGGCAAAGTGGCCACCCCCCAATTGGCCATAAGTTGCTTCCATCTGGATAAAAAACATTATTTATATTCAAATATGTCGTCATGCATTCATCTTGGCCACTTTTCAGTTGCATGAGTTACCAAATAATGCAATTAAATGTTTTTTTTTTTCATGAAAATCCTTTCTTTGTTTACCTACAGGTGGAAGATGATAAAGTAAACATCCATCCTCGCTTAACCTTGTCACCATCAAATACCCTAGTCGCACACGAGGCAACTATTTTGTTTCTCATATCGGGACTTGAGAAGACGCCGGTGGCCGCTTTGCCCCAGGGTATGGGGCAAAGTGGCCAATATACATAGGTTTAAAGTTTTGTCAATATCTTTCCTATGTGAACGCCTTTGGAAATAAAACGCTGTTGAAATAAAAGGCAACTTAATAGGGATCACATTGGTATAGAAAGAATCTTTCCAAATTTAAAAATCAAGCGTTGGCATAGTGAGAAGCGTTAGGGTGGCCGCTTTGCCCCACTCTCCCCTACATTTGCCGGCAGCTCGGCAGCAGCCCCGACACCTCTGTAATAAGGTGACAGAAACCGATGACCGCGATTAGCACCGGTGCAGCAGCCCCTGCGGTCCGCAGGGGCGGACATTGCGCGGGAGGCAACGGTATAGCTACGAGGCTCTGGCGTTTATCAGACGATCACAATAATCGCTGAAAAAAATAACAGGTGATTGCAATTCGATATTCATGGGTTTACGATTTTCCTCAGTGGCGTAGCCAGGTGGGCCCGTGAGCCCCCCCCCCCCCCGCCCCATCAGGTTCAGGGGCCCATCGGATTATTCGGGCCTGAGGGGCACTGCGGCGCCAATTGGCCACTGAGGGTCTACGTTGGCTATATTTGGACTCAGAAGGGCCCCACAGGGCTCGTAAGAACACCTCATGGGCCCAAAAGTACTAACATTAAGATCTCCATAAGGGCCCCAAGCCAGCCTCTGAGGGCCATTTGCCGGCCTCTGGGGGTCTTAACCGGCCTCTAGGGGGCCAGCTCTAGGAGCTGCACACCCGCCTGTAATGGCCCCACACCCATTTCTCTGAGGGCCCCTATAACGGCGACTGTGAGGGCCCTCACCGGCGCCCCTGAGCGCCACACCGGCGTCTCTGAGGGCCCCACACCCCTAACTCTGAGGCCCTATACCAATGCCTTTAAAAACCCTACATGGGCGGTTCTGAGGGCCCTTGACAGTTACCAGCGACCCTGACGGCCCCACACAGGTGACACGGAGGGTCCCAGCGGCGTCTGAGCGCACCATGCCAGTCTCTGAGAACCCCACAAGGCTCCTGAAGGCACCGGTGACCTCTTGATATCTTCTTGTCGGCCTATGAAGGATCCGTTCCGTAACAGCAGTTCTGAGGGCCCAACGCGCGCCTGTGATGGCCCTAAACCAGTGTCTCTGAGAGCCCCCACACCGGCGCCTCCAGTCCGAGGGCCCCACATTGCCATATCTGAGGGCCCCACACTAGTGCCTCTTAAGGCCCTATATCGGCGGCTCTGAGGGCCCAACATCGTAGCTTCTGAAGGCCCCACAAGTGCGCATGTGACGGCCACCCTGCCACCGGTGACATTTGAAGGCCCCACACCGGCGACTCTGAGGGCCCCATCAGCGCCTGAGCCCGTTCCGGTCTCTAAAGATGACCCCACAGGGTTTCTGAAGGTACGTACATACCACCGGCCTCTGATGACCCTTTGCCGGCCTCTGAGGGCCCGTCGCCGGTCTCTGGAGCCCCCTGCCGGCTTGTAAAGGGTACGCGCCAGCAGCTCTAAGGGTCCGACACCCGTGTACGACGGACCCACACCATCTTTGCAACTTAACGTTTTTTTTCGCCCTTCTTCTTAAATATAAATTTTCTTTTCTTTACATCTTTATTTCATGCCTTGTAAGTTGCGTAATTGTTTTATTTTTAGTAGTGAACTACTGCAGAACAATTATTTTCCTAAAGCAGAGTTATTGAGGGACAAAACCATTGGGGGTGCCCGGAAAACCATTGGGGGTGCTCATTTGAGCATTGGGGGTGCTGCAGCACCCCCAAAGGTATACAAATCGACACCCATGCTCTTGAGGACAGCTTCTCTTCTGGTAAAGTAGCCTTTCTGGACACACTAGTAACGGTAGATAACAATTTCAAATATTCAACAGAACTGTACATCAAGCCCAATCATTCAGGCATCATCATTCACCAAACCTCATCACATCCAATGGCCACGAAAAAGGCCGTAATACGTTCAGAGTTCCTACGGGCTATGCGAGTGTCCTCTGATACAGCCGCCACCTCCCGCTCCTGTCAAAAAATACAGGACTTATTTGAAGCCAACGGCTACCGGAAACAGCTCGTGCGACGACTTCACAGAGAGGTCGCACAAAGCTATAGGGGGGACTCAGATGCAGGAGGGCAACCCTCTCGACGCAAAAAAGAACCCGACTCTCTGGACGGATACTTAACTCTTCCTTACATTGATGAAGCTGTAAACGCCAAAGTGAAATCCATCGTTAAAAAGTCAGGCCTAAACGTACGCGTAGCATGGCGTAACACTAAAACTCTCAAAAGCGCTCTAACTCGTTCAGCTTTCTCTCAGCCACAATGCCCGTCTGGCACACGGACATGTCATGCTTGTGAGTCTGGTCTTAAAGGTAAATGCTTAACTTCTGGGGTAGTCTACAAAATCACCTGTGCGCTGTGCAAAGTAAGGGGGAAGGATGTCACATACGTAGGAGAGACAAAAAGACCCATCAGGCTGCGATTTAACGAACACCTTAGAAACGCTAAAAACAAAACACCGGATACGCCCATCGGAGATCATTTTACCGTCACTCATCAGGAGTATCTTGACACTTCAGGGAACACACCTTTATCGGTAGAAATCCTGCAAAAGACAAGTGACCATCCACACAGAAAAATATGTGAATCTATCCAAATTCGCAAACACAGACCGGTTCTCAACCGAAACATATCTTCTTGGCACATTTTGTAGCTGTTATCACTCGCCGCAGACATCATGCCTACGCACATTCATAAGTCAGTAATTCATACCTAAGTATTTTGTGCCAAATGTGTATCATGCAAAGCAAAGTGTTACCTTTATAGTGATAGGATGAGGTTAAGTGTGTTTTTTCATGTTTCCATGCAGATATGTGCGAATGTAACGATTACTTGAGTGTACCCATTACCAAGTGTGAAAGTGCCTGTCATTCTTATCACGCGAAAAGTAGAAAGATAGAAACTGACGATGATTCGACTTGTACCTAATTTGTATTTTGTCTTCCAATATTCCTATATTTGGCATTGATGTGATCATGGCCCGTGGCCGAAAATTCATCTAAAACAAAAATACATGAATGAAAAGTATAATTTTGTAAGGAGGTCATTCAAAAAACAATTAAACGATTAAACAATTTTCACTTTATCCTCTCAATGTGTTTAGCTAACAACCAACTTTTCAATGCGAAATCTGATAAATTTGTGGCATTAGGATTTGGGAATCATCCTGTGTATGGTGTCAATGATACTGGTAGGTATTTTTCATCATGAAACATTGACGCTGGCTGATTCTGATCCCATTGTTTCACAGCCAAGGACAAGGACCAGGCGTGGCTGGACTCAGAGAAGGACAAGTTCGACAATGATTACGACAAGGATCGGGACGGCCGCCTCAACAGGGACGAGATTCTCGGATGGGTGCTGCCCAGTAACAAGTAAGTCCCTCTTCGAAATGTCACCCACATAAATATTTCTAAGGATGGTGTGTCCGTGGAAAGCTAAACTTCCAGGTCTTCGTTATAAGCTTGGCTTCTCAGACTCATTGCGAGTATTTATATTGATGCCCATGAAAAAAAAATACGTGCGTTAGATTTGGAATTCATTCTGACATCCACCACCTTTTCGGTTTTCTTTCAATTGTTTAGGTCCTTCCTTTGAACAGATCAGTTCCGGTGACGAAATTTCCTCGATTTGCCTATTTGATTCATTTTTCATCATCGCAGTTCTTCAAGCAATGACTGTCGAGAAATGCATCATCGGCCATACCTTGCTTCTAACTCGCTGCGCTCTAACCCCGGCCTGTTCCCTCCCGCAGTGAGATCGCGGACGACGAGGTGGACCACCTGTTCTCCTCTGCCGACGACGACATGGACGAGCAGCTGTCGTTCGAAGAGGTGCTCGACCACCACGACGTGTTCGTGGGCAGCGAAGCGACTGATTACGGAGAGCACCTGACCAACCTGCACCGCTTCGACGACGAGCTATGACGGGCCTCGGGTGACCCGGCGGACTGAGCGGCCGTGTGAGATACGCATCGGGCGGTGAGAGCGGTGAGACGGGAGAGAGAGGGATGGTGTTGAGGTGGAGCGGGTGGTGGGAGGATGCAGAGCACCGGAGTCGGTCGTGTGAGGACGAAGATGAAGGTTGGGTGTGTTGGATTTGAGACTGATAACGGATGAGTATGGTGAGATGAGCCACCGTGAGCTGTCATGGTGAGCCACGCGAGTCAGGGTATCTCGAGTCGACTCACATTAGGCATGTCCGGTCGGAGCTCGCCGTGAGCTGACTCACACCCTCTGCTGGAGCTAGCTGTGAGCTGAATTGCGCACAGTATGCCAGAGCTAGCTGTGAGCTGACTTGCGCACAGTATACCAGAGCTAGCTGTGAGCTGACGCGCACAGTATGCCAGAGCTAGCTGTGAGCTCGCTCACCGTATGCCAGAGCTAGCTGTGAGCTGACTTGCGCACAGCATGCCAGAGCTAGCTGTGAGCTCACTCACAGTATGCTAGAGCTAGCTGTGAGCTGACTTGCGCACAGTATGCCAGAGCTAGCTGTGAGCTCACTCACCGTATGCCAGAGCTAGCTGTGAGCTGACTTGCGCACAGTATGCCAGAGCTAGCTGTAAGCTGACTCACCATATGCTAGGGCTAGCTGTGAGCTGGTTCGCGCCCGGCGACTACCCAGCTGTGCTGAGGCCAGGTTCAGAGGTGCCATGCAGGGACCGGGAAGGTACTCACCGACTAGCCTCGCGAGGCCCGGTTAGACAGCCGGCCTCTGTCGACGTCCTGCGCTCTGTTAGTGTCACACCAACAGGCGTTTGTGGTGGTTCGGTTTGGACCCGCCGGGCCCTCCGCGTCACCTGCTGCCCTTCCCGCTAGTAGCCGCTAAACTCAGACGGATTGTGTAGTTAATGTGTGTGTGCCTAACGCCTGCCACTTGGAGCGATGGTCCCCGTCGCTGGTGTATTCTATCCAAGACCGCTTCATGTCTGGATTAGGGAACGAAGGTCTAATCAGTCGCAGTTGTATGATATGCCTCCAGACTGGACTGTTTTATCGCAAACCGCGCATGCATTACTGCGGCAATGCAATTAGGATAGTAGTGACTAAATGTTTAATGGAAGGTTATAATTTCTACTTAATTGGCGGATTATACGTTTGCGTGGCTCTTTTCCTTTTATGAAGATTCTTTTGAGATTATATGTCGGCAGTGTTTTTCATCTATTATTTAAAACTGCCCAAATTTACTCAGCCGTAAGCTCCTTCATCTCACAGAAAATTAGGCGTCAACTGGGCATTTTCAATCGTGCTCAAGGGTCGGAGCCAGCGTCTGATTGCAACTTATCTATGCCTTTTTTGCCAGTCCCTTTCACTGCTGGTATATGTCTGACAAGATGAGCTTTATCGTGTTTTATTATTTCTTGGTTGTTTTGCGCTGGCAAATGCAGTGGACATTTACACAGCAATGATGCTATTTTACGTTGTGAGTTTCATTATATTTACGCTGCATAAAACCCTAGTCTTGTTTTCTCAAATACATTGGTATAATAATGACATGACTGTCATTGACTTTGATTTCTTTTACATCCATGGGGTCTAGGCAGTACCTGTCGATCAGGGTGGATTTTGTGATGACGTTTCATTGGTGCGCAGTCGTCTGGTAGGGTCGGAGTCACCAGTCTGCAGAGGCTCCTCACTCGTCTCCGCGGGAATGCACCGCAGCCCGCCGCGCTGGTCCAGAGGCGCCGGGCAGAACCTGTGGCACTCAGGATTCCTTTACTAATAGTGACACTTGCAGGCCGAGTTCTGTTCTGCGTGTGGTCATAGATGACGCTAGTATGCGCCACACCCAAACTGCACGCTTCGACGATGGGAAAAGTACAAATGTCTCCTCTCCTGCTTTGAACAAACGTGCCAAAACCGCATTGTATTTTGAGGATCATGGCAACTTTTTTTTTATAAATTTAGTCCCAATCTTTTGATAGGAAGGATTCACAAGGACAGTCACCGCTAAGCGGAGCTTGTTGCGGTGACCCTGCCCTCTACCCTCCGATCGCGCAACTCCAGTTCTGTGGCAGAATTTAGAGTCCAAAGTTTAACGTGTGCACATAGCCGCGC
Source organism: Amphibalanus amphitrite (assembly GCF_019059575.1). Taxonomy (NCBI): domain Eukaryota; kingdom Metazoa; phylum Arthropoda; class Thecostraca; order Balanomorpha; family Balanidae; genus Amphibalanus; species Amphibalanus amphitrite. Next base: position 405,458 of record NW_024881510.1, on the reverse strand, counting down.
ACGGCCGGTCCCCTCGGTGACTTCGCCTGGCTACGGCCTGCCACCAACCGCAACCATACCTGTCAGGAGGCCCATAAATGTCAAGCGCCCGTCGCGCTTCGAACCCGGACTTTTATAACCGGAACGCGTGCTCTCACCACGCGGAGTCCAACGCTCTACCAACTGAGCTACGGGACCGGAATTATATTGATACGTAATGGGCAGGATGTAGCTGGTGGCCAGCGATCACTCCAAAGGTTGTACTAGGTCATGAAAGGTCACCAACAGTTCTCAACAACTAGGTATAATGACGGATATGGATAAATGATAAAGCGGTGAAACGCCTTAGGTGTGTTCATCTAAACGATACTGATCGACTGATGCAACACGAACTTATTTGGTCAAGTCATTGCATTTGGTCCTAAAAAATTTAACAATTTTCAAGTTGACTTTTGAGATCCAGTTAGGTTTGTCCGGCGTGTCTCGAGTAAAACACGATGCTGTTAAAGTTAATGTCGCACAAGCGTTTTCACAAAAGTTACAACAGAAGAAGAAACGTTCCACACAAAAAAAAACGTCAATTTTGATATTATTTGTCGTTTGGATGCTAAGCTGTACCTAACTTTATGTCAAATCTGAGTTAGCAGCAGTGAAGTTATTTTTGAAACAGAACAGTTATCGATTGACTTTTTTGCTACGTACATACCTACATGCTTCTTCGATTGGATAATAAGCTATGCGCAGATTCTTAAAAAAAAAACTAAAACATTTTACATTCGCCTCCCGCGGGCTCAGTGTCGACCTCAAAGAAGAATTACCGGAATACTTCTGAATCAGAATGTTTTCTGCGAGAGCTATCGCTCGTCTTTCTCTCCAAGGCTTTCTCTCTTACGAGGTAGCTAACCAGTCGGAGCGTGTATCCCCCTTCCCTTCTCCCATTTGGTTGATTGATGATTGAATATCACCAGTAAAACGCCTTTTGGGCGAAGAACGAGCGAGCGAGATAGTGAGCCCTGCACGTGCGGAAGGGCGAGAGGGTACTTCCAACGGGCTTGCGCAAAGCACCCTTCTAACCGGTCGCTAGCGGTGTGCCAAATTTGAACGCAATCGGCCCAGCCGTTCCTGAGATCTGGAAGCGGCATTCTGCACGTGCGCACGTGCAAACGGGGTCCAAAATGACTTTTGCACGGCACCCTACTAACTGGTCCCCAACCGTGTACCAAATTTGAGCGCAATCGGCCCAGCCCTTCTCGAGATCTGGAAACGCCCCCTGCACGTGCGCACGTGCAGTAGCACCTTAACCGCAACACATGGGAATGCAATGCCTGGTGAGTGCCTACCTGTATGCCAAGTTTCAGCGAAATCGCCCCAGTAATTACCGAGTTACTGAAATGGGAACAAATTTGGCACCTCTTATTGTTGTATTTTGCACGTGCACTGGGGGTGACCCACATACATCGAGAGTATCCTATTTTGGGTAGAAGGGATGCTGCTACCCTACAAAAATTACCGCAAGTCAATCGCCCAAGTGGCTGCTGAGATATGAGCCTCTCAAAATCACTACTTTTGCAAAACAGCTTGAACACCCCTGACTTTTCACGTGGCACGTGCCACGACGGTCACTGAGATGTATCAAAAGTAGTCAACTACGGGGTAGAAGGGATGGGGCTACCCAACAAAAAAGACCGCAGGCCAATCGGTCCAGCGGTTGCTGAGATATAAGCCTCTCAAAAGCGTTACAGGCCGGGCCGGGCCGGGCCGGGCCGGGCCGCTCATACTGAGATTTTTCCGTTATATTGAAAAGACTCACTTCGCTCGCTGCGCTCGCTCGCTCGTAATCAGCGGCAGCCCGACGATGTATCTCTAAGCAGTGGGGTCCCAGAGCCATTCTGACGCCCACATTGCATACCAAGCCACGTACAGTGTCCCGGCGCCCATCTGACGCCCATGCTATGTACCTACTTGCGCCCACGTCGTTGAACTCCCATCTGACGGCGTTTGTCGATACCGATGGACCAGTGACGTCATGAGACCGTCGGGTGACGCCATCGGACCGTCTCGACACGGGCGCGGTCATGTTCGGGTTTCAGTTTGGCAGTGGCACCTGTCCGGACCCTGTTTAGGCTGCGAGGATGGCACGACGGAGACGATAAAAATAGAGCCGTCTCGTCGGTCACCTCACGTCGGAGTGGGGGTGGGGGGGGGGGCGTAACCTGACGGGGGGGGGGGGGACACCGGACAGCACTGTAGGCCGGGTAACGGGAACGTTCATTAGTTATCACACGTATTGGGGATTTGCAATAATGTGCATTGTGCTCAGTGAGAATGAACGAGAGGGCTGCACTGATAAAACTTGAGAACTGAAGTCATGACAATCTTTGATAAGCAAACAAGTAAAAAACCGGAAAAATGTTGGAGCCAGATTGGATGGTTGTTTTGTCATAGTAAATTGCCTCTATGTCACTATGTCATGCTGCTATAAAAATATGCCATAGTCTGGTCACCGGAATTTGAAACAGGAGCCGGAGGTGTTTGCGTTTATCCCGTTTGCATACTGGCATTACTTTATAGAATATATGGGATAATATATGAAGTTTTCTGAAAACGCAATCCTCCTCCAAAAACATTTGAAATCATCTAGAGAATCTAGAGAATTGCAATCACGATATTTTTGAACGGTGCCGAGGTTTGCGCATGTCGTCATAGGTCAGGTGACCTCAGGTCACTGAGCTCACCTGATCTGAAGATGAATCATGCCTAAAGGTTGAGTTTGATAAAAAGTAGAGTATCTTAAGTTTCAGCTCTCTACCGATGTCTTCCGGCAAAGCTTACGCCTTACAGTTATTTCTTGTGATCGTATCTCTTATACGAGTATGCTCTCAAACAATGTAAGAAATATTTTTAGTGACATTTCGGATATCGTCTGTGCAGCTTCTCACCTCGTGACCTAGCAACCAAAGGCAGACTCTATGGCAGGCATTGCTGTATGACCCTTGGTGCCATCTGACCAAAGAGGAAACAAGACGTTGGGCATCAAACGACCCTCTCCCCACCAGTAACGCATACAACTCTGTAGGTAGGTACGCATACACGAGTACAACGCGTAAAGCCCCGAGAACGGTGATGAGCCGCGAGACTATGGCAGCCATGTATCGCTAATGCCAAATTGTCATGGTAACTGCAAAAACACTATTATTGCCATGTTCTTCCATGCGTGAGCACTGACAGACATTCACCGGAGCACCTAAAGACAGTAATAGGTAGCATCGATTGCGTGCTCACTGTGTTCACCTGGTGTAAGCATGAAAAAGCAATGAACAGGATTTACTACCGGGCCTGTGCGTGCTAATAAGGATTAGCGGCGCTCCTTAGCTGGACGGTAGTTGAGTTGACTGGCTTTCGCCATGACCTGGGGTGTCATGACAATGACAAACGCCGCTCGCACGCTGAGCCGGGCTGAGTTCAGCTTTACTGGGCAGTCCCATATTATCGCTGAGGCGTAAAGGTGCGCTGACACTTGCAAAGTCAGGTAAAGGTGAGCATGAGCTTAGAATCGCCCTACATTTAAATCGTAATTTGCTCTGCTGCAAAGGCTAGATAACTCGAACTATCGGAGGAATAGGTAACTATTTGCATAATATATAACTTTAGGTATAACTATAGGTATATAAGAGAAGGTCGTAGGTTTTAGCCGATTCCTCATTCTATTGTGTGAAATAGCCCGTAAAGTCAGCCCAATGCAACACTGCTAGAAGCAGACATGTGCATGGATCTGAGTGCTAGATCTATGATCTCAGTGGATCTCGCAGTAAACTGCAGACTAGGATCGATGATCCCACCGGATCCGGCGTGAAAAATTTATCCTGCATCTATGATCTCATAGGATCTGACGATAAATCAAGAACGTGGATCTGTGATCTGAGTGGATCCCGCCACGCAAAAGATTTGGAACCAGGTTTACAAGTGTTTCTAAGCCAATTAGTGCCACAAACCTATGCATTATGACGTGCAATCACATAAAATCACTAAAACAGAATGTTTGTGAGCTGAAACAAGTGATTTTTTGGGATTTCTGTGTTGACGAAAAATAAGCGAGGATCTATGATCTCGATGGATCCCAAGCAAAAAATTATACTCGGATCTATGATCCCTACGGATCTCTCGACAACAGTGGCGGATCCAGGGGGGGGGGGCAAAATGGGCATTTGCCCCCCCCCCCAAACGGCAGAATTTTAACATTACGCCTATGGACGATGCATGGAAAGAATCGATAAATTGTTATGGTTTGCCCCCCCCCCCCAAAAAAAAACTCTGAGCTGGATCCGCCTCTGCTCGACAAATCAAAGAGCTGGATCTATGATCCCGTCGAATCTGGGATCAGGATCTGTGGAATCAGATCCCAGATCCATTTTCTCGGATCCATGCTCATGTCTGGCTAGAAGTTTGCTTCAACCTCATTGAAAGATGAACTAATGTCTATGCATTGTCATTTTCTATTCACTCTTATCGCCGGACCTATGAGGGGTGGGGGCTGTTACGACCCCTTCGCTGTTTCGCCCCTAATGGAGCCAGAGCCTAACGGAACAGTATAACGGAGCCTAACGGATACCAATTGCTACTGCACATCGAGCGGGACGTATAAGTCCATGGAGTCACTATCAAGTTAATAATCTAACTTTTCCAAACTTGACTTTTCAAGAAAATTTGTTAACCTTCGCCCCAGTGGGGGGGGGGGAGACATATGTTACCACCCTGTCGCGTTTTTTTTTTTTTAGTGTGAATTAAAAACCGCGACGCTTAGCCGCTTGGGGTAGCTTTTGGTACATCAATTGTGGATAATGTGTGAAATTTTTGACCCCAGGTCATGTCAGGTCAGGTCACCAGGTCAAGTTAACTGACCAAGCCGAAAGAAAAGTTTGCAATCCTGTCCAGCCTGCAGTATTTGTCAGAAAGGTTTTAAACTTGGTGGATTGCATGCTGTTATGGGCGCCTACAATTTGTATATCTCGGATTTCTTATATCCGTGACCTAAGGTCAGGTCAGTGGCGTGACCTTTCTATTACAAGTCAATGGAGAAAAATGAAAATGCCTCTAGATCCGTGCGTACGTAAAGGAACAGTCCAGTCCTTTTCTATATTATTTGTTTCAGCAGCTCACTTCAAGGTCAGAAGTGTCCTAATACAATTGAATCAGGGGTACTTTAGACCAAACGTTCTTCACCAAAGCCGTATGGCATTACGGGACATGAGCGACACACCAAAAACCCCGCTACCACTCACTTCTCTCTCTCTCTCTCTCTCTCTCTCTCTCTCTCTCTCTCTCTCTCTCTCTCTCTCTCTCTCTCTCTCTCTCTCTCTCTCTCTCTCTCTCTCTCTCTCTCTCTCTCTCTCTCTCTCTCTCTCTCTCTCTCTCTCTCTCTCTCTCTCTCTCTCTCTCTCTCTCTCTCTCTCTCTCTCTCTCTCTCTCTCTCTCTCTCTCTCTCTCTCTCTCTCTCTCTCTCTCTCTCTCTCTCTCTCTCTCTCTCTCTCTCTCTCTCTCTCTCTCTCTCTCTCTCTCTCTCTCTCTCTCTCTCTCTCTCTCTCTCTCTCTCTCTCTCTCTCTCTCTCTCTCTCTCTCTCTCTCTCTCTCTCTCTCTCTCTCTCTCTCTCTCTCTCTCTCTCTCTCTCTCTCTCTCTCTCTCTCTCTCTCTCTCTCTCTCTCTCTCTCTCTCTCTCTCTCTCTCTCTCTCTCTCTCTCTCTCTCTCTCTCTCTCTCTCTCTCTCTCTCTCTCTCTCTCTCTCTCTCTCTCTCTCTCTCTCTCTCTCTCTCTCTCTCTCTCTCTCTCTCTCTCTCTCTCTCTCTCTCTCTCTCTCTCTCTCTCTCTCTCTCTCTCTCTCTCTCTCTCTCTCTCTCTCTCTCTCTCTCTCTCTCTCTCTCTCTCTCTCTCTCTCTCTCTCTCTCTCTCTCTCTCTCTCTCTCTCTCTCTCTCTCTCTCTCTCTCTCTCTCTCTCATCTTTCCTCCCGGCAGCTATGACGGTCGTCTCTTGCTCTCCATCCGCTCCTCTGCCGCTGCTGCTGCTGGTGGTGCTGCCGCTGGCGCTGTGGACGCCGGCGCGGGCCGCCTCTGTCCTGTACCAGCAGCACTCGGTGGAGTGCGGCGCTGAGCTGCTGGTGAGCTCCGGCCTCAGCCGGCTGCAGTGCGCCGCCTCGTGTCTGCAGCAGTCCAGCTGCGCCGCCTGGCGGTACGACCTCGCCAGCGCCGGCTGCACGCTGTGGTCGGTGGCCGGCACCGGCCAGGTGGCTCAACTGCAGACGGACGTCTACGCCATCCCGCTGCCGACCGGTTACGTCCTGGGACCGGACCGGATCGCCTACACCATGGTGGCGACGGGCGTCATCTGGAGCGGCATCCAGGCCGGCTGCAGCGCCAACGACTCGCGCGCCACGCCCGCAGTGCCCACCACCGACGCCAGCGTGGAGCTGCTGAAGACGTTTGGCGCACAGGACAGGTACGTCTTCATGGGCCTGCAGTGCACCACGGGCACCACCTACGTCGACTACACGGGGAGTGGCGTCACCCTTGACCCTCAAGGCGGCCTGGTTCGCCTCGGGCGCCGTCGACCCGTTCACCACAGCCGATACAAGCTGCGTCTCGATGCGCTCGACTGGTCTACACCATCACACGTGCACTCACACACACAGATTTGTCTGTCAGATTCAGCTGGCCTGAGATGGAGACGGGCGCAGACGTACAGGCCGGGCCTGCAGAGGCTGCAGGGCGCAGGCTGGAGGCACCAAGACCCGGAACGGAGACAGGCTGAGCAGTTTGGTTCCGGCCGTGATTGGTGTATCTGCATTCAGCATGCATTGCACATGTGAGGTGGTTCCTTTGCTCTTCACTGTTCTTGACCGTTGAAATGTCTTGATGTGCGTTTCAATTTGCTGATAAATAGAGACGAAGGAAGGTGCAATTTCCTCCTCTTGCTACGTACTCATGAGTTCAGAGACATTTGGGTACTTTTGCATTATAGATCCGGTAAGGTGCCCAATGCCCAGTGTTTCTAAGTTACTTTTAGTAGGCAAGTAGGTAGGTACTCTTTACCTTTTGTTTTATCTGTCTCACCTGGCGCATTATGTTAAACTTACCGCAAAGCATGTGAGACCTATGCTGCAGAATAATAAAAAAGTGCATCAAACTTGTGGTTCGGCTTCCTCATCGGGTATCATGCTGGAAGCAAGATCGTCAGAATACCTATTGTTGAGTGTTCTAACGAGGAATATAGGTACTGAATAAAATTACATAAATAAATGAGGTTGACATTTTCCTCGACATAAAAAGTGTAAAAACCAATAGATATTTCAAATTGGTATAGGTATTAAGAAATTGAAAATTATTCAGAGAAGTATACAGGGTGTCTCACAAAAAGTGTACATACTTGTTTTGTAAATAGCTCCGTAAGTTAAAAATATACATAAAAAACACAAATATCGCTGGAAAGCACAAAGCTTGCAAATTTATTCGCATATCATTTGCACGTCTTTATATTCACATACCGAATCAGTTTCCTACAGGGTGTAACGAAATTATCCGGACATCTTTCTTCGCGCTGTAATTAAGAAGCAAAACATTCTGATATTTTCCCTTTTGAATTATTATATAGCCACCTTTCATAAGAGCGCAGGTACAAATTTTTTAGAGCATTCCACCCACTGGATTTGCCAGCACAGTGGGTTTCATTTAGAGTAGCGCCTTACTAACCTGTGCCCACAGTTGGGCGGCGCTGGTGGCGGGTGTCCCCTCATTCATCTGCTGATGGACAATAGTCCATAAGATGTCGATGGAATTGCATGGGAACTATTTCCAAGCCATAACCCTTTAGCCCAGAAGAAAACTAGGTCCTCTCGGCATCACTTCTCATTCTGCTAGGGACTTGAAGGTGGTGCGCCGCCCCGCATGAAGGCTGCGCGGCTTGAATCAGGCATCGGTACACGTTCAGAAACCGAGCCCTCCTGTGCCGTCTGGTTGAGTGGCTCCAACCAATCGCTAGCCAGGATGTTGCGCCGGTAATACTCGTCACTGATAGTGGTTTTCTGTGTCGTCATGAACAGCTTGAATATTACACAGCAGCTGAACATGCTCCAGGTCTGGATTTTGACCGGATGTTTCACGCCAGCGACGGCCGGCACGTTTGAGCTGCTGACAGCCCACACATGGCCGATTTGACGGCTCAACGGATATCGCAGCTCGAACAGCTTCCCCTCCGACCAGGTCACCTCAATCATGTCTTCCTTCGACCAGTGGACACGCCCTGGCCTGAGGCCAAAGGTGGTGGACTGGTTGTTTTCCCGTCAATTTCATTGTCTTTTCCAGTTTGAAGGGCAGTAAAACCAAGCTAAAGGGCGGGTAACGGTGAATCCTGATGTGGGACCTCTTATTATCTGCCTTGGTAAGAATTCGAGTCAGTATGCGGATTAATTGGTGCCGTTTCCTTGTCGCTATCTTGACAACTCTCCTCACCACTTGGCAAAGGGCGCCTTTTGCGATCGAGGCCGGGCTGAGTCTGCCACCAAGTCCCAGCTTATTACGCATCAGGCAGATGTGCTACTGGCTGCTGCTGATGTCCAGCTGCTGACAGACCAGCTTCTGGCTCATGCCACCATGCCACCAGGCACCAGCACGTAGCCTTACTACGAAACGAGAGACTGTACTCCCTTCTCTCCACTGCCTTAAACGAAAACTATCAAATGAACCTGTCGGCGACTCGACTCTTACTCAAAGCAAGAGTCATTTCGCAAGGTCAGGTCACTGCTGAGTTGAGAGCAGATACCAGAGGTATGCATTCATCCAATTTTCCAGCTTCTGACATTAAAAAAGAAACCGCGCGAGCAGATATGGCGAAAAAATAGATGTCCGGATAATTTCGTTACACCCTGTATACTCTAGCTATGCGCTCATTTTTTTAGATGCTCAAAATGACAGCCTTTGCGCTCAGCGCACGTGGTGGCGCGCCTCATGGTCTCCTGAGTTACACGGGCGCATGTCTCCATGGTTATACCGCGTATGGCTCCTCTGATGGCCTTTTTGAGTGACGTGTGCGCTGGAGCGCCGTCCTGCTGGAACCATTGCAGGCAAATGGTGTCCGCGCACTTGCTGTTGAGAGACCGCCAAAAGCGCTTCAACACTGCCAGATAACGGTCTGAAGTCACCGTCACTGGTTCTCCGTCACCGTCTTCAAAGAAGATCGGTCCGATTATGCCCTGGGCGCTAAGCGCGCACCAGACCGTCACTTTTGGAGAATGTAATGGGACTTCCAAAGTCTTCTCTGGCGGGTATTTGCCCCAGTGTCTGTGGTTTTGACGATTAGGTAAGCCGTGAAGGTAAAAGTGTGCCTCGTCGGACCACCAAATGTTGCCGATGAAACTGGGGCAAGACGAGCACTTTCCTAAAAACCAACGGCAAAACTCCAACCGTTGTAGGCAATCAGACTTGGAAAGCTCTTGAGATGTTGATAACCTGTATGCCTTAAGCTTCAGGTCCTTCCTAAGAATCCGATGCGTGGAACAGCGGCTGAGTCAGACTTGTTGCGCAAGGTGCCGCACGGACACTCCAGGCTTTTCCTCAACTCGCCGAATGACTTGTCCGATTTTCACAGGTGTTCGGGCAGTTATCTTGCGGCCGCTGTTTCCAGTGTTTTGATTTCCGACTGTTCCGTGAGCCAAGAAATGTTCAGTAAGCCGTTTTATTGTGTTTGCCGGCGGTTTCTCTCTTATTGTAGGGAAATGAGCCCTAAATTTCCTCTGAGTCAATACCAGGGAACCGGTTTGAAGGTAAAATTTCACGATTATTTTCCTTTCCTCTTCACTTAACTGTCTCATGACTCTCACTCCTTGCTCTCACTAACAAATTGTATGTCAAATAAATTTGCACGAGCTAAGCTTCAATTTAAGCCTGAATTTGACGTGAGCGCGTGCTTATATGCTGAAATATCTTCATTTTAAATGTGTACACTTTTTGTGAGGCACCCTGTATATTTAATGGAATAAATAAGAACAGAGGCCTCTTGCACCAAAATCCTCTTGCACCAATGCTTGGATTATTTTGCATCGTATACCCAATCCAAGACTCAAATGTGACAATTTGCGTGTAAAATTTACCAAGCACCTGTAGGATTATGTATTGGGCTATTGCAAACAAATTTACCACCGTTTGATTAGCTTATTCTGAAACCGGTTTTTCGATTTTACCTAGCTAGGTAGTTTGGTGCAAGAGGCCTCAGTAGGCATATTTCAAGATATACTACTCTGTTTTTACGTTTTTAATCTCGAGAAAAGGGTCAACTTCATCTGACTATTAAATCATACTAAAATCGAAAAATCGCGCGTTATGCGGAATGCTGACCATGTTGACAATACAGTTGCGTGGCTGTCATTGAAGCTCTGATTTTGCCTGCCTTGACCATGTTAGGATTATCATGTTTTAAGTCATCAACCAAGTCATCTATTCGGGGATGCCGTCTTGGAAGTCGCGTGAAACGTCGAGACACAGAATGAGTGTTGAGCGGGCCATAGGTAACCACATCACACTTACGGGCAACCGTTTATATCGCGCATAAGTGCTTTATGGTGCACTGAGCAATCGTTCACATAAAACTTCCATCAGCCGCTTATATAACATGATTCTCACTCATGAGTACAGACGAACCGAACATTTGCGTTGATACGAGTATTTAGCCATTCGGCTGTCTCCTATTTGCCGACAGCCAATTTTGTGTGACTTTGTGTTCGGACAATGCTTGTCCGCTGCTTGATGGCCTGAGCAAATTCATTAGCCACGAATAAACTATAAACATATCGATGCTCATGTTCACGCCAGTGGGACGTGACCACGACATTCAAACACAGAACGTGTCTGCATATCCTACTAAACTTACAAAACGGGCTTTCTGTGTGTGTTGACAGGGGGGGGGGGAGGGTGCGACAGCGTCTTTTGGCATCAGGAATCGATCGTGGTCATTTGCAACTCACTGCTTCGAAACCCTATACATGGCTGGCGTTGCTGAGCGCATTTCGAGTCACCTACACAAACCTCACCGGTCACGCCGCGTCGGCGACGATTCGCCGGGGGCGGCGACGGCTGCGCCCCCCCCCCCGTCGTCGACCGAGACGCGTGCCGCACCGTCCCGACGACCGACGACCAACCGACGGACGACGACCGACGGGCTGCGGACGACGGGCGGCGGACGCGCAACCCCAGCCGGAAGCGAGAAAAAACATACACGCTCAGAGCCGGGGCGCGTGCTATTTCGAGCGCAGCTCCCATGTGCTCGGTGAGGGAGGGCCGGGCGGAGGACTGCCAGCAGATGTGAGATGGGTATCACTGAGCCGGGGGCTGGGCTGATGATGGTGCTCGACGAAGTAAGAATAAGATGCAGTGTGCCAAGCATGTACGGGTCTCGCGGGTTTTAGCGGTAGGCTTTGCACCTAGAAAATTTAGTGTAGGGTAGACCGGGGCAAGTCGCCCCGCCGAGGTAAAACGCCTCACCGATGTTTCTCGGAACTGGCAGAGTTCTGGGGAAACATCCTCTCTTCTATAAAACGTGCACTATATGATCATTATATGAGCAGACTGGAAAGAAATTGTGTTGACTCTTTCGGGAGATATAGCCAAAAATGTGTTTTTTTGAGTGATTTTTATGTTTTGTTGTCAGATTATGCATCATGGCGTTCTTTTATGGTCCACATCAGGTCAACGACTGTTATGCATTTTGAACAACTATTGTCTAACGCTTATCATGTCGGGTTGGTTAGTGTTAAATTATGACTTGCTGGAGTGCAAAGCGTTGTTCTCTGACCGAACTACGTGATGGGGTAAAACGCCCCAGTAGGTCGCGGGGCAAAAAGCCCCATGGGGCGTTTTACCCCATGTGTTGTTCGGGCTACCCACTTCCTTATGTTCGGTAGCTGGCGAACAGTAAGTTTCTATGTCTTTATGTGTATTTTTCTCAGCAACTGGATGGCAAAGGAAGTATTCTGTAAACATATGCATTGCAATAATTTATTATTTGGTCCTTTGAGGCAGGTGAAAAACCTGCTCATACAATAGTGTCATAGCTGAACACCTGACAGGATGGAACGTGCTAACTTCAGTGCCGTGCCTCCCAAGGTCTAACGGACCTCTCATATAAGATTTAGCCAACTACCATGTTTAATCTTTAATCTAGAGTGTGGGGCTTCTTGCCCAGGCCGTGGGGCGTTTTGCCCTGGGGCTGGGGCAAAATGCCCCATTTGCAGTTGCTTTACAAATCGCTTCCTAGCTGGGAGTCCGATCATAGGTGAAATAATTTGAGGGGTGGAATTTAAAGTAAAATGTCCAAAGAACGCATTGAGCACAAATTTAGCCTTCCAGGTCATGTGGGACAAAAGTTATGTAGCAAAATAAATTATCTGGGGCGTCTTGCCCCAGGCTACCCTACTTCAGGCTATAGCTTCGTCGTCTTAAGCTTTTAAGTGTTGAAGATGCGATCGACTTGTTGGTTCACAAGCCGGCCATGATCGTGTGAAATGGCTTCATCGCAGATCGATTAGTTTCTAAGATATAGGTAACTGGAAATGTAAAAGTGCAAAACCTACCGCTTAATCTCGCGAGAGCAGTACAAGGTGGAAGTACGAGAGAGGATCGGGCTGCGACTGTATTGGTGCCTAAATGATTTATTATAGACCACCCTAACATTTTTTCCTATCCGGGAAGCGAATAACGCTCTAGTGAGAGACCGCGAAAATCGGCGCATGTCTTGGCATTTTTTGTTTAAGTCCATTAAACCAGCTCAGCAGTATTGACAGAGATCTAATTTCCCAATACGATAAGTATTTACTGCTTCGGTGTCCGCCGCCCATGGCTGGCGAGGAGTTGACTGACGGTGATCAATTGAATGGGTCCGCTGGCTACCAAAGACTATAATAGACATTAGACAAGGTATACGGTATATGCACAGGATGTCATACAAAATTCAAGGTCAAGTCACGAACAAACATCATAAACTAGCTATTAAATCGATTAGGTATGTTGCATGTTTGATAGGTCATTTTAATGTAAGCATGCAAAATGGACAGTCATTTAGTGATTTGGTTCAAAACTGGGTGAAAAACAGGTCAGGTCGTGCAGGGCAGGTAAAACTTGGTCAAATTTAGTAGTTTGCTATTGAGATCAAAATGATATCTATAAGATGTTGTGTAAATCCAGCGTGGACCATCAGAGACGGACATGGGGCCTAAGGAGCTGACATGTAAGAACCCTTTGAGGCCAACGTGGAACCAACAAAGACCTGTCCTAGGACCTCAGAGGCAGACGGACATTAACAGCAACTGGGTCGGGTAACAAAGAATTCGATAGTCGATACAGAGCGGTCCATATCCATTCAATAGTTTATTTTAATGACCGCATTGGAGCAAATATCTATATCTATTTTCAAACTTGTAATCAAAATTAACAAAGTTAGAATAGAATTAGATGATCATGACGACGAGGACCATAAATGTCAGTTTACCTACTCATTCCGTAGTCAAGACGTGCAAAGAAATTGCATTTTTAGGTGAGAGACTGCAGCACATAAGTTTGTAGATGGTAGCGTGTGCCGTGTAATGTTGCCTTTACAACCAAACTTCCGAAATAACAGCGATCATTAGAAATTGCATGAGCACGCTAGAGGCGAGTGCACCTGGAGTGACCGCACGAGCCTCGACGTGGTTACTGCGTGGAGGGTCGACGTGGTAACCGCCGGACAAAACCACCGCCTGGTAACGGTGGCGCTGGGCCGCCGGGCCGTCCGGGACACTGGGCTGGCCGACCACGGGAACGGACTGAGACTGCAGGTGCCGCTCGAAGGTGAGACATGGGTCACACGGGGCAGAGTAGGGTCAGAGGGGACATGTTAGTCAGACATGACCCCTCTGGCCAGGCGGGACCAGGCTGCAGGGAGAGAGCGGAGGGAGGAAATGTCCATAAAGTTAGCGTCGTATTCGTATTCGGATTCAAATTCGAGTAATGATTTCGCTCAAAATTGGCATACAGATAGCCCATGGCACGCTGAGTTCGAAAATGGTGACCTTTTTTTCCTAGGTCAAACCGTTTGACCTTGAGAGGTCAAAATACTGCGTACCCTGTAGAATCTTTGTTTATGGTCCGATTTGAAAAATTCGACCACCAGTGTGTTCGTCTCATCGAGAAGCAGTAGCACATTCAAAAAAATCCGAGGTCAAGGTCATAGGTCAAGGTCAAGGTCACTTTAAAAATCGCCGTACCCTATAAAATCTTCATTTTTGGAGCTATCGGAAAATTTCGGCCACCACTGTCTTCGCCTCATCGAGAAGCAGTAGCACATTTGAAAAAATCCGAGGTCAAGGTCATAGGTCAAGGTCAAGGTCACTTTAAACGTTAATTTTAGTCCCCGTACCCTGTAGAATCTTTGTTTATGGTCCGATTTGAAAATTTCGGCCACCACTGTGTTCGTCTCATCGAGAAGCAGTAGCACATTCGAAAAAATCCGAGGTCAAGGTCATAGGTCAAGGTCAAGGTCACTTTAAACGTTAATTTTAGTCCCCGTACCCCGTAGAATCTTTGTTTATGGTCCGATTTGAAAATTTCGGCCACCACTGTGTTTGTCTCATCGAGAAGCAGTAGCACATTCGAAAAAATCCGAGGTCAAGGTCATAGGTCAAGGTCAAGGTCACTTTAAAAATCGCCGTACCCTATAAAATCTTCATTTTTGGAGCTATCGGAAAATTTCGGCCACCACTGTCTTCGCCTCATCGAGAAGCAGTAGCACATTCGAAAAAATCCGAGGTCAAGGTCATAGGTCAAGGTCAAGGTCACTTTAAACGTTAATTTTAGTCCCCGTACCCTGTAGAATCTTTGTTTATGGTCCGATTTGAAAATTTCGGCCACCACTGTGTTCGTCTCATCGAGAAGCAGTAGCACATTCGAAAAAATCCGAGGTCAAGGTCATAGGTCAAGGTCAAGGTCACTTTAAACGTTAATTTTAGTCCCCGTACCCCGTAGAATCTTTGTTTATGGTCCGATTTGAAAATTTCGGCCACCACTGTGTTCGTCTCATCGAGAAGCAGTAGCACATTCGAAAAAATCCGAGGTCAAGGTCATAGGTCAAGGTCAAGGTCACTTTAAACGTTAATTTTAGTCCCCGTACCCTGTAGAATCTTTGTTTATGGTCCGATTTGAAAATTTCGGCCACCACTGTGTTCGTCTCATCGAGAAGCAGTAGCACATTCGAAAAAATCAGAGGTCAAGGTCATAGGTCAAGGTAAATGTCACTTTAAACGTTAATTTTAGTCCCCGTACCCTGTAGAATCTTTGTTTATGGTCCGATTTGAAAATTTCGGCCACCACTGTGTTCGTCTCATCGAGAAGCAGTAGCACATTCGAAAAAATCCGAGGTCAAGGTCATAGGTCAAGGTCAAGGTCACTTTAAACGTTAATTTTAGTCCCCGTACCCTGTAGAATCTTTGTTTATGGTCCGATTTGAAAATTTCGGCCACCACTGTGTTCGTCTCATCGAGAAGCAGTAGCACATTCGAAAAAATCCGAGGTCAAGGTCATAGGTCAAGGTCAAGGTCACTTTAAACGTTAATTTTGGTCCCCGTACCCTGTAGAATCTTTGTTTATGGTCCGATTTGAAAATTTCGGCCACCACTGTATTCGTCTCATCGAGAAGCAGTAGCACATTCGAAAAAATCCGAGGTCAAGGTCATAGGTCAAGGTCAAAGTCACTTTAAACGTTAAAATTCGGATTCAAATTCGAGTAATGATTTCGCTCAAAATTGGCATACAGATAGCCCATGGCACGCTGAGTTCGAAAATGGTGACCTTTTTTTCCAAGGTCAAACCGTTTGACCTTGAGAGGTCAAAATACTGCGTACCCTGTAGAATCTTTGTTTATGGTCCGATTTGAAAAATTCGACCACCAGTGTGTTTGTCTCATCGAGAAGCAGTAGCACATTCAAAAAAATTCGAGGTCAAGGTCATAGGTCAAGGTCAAGGTCACTTTAAAAATCGCCGTACCCTATAAAATCTTTATTTTTGGAGCTATCGGAAAATTTCGGCCACCACTGTGTTCGCCTCATCGAGAAGCAGTAGCACATTCGAAAAAAATCCGAGGTCAAGGTCATAGGTCAAGGTCAAGGTCACTTTAAACGTTAATTTTAGTCCCCGTACCCTGTAGAATCTTTGTTTATGGTCCTATTTAAAAATTTCGGCCACCATTGTGTTCGTCTCATCGAGAAGCAGTAGCACATTCGAAAAAAGCCGAGGTCAAGGTCATAGGTCAAGGTCAAGGTCACTTTAAACGTTAATTTTAGTCCCCGTACCCTGTAGAATCTTTGTTTATGGTCCGATTTGAAAATTTCGGCCACCACTGTGTTCGTCTCATCGAGAAGCAGTAGCACATTTGAAAAAATCCGAGGTCAAGGTCATAGGTCAAGGTCAAGGTCACTTTAAACGTTAATTTTAGTCCCCGTACCCTGTAGAATCTTTGTTTATGGTCCGATTTGAAAATATCGGCCACCACTGTATTTGTCTCATCGAGAAGCAGTAGCACATTCGAAAAAATCCGAGGTCAAGGTCATAGGTCAAGGTCAAGGTCACTTTAAACGTTAAAATTCGGATTCAAATTCGAGTAATGATTTCGCTCAAAATTGGCATACAGATAGCCCATGGCACGCTGAGTTCGAAAATGGTGACCTTTTTTTCCAAGGTCAACCCGTTTGACCTTGAGAGGTCAAAATACTGCGTACCCTGTAGAATCTTTGTTTATGGTCCGATTTGAAAAATTCGACCACCAGTGTGTTCGTCTCATCGAGAAGCAGTAGCACATTCGAAAAAATCCGAGGTCAAGGTCATAGGTCAAAGTCAAGGTCACTTTAAACGTTAATTTTAGTCCCCGTACCCTGTAGAATCTTTGTTTACGGTCCGATTTGAAAATTTCGGCCACCACTGTGTTCGTCTCATCGCGAAGCAGTAGCACATTTGAAAAACTCCGAGGTCAAGGTCATAGGTCAAGGTCAAGGTCACTTTAAACGTTAATTTTAGTCCCCGTACCCTGTAGAATCTTTGTTTATTGTCTGATTTGAAAATTTCGGCCACCACTGTGTTCGTCTCATCGAGAAGCAGTAGCACATTTGAAAAAATCCGAGGTCAAGGTCATAGGTCAAGGTCAAGGTCACTTTAAAAATCGCCGTACCCTATAAAATCTTCATTTTTAGAGCTATCGGAAAATTGCGGCCACCACTGTGTTCGCCTCATCGAGAAGCAGTAGCACATTTGAAAAAATCCGAGGTCAAGGTCATAGGTCAAGGTCAAGGTCACTTTAAACGTTAATTTTAGTCCCCGTACCCTGTAGAATCTTTGTTTATGGTCCGATTTAAAAATTTCGGCCACCACTGTGTTCGTCTTATCGAGAAGCAGTAGCACATTCGAAAAAATCCGAGGTCAAGGTCATAGGTCAAGGTCAAGGTCACTTTAAACGTTAATTTTAGTCCCCGTACCCTGTAGAATCTTTGACCTTGACCTCGGATTTTTTCGAATGTGCTACTGCTTCTCGATGAGACGAACACAGTGGTGGCCGAAATTTTTAAATCGGACAATAAACAAAGATTCTACAGGGTACGGGGACTAAAATTAACGTTTAAAGTGACCTTGACCTTGACCTATGACCTTGACCTCGGATTTTTTCGAATGTGCTACTGCTTCTCGATGAGACGAACACAGTGGTGGCCGAAATTTTCCGATAGCTCCAAAAATGAAGATTTTATAGGGTACGGCGATTTTTAAAGTGACCTTGACCTTGACCTATGTCCTTGACCTCGGATTTTTTTAATGTGCTACTGCTTCTCGATGAGACGAACACACTGGTGGTCGAATTTTTTTTTCAAATCGGACCATAAACAAAGATTCTACAGGGTACGCAGTATTTTGACCTCTCAAGGTCAAACGGTTTGACCTTGGAAAAAAGGTCACCATTTTCGAACTCAGCGTGCCATGGGCTATCTGTATGCCAATTTTGAGCGAAATCATTACTCGAATTTGAATCCGAATTTTAACGTTTAAAGTGACCTTGACCTTGACCTATGACCTTGACCTCGGATTTTTTCAAATGTGCTACTGCTTCTCGATGAGACGAATACAGTGGTGGCCGAAATTTTCAAATCGGACCATAAACAAAGATTCTACAGGGTACGGGGACTAAAATTAACGTTTAAAGTGACCTTGACCTTGACCTATGACCTTGACCTCGGATTTTTTCGAATGTGCTACTGCTTCTCGATGAGACGAACACAGTGGTGGCCGAAATTTTCAAATCGGACCATAAACAAAGATTCTACAGGGTACGGGGACTAAAATTAACGTTTAAAGTGACCTTGACCTTGACCTATGACCTTGACCTCGGCTTTTTTCAAATGTGCTACTGCTTCTCGATGAGACGAACACAGTGGTGGCCGTAATTTTCAAATCGGACCATGAACAAAGATTCTACAGGGTACGGGGACTAAAATTAACGTTTAAAGTGACCTTGACCTTGACCTATGACCTTGACCTCGGATTTTTTCAAATGTGCTACTGCTTCTCGATGAGACGAACACAGTGGTGGCCGAAATTTTCAAATCGGACCATAAACAAAGATTCTACAGGGTACGGGGACTAAAATTAACGTTTAAAGTGACCTTGACCTTGACCTATGACCTTGACCTCGGATTTTTTCAAATGTGCTACTGCTTCTCGATGAGACGAATACAGTGGTGGCCGAAATTTTCAAATCGGACCATAAACAAAGATTCTACAGGGTACGGGGACTAAAATTAACGTTTAAAGTGGCCTTGACCTTGACCTATGACCTTGACCTCGGATTTTTTCAAATGTGCTACTGCTTCTCGATGAGACGAACACAGTGGTGGCCGAAATTTTCAAATCGGACCATAAACAAAGATTCTACAGGGTACGGGGACTAAAATTAACGTTTAAAGTGACCTTGACCTTGACCTATGACCTTGACCTCGGATTTTTTCGAATGTGCTACTGCTTCTCGATGAGACGAACACAGTGGTGGCCGAAATTTTCAAATCGGACCATAAACAAAGATTCTACAGGGTACGGGGACTAAAATTAACGTTTAAAGTGACCTTGACCTTGACCTATGACCTTGACCTCGGATTTTTTTCGAATGTGCTACTGCTTCTCGATGAGACGAACACAGTGGTGGCCGAAATTTTCAAATCGGACCATAAACAAAGATTCTACAGGGTACGGAGACTAAAATTAACGTTTAAAGTGACCTTGACCTTGACCTATGACCTTGACCTCGGATTTTCTCAAATGTGCTACTGCTTCTCGATGAGACGAATACAGTGGTGGCCGAAATTTTCAAATCGGACCATAAACAAAGATTCTACAGGGTACGGGGACTATAATTAACGTTTAAAGTGACCTTGACCTTGACCTATGACCTTGACCTCGGATTTTTTCGAATGTGCTACTGCTTCTCGATGAGACGAACACAGTGGTGGCCGAAATTTTCAAATCGGACCATAAACAAAGATTCTACAGGGTACGGGGACTAAAAATAACGTTTAAAGTGACCTTGACCTTGACCTATGACCTTGATCTCGGATTTTTTCGAATGTGCTACTGCTTCTCGATGAGACGAACACAGTGGTGGCCGAAATTTTCAAATCGGACCATTAACAAAGATTCTACAGGGTACGGGGACTAAAATTAACGTTTAAAGTGACCTTGACCTTGACCTATGACCTTGACCTCGGATTTTTTTCAAATGTGCTACTGCTTCTCGATGAGACGAATACAGTGGTGGCCGATATTTTCAAATCGGACCATAAACAAAGATTCTACAGGGTACGGGGACTAAAATTAACGTTTAAAGTGACCTTGACCTTGACCTATGACCTTGACCTCGGATTTTTTCAAATGTGCTACTGCTTCTCGATGAGACGAACACAGTGGTGGCCGAAATTTTCAAATCGGACCATAAACAAAGATTCTACAGGGTACGGGGACTAAAATTAACGTTTAAAGTGACCTTGACCTTGACCTATGACCTTGACCTCGGATTTTTTCAAATGTGCTACTGCTTCTCGATGAGGCGAACACAGTGGTGGCCGAAATTTTCCGATAGCTCCAAAAATAAAGATTTTATAGGGTACGGCGATTTTTAAAGTGACCTTGACCTTGACCTATGACCTTGACCTCGAATTTTTTTGAATGTGCTACTGCTTCTCGATGAGACAAACACACTGGTGGTCGAATTTTTCAAATCGGACCATAAACAAAGATTCTACAGGGTACGCAGTATTTTGACCTCTCAAGGTCAAACGGTTTGACCTTGGAAAAAAGGTCACCATTTTCGAACTCAGCGTGCCATGGGCTATCTGTATGCCAATTTTGAGCGAAATCATTACTCGAATTTGAATCCGAATTTTAACGTTTAAAGTGACCTTGACCTTGACCTATGACCTTGACCTCGGATTTTTTCGAATGAGCTACTGCTTCTCGATGAGACGAACACAGTGGTGGCCGAAATTTTCAAATCGGACCATAAACAAAGATTCTACAGGGTACGGGGACTAAAATTAACGTTTAAAGTGACCTTGACCTTGACCTATGACCTTGACCTCGGATTTTTTCGAATGTGCTACTGCTTCTCGATGAGACGAACACAGTGGTGGCCGAAATTTTCAAATCGGACCATAAACAAAGATTCTACAGGGTACGGGGACTAAAGTTAACGTTTAAAGTGACCTTGACCTTGACCTATGACCTTGACCTCGGATTTTTTCGAATGTGCTACTGCTTCTCGATGAGACGAACACAGTGGTGGCCGAAATTTTCAAATCGGACCATAAACAAAGATTCTACAGGGTACGGGGACTAAAATTAACGTTTAAAGTGACATTTACCTTGACCTATGACCTTGACCTCTGATTTTTTCGAATGTGCTACTGCTTCTCGATGAGACGAACACAGTGGTGGCCGAAATTTTCAAATCGGACCATAAACAAAGATTCTACAGGGTACGGGGACTAAAATTAACGTTTAAAGTGACCTTGACCTTGACCTATGACCTTGACCTCGGATTTTTTCGAATGTGCTACTGCTTCTCGATGAGACGAACACAGTGGTGGCCGAAATTTTCAAATCGGACCATAAACAAAGATTCTACGGGGTACGGGGACTAAAATTAACGTTTAAAGTGACCTTGACCTTGACCTATGACCTTGACCTCGGATTTTTTCGAATGTGCTACTGCTTCTCGATGAGACGAACACAGTGGTGGCCGAAATTTTCAAATCGGACCATAAACAAAGATTCTACAGGGTACGGGGACTAAAATTAACGTTTAAAGTGACCTTGACCTTGACCTATGACCTTGACCTCGGATTTTTTCGAATGTGCTACTGCTTCTCGATGAGGCGAAGACAGTGGTGGCCGAAATTTTCCGATAGCTCCAAAAATGAAGATTTTATAGGGTACGGCGATTTTTAAAGTGACCTTGACCTTGACCTATGACCTTGACCTCGGATTTTTTTGAATGTGCTACTGCTTCTCGATGAGACGAACACACTGGAAGTCGAATTTTTCAAATCGGACCATAAACAAAGATTCTACAGGGTACGCAGTATTTTGACCTCTCAAGGTCAAACGGTTTGACCTAGGAAAAAAAGGTCACCATTTTCGAACTCAGCGTGCCATGGGCTATCTGTATGCCAATTTTGAGCGAAATCATTACTCGAATTTGAATCCGAATACGAATACGACGCTAACTTTATGGACATAGGGAGGAAGGCACTCAGAAAACACTTTGAGAACATTTTTGAATAAGGGCTCATATGAGTGCCAAAACAGGGCTCAAATCTGTATGATTTTAAAATCGGGATCAGTTAGGCGCCCTTTTCGGGCTCAAAGTACATTAGCCCCGAAAGCGGCATCAGTTCGTCTTCCTTTTCGGGCTCAATTCGAGCTGCGTTTTAGGGCTCCATACGACATTCCGCCATTCCGTCTTTTGCTGTTTTCAGTGCCATGTGTTGGTGTACCTACCGCCGTGATTTCAAAATGAATGGTAAGTTATTAGTTATCAGTTATCGCTATCTTTTAGAAAAAATCAAGATGTTGATGCTCATGCCATTTTAATCCCTTATCAATTAAAATTATGGTGGCATTTGTTCAGAAAAGGTCTGATCTACAATTGTGGCGCCGTTGATACGAATACGCACGGGTTTGATTATTCGTTTTTCTTGTATTTGCGCCACATGAAAGCATCATATCTGGATTCAGGATGTCAAATAGTGTAAGAATGTGCAAAAATTTTGTCTGGTTCTTCGTGATGATGTGATTGAAGCAATGCTTTCAAGGGTAGGTAAGGATTTTGTTACTTGTTCGTAATGGTTATCTTGATGCTCAACTAAAATTAATCCTAACCTTGCCTACTAACCTATTAAGTTAAACTTAGTACCAATACCTACCAACCTACAACCTATTTGGATCTTTCATATACTTATAACATGCTGCTGCTTCTGCTAACATGCTGCGGAATGCTGGTTGACATGATGGAATGCTGGTATGACAGTGTTCCATGTTTCAGAATTTTAGGTGAATAACCACACATGATGGGGAAAATGTTTTCATCCTAAAAATATGACAAGTGGCTTTATTTCATCTTTGCTAAAAAAATATGTCAAAAGTTTGATTCAACAGCCAGCTGCCAGGTTACGCATGACTTGACAGTTGATGCATCTACTCTACATCATTTCATTTCAGATCCTGTGAAGGTTCTGACAAAATCTGAGGTAAAAATGGCGTTATGCAGTTTTGCGGAAAGACTACATCTATCTCATTTTGTCTTCAGATTTTTTTATTGGGACACCCAATTGAAATCCAATTTTAGAACACTGTGACACCATGTGTTGACAATTCAACTTGACTCAACTCTCAACTCTCAAATAAATCCGAAAAATCTCCGACACAGACCTGGAGACACGTGGCTCAAGCCATTTCAATGCGTATATATTGAATCAGACGATTCCTGCGCACCACATCACATTTCTCAGGCCACGTCGACGACCGTCGAAACACTAAACCACTGCTAAAAAATAGTCGTTGAATCGCTGCCAAGAGAAGCGTTCACTAAATTCCGTAACATCCTCCCCCCTGAAATGCGAACTTCAGAGGGCGCGTTTCACACAGGTACGGAACCGATCTTACAACGACAGATCCATAGTTCACAGCGAACAAGACTGCATCACTTAATTCAATTCAGACAGATTCAGACAGAGAATCTGAGTCAAACGCATCAGTCTACAAACGCAAACGTAAATCGATTCACCGCTCTTCAAACAAACAAACGCCAACCTCGACGCAAACGACATCAAACTTGTCACATCACCAGGGCCACTTGCACCCTGCACTCTGCGAGCCACCACACGCAACTGTCAACTCAGCGCGTCCTCTGCACGCCGCCTCACTGCTCAGAGTGTCGTGGCCGCTACCCCGTGTTGATGTTGAAAGGTCGCCCTGCACGTCGAAACTTGGAGCGGCCCTGCCGCTGTCCACAGAGAGTGGCCCGAGTTGGCACCCTACTGTGGCGGGGGACGTGCAGTCGAAGTGGGTGTGGAGAGCTTTAAGTGGACTGTATCATTTGAGAGAATGGACTAGCCGACTGATCACCGCGACCGCCAGGTCAAAGCTGTACTTGGCACGTCTTAAATGTATTGTCGAAACCTTGTCGGAGAAACCTCCGCACAAGTCTTACTCATGCGTGCCGAAAATCAAAACAAATCAAGAACAAGGCATGAGCTGGTTAGACACTTGCCAGCAGAGACAAACACGAATCCGAGAACGAGTCAGACGCATCGAGCCGTCGAACATGAGCGCATCCCGCTGATGTGTACGATTGTACTGTCTCGTGTTAACTCTGAGGTGAAACGGCGCTATGGCCGGAGTTAAACTGGAGCTAAGCCAGATTACGAGAGGATAACTATGGGAAAATTGCTAAGGAAATTTAACGAGTAGGTTCGACCGAACGGCCGAAACCATACTCCGTTGAGATGCAAAACGTATTAGATTTAGGGGGAATACTGGCATCAAAATGGTCGTCCACAAGGGCGAACCACCAGTATTAGCTTATTGGGACGGCCTCAAATCGCCGGAGCGACGCCCGAGCTCAGAGAGCACGTGTCCGGACGGGCACGTACCGCGCGGAGATCGAGAGCCGACTGACTGCCGCTCCGAGTCCCGACCCCAGGTCAGTTCGGCCGGCGCCTGGGGCTAGCCGCCCGGCCCGGCCCTCCGATTGGCCGGCGCTACAGCGAGCGCGGGCAGCGGCCGGCGGAGCGCCCACCAACGCGATACAAGGCACACAAGCATCACAGCCCCGTGGTACGCGACGTAATAACAAACACAACAATCAATAACAAGTAACAACACAAATACACTTCTCACGCGAAGGCACACCAAATCTCGCCGGGACTGTTGCGGATGGGTCCCGACGGGGAGGGGAGGGGAGAACGCCGCCGCCGCCCGGCACTGACCGCTGCGCCAGAGCTGCCGGTTTTACTCCGCAGGGGCCCACATTCCACATACTCCCCACCAAAAAACGAAGGTTTTTTTTCTCTTCTTGAACACACGTATCCGTCGCATGTCACCATGACGACACGCTAGCCGTCGAGTGTCTCCCGGCTCCAAGTCCAGGCTGGTCCACACAGCGACGACGCGCGCACGGGCCAGGATCCGGTCGAGTGGCGCCCGGGGAGACAGTCCGGAGCCACGGGCTGCATCATGCGCAGATCGGGTGTCGCGGACATGTACTCTGTCCGGTCCCGCCTGGTCCGCCAGCCAGTCTCCGGCCTCGCCATCGCTGACTGCTGAGCATAATCGTCTCCATGTTGGCCTGCTAATGATACAAACATTGAGTAAATAAAGGCACAATGTAACACATCTGGGAACGTTCGATGGTTTGAGGAAAATGGGCAAAGTGGCGACGATGAGTGACTTTTCGCTAATGAAAAGATACTGGGCATTGGGCAAATCAGGAAAATGCAAGTTGACAGGACGTCGGGAAATGACGTAAGTTGTGATGCGTTTGCCACAGGAAACGTTGAACGAAAGCATGATACTTGAATGATGGATGACTGAGAAAGACACAACAATACAGTAGTTACTTGCGAATCTCAGGATAGTAGGATTGCTTGCTGGAGTCGGAGAACCTCCGCACTCAGATGGAACTGTGACTTAGAAGTTGAAGAACCTCCACACTCGGACGAAGACTGGGACTAGGGAGTCGGAGAACCTCCGCACTCCGCTGAGCCAGTTTGATGCACCAATACAGAGCGTTGCGCTGCTTCTTGGGTCTGGGTGGTCCGTTCGATCGCTGCTCCTTTCGAAAGCGCAGGCTATGGATGAGCCGCAGCACCCACGATGTTATGCTGATTGCTTGTTTCCGATGGGAACAGTCCGTCGGAAGGAATGGCCCTCTGGTGTAAGTTGTGCGAGTGTGAGTTGTGCGAGTCGATGTGACCACCGCACTAGCACAGCTCCGTGACGGTCTCGTTTCGTCATCCGTGCGCACGTCGAGTGCTTGACTCTTGGCCTGGAAGGGGCTGGTGTTCTTCAACTCCTTCGCCGGATCTTCTGGTTCCTCGATTCTCTGATTTTGACTGCTGGCCGGTGTCAGAGGGGGCAGTCTGGCTCCTGTCACCACCAGCTGAGGCTCCCCACCGTGGGCAGCGTGCACGACGGCACAGCAAGTCTTGCTGGCTTCGTCGCAGAAGACTTGGAAGACCACGTCTTCACCAAGAGGATGGACGGATCTCGGGACCTCAGCTTCTAGTCCCGGCCCATAGCGCTCTTCTTGCGAGTTTCCCTCGGATTCTCGTTGGAGGTTTTGAGCCTCAGGGTCCGGAGTTTTACCCATGGAATCGAGGTCCCACATTTGTTCCACTTGTTGACAGTGGTATACATGTCGAGTGGACTGTCCTGTTGCAGTGCCCTTCCCGTGGATCACGTAGCCAAAGATCGTATCCAGTGCTCTCAGGGATTCATCTAGAACGACGCAATCCCGCAGCACGACCTTGTAGTACTGGTCTGTCCCTATCAGGATGTCCACCTGGCCACCGCTGAAGTCGTCGGCCAGCTCGATGTTCTCATCTAGTCCCTCGGGCTGCTCTGCCGGTGGTAGAGGTGCGCACAGGCGGTCACAACACCACAGCTCGAATCTCCTCGCTTCACCTCCGTGTCGGTTCTGTAGGTCGACTGCGACGCGATCGTATGACCGTGGTTCCTCTGCTCTCTCCTGGAAGCCGACGCAAGCGAATGTGTCGGAGCCGATGACGTCCAGACTCATCTCTTCGGCGACCGTCTTCCTGATATAAGAAGCGTCGGACCCACCATCCAGCAGGGCCCTCAGTATCTTGGGTCCGCGTGGCCCTCTCCCCACCACCAGCGCAGTCTGAATGTAACACTGTGATGTAGTACGCTGAGCTGCGTAGCGCATGCTGGGATGGGAGTGCTGGCCGTGGCTGGAAGTGGAAGGTTCTGGCCGCTGATTTTGAGAGACTGATGGATGCGTGCTAACTGTTGGAGGTACCGGCGCGGGAGGTGGTACAGCAGGACTGTAGGGAACAGAGCTGGCGAGAGGAGCAGGTGCAGGCTCTGGAGCTGGGGCTTGGTGACGATGCAGAGAGGTATGGTGTGGCCGGTGACAGTGTCTACATGTGCCACTCCGGCAGTCTCGAACATGGTGTGAGCCGAGACACTGAAAACATGCTCCTGCACGTTTCACTGCCACCCATCTGTCGTCAACAGGCATCTGCAAGTACTGGTCGCATCTGTCGATTCGGTGCTGCCCTTCCTTGCAGATGTGACAGCTCCATCTTCTCTTTGAGTTCGAGGTGACACGTTGTGTGTTGAGAACACTGGTTGTCGCCCTGTTGGCTGGCTGGCTCGACTCCTCCCGCTTCTTCTGACACAGCACCTGGACGGACTCCTCCTGACATTCCACCTCTTGTTGGAGGAATCTGAGGAATGACTCGAACTCAGTGTTCTCGTCATCAGTGGCTCGCTCGCGTCTCAGTCGTGCCCACTGCAGCCTCCAGGAGGCTGGGATTTTGCCTCTGAGGACCGGAAGCAGCACCTCTCCGATGTTGGTGATGTCGAGGGCTCTCAGTGACCGGACTCCTGCTGTCACCTCGTCAGTCAGCTTCCGCAGGGATTTGATGTTGTCGGCGTCAGTCACTCCAGGTAGACTGAGCAGTTTTGCGACCAGCGTGTCTTTTCGGACGTCGTCTTTGCCGAAGCGGTGTTGCAGAATTCGTACTGCTTCTGGGTAGTTTTCAGCCGTCAGTGGCAGGCCCTGAATGGCCCGGGCTGCATCTCCATCGAGGTGTTGCTTCAGGTAAAAGTATTTCTGAACAGGCGAGTACGCCAAGTTTCTGTGCACAGATGCCTCGTATACCTCCCAAAATTCGGGCCAGGCGAGAACATCGCCGTGGAATTTTGGGAGATTGAAGTCGATCTTGAAGGTCGCCTGGTGTTGAAAGTTCGGCGTCACAGGCGCTGCGGCTTGTTCCCGCAGGTCCGATAGGAGGCGTTTTCCCAGTCCGACAGCTCGGTGCAGGTCGGCGATGTGAGTGGACTCGGCGTCCTCTATGCCGGCATCCCTCAGCTGGGCTTCGAGAGTTCCTAGCAGCGTCAGGTGACTCTCGCCGATTTCGATGGCGTAGTCCAGCTCGTACCGGGCAGGGCTCTGGTTGTCCTCATGTACTTGTTTAAATAAAGATTTTAGTTCATTGATTTGTTTAGTTGCTTTGCTTCGGTCTTTGGTGCGTTTCGCCTTCAGTGACTCAATGTCTGTGTTGGGGTCTGGCTTACCCATCTCTCTCTATATGCTGGTGATTGATCACTATAAGCAAACCTGGTGGAAATGCTCCCAGTGATCCGGCCCCCGGAGGACTATGTCGTGGCCGCTACCCCGTGTTGATGTTGAAAGGTCGCCCTGCACGTCGAAACTTGGAGCGGCCCTGCCGCTGTCCACAGAGAGTGGCCCGAGTTGGCACCCTACTGTGGCGGGGGACGTGCAGTCGAAGTGGGTGTGGAGAGCTTTAAGTGGACTGTATCATTTGAGAGAATGGACTAGCCGACTGATCACCGCGACCGCCAGGTCAAAGCTGTACTTGGCACGTCTTAAATGTATTGTCGAAACCTTGTCGGAGAAACCTCCGCACAAGTCTTACTCATGCGTGCCGAAAATCAAAACAAATCAAGAACAAGACATGAGCTGGTTAGACACTTGCCAGCAGAGACAAACACGAATCCAAGAACGAGTCAGACGCATCGAGCCGTCGAACATGAGCGCATCCCGCTGATGTGCGCGATTGTATGTCGTGTGTTAACCCTGAGGTGAAACGGCGCTATATCCGGAGTTAAACTGGAGCTAAGCCAGATTAAGAGAGGATAACTATGGGAAATTGCTAAGGAAACTTTACGAGTAGGTTCGACCGAACGGCCGAAACCATACTCCGTAGAGATGCAAACGTATTAGATTTAGGGGGAATACTGGCATCAAAATGGTCGTCCACAAGGGCGAACCACCAGTATTAGATTATTGGGACGGCCTCAAATCGCCGGAGCGACGCCCGAGCTCAGAGAGCACGTGTCCGGACGGGCACGTACCGCGCAGAGATCGAGAGCCGACTGACTGCCGCTCCGAGTCCCGACCCCAGGTCAGTTCGGCCGGCGCCTGGGGCTAGCCGCCCGGCCCGGCCCTCCGATTGGCCGGCGCTACAGCGAGCGCGGGCAGCGGCCGGCGGAGCGCCCACCAACGCGATACAAGGCACACAAGCATCACAGCCCCGTGGTACGCGACGTAATAACAAACACAACAATCAATAACAAGTAACAACACAAATACACTTCTCACGCGAAGGCACACCAAATCTCGCCGGGACTGTTGCGGATGGGTCCCGACGGGGAGGGGAGGGGAGAACGCCGCCGCCGCCCGGCACTGACCGCTGCGCCAGAGCTGCCGGTTTTACTCCGCAGGGGCCCACATTCCACACAGAGCGACATCTACAGTCGGCGCCCAACACTGCCTTGCCTGTAATCGCAGACGAGAGAAAAACAAACTAACACTGCTGACGAACACTGCGGTCTAACACCGCCGACGAATGTGAGCGGTTCACGGCTCAGAGGACAGCGGGTCGAGGTCAAAAAGCCTCTGGATGGGACGGGTTTTTAGACCAGACGGAGTCCGGACTTCTGCCGACCTCACCTTTCCGTCTCGGCCGGTGATCAGTCTCGTGACGACGCCATGTACCCACCTCATGCGCGGCACGTTATCCTCCTGCAGCATGACCATGGAGCCCTCGGACAGCTTACCTTGAGGCCCGAACCTTCTGACAGAAGGCGGCAGGGTCCTGACATACTCCTTGTACCAGACAGACCAAAATCTAGCCAGACGCTTCTCACACACACGAGCTCTCTCAGTCAGCGCCTTCGCATTCACACAGGCAGGGTCCTCCACCACCCGCGAGGAGAACCCGGTCCCTCTACCCGTCAGAAAGTGCGCCGGGGTGATCGGGGGGCTCGAGTCCAGTCCATCACCAACAAACGTCAATGGACGGGAGTTAACACAACACTCAACTTCTAACAACACAGTCTCCAGCTCATCCCGTGACAGACAGCGTGACCCAAGCGACTTGCGCAGGCCCACTTTCACGGAACGGATGAGCCGTTCCCACCATCCGCCCCACCACGGCGAATGCGGTACAATGAAGCGCCACTCAGGCGCCAGATGACTGTAGACACGCTGCAGCTGCTTATCAGCTCCCCTGAAAGTAGGTGCGTTGTCAGAGTACATGATCCTTGGTAGACCGCGCCTGGCTGAAAAACGCCTGAGTGCTAGCATGAATGCCGGTAACGACAGGGCGTCAGTCATTTCAAGGTGAACGGCACGCGTGACAGCACACGTGAACAGGCACACGTAAAACTTCTTCCGTGGAAAATCGACGCTGAACAGGGGACCACCAAAATCAACACCAGTCACTGTGAATGGAGGGGACTGAGTCACTCTGCAGCCCGGCAGAGGCGCCGCCTCCTCGTTGAACGGTCGAGAATCGTGACGAAGGCAGCTGACACAGCCGCGCTTCACACCCTTGGCGATGCAGCGCAAGCCCAAGATCCAATACGCTCCTCTGAGCGAAGTCATCATCGTTGAGACACCCGCATGTTTCAGAAGAACATGCTGCTCTCTTGCCAAAAGCACAGCCAAGTGACATTTTGGCAGCAGAATCGGGTGCTTCTCCTCGTACATCAAGTCAGAGAACTCCAGCCGACCCCTCACTCTGAGAAGTCTATCGTCAGCGATAAACGGGTCGAGACCGATCAGGCGCGAGCCCTTCGGCAGCGACTGGCGCTTCTCCAACGCGCTCCATTCTCCAGAAAACGCCTTCCGCTGCTCCTGTCGCAGCAGATCGAGCCTCGCGTCAGCTAGCTCGAGAGTCGTCAGATCAGGAAGACTGCACCTGTCAGCTGGGACACGACAGTTCCGTATAAATCGACGGACCCAGCCCGCCACACGGACAGCCTTGGACATCTTACCCCAGCGTTCAACAGGAAATACTTCCTCAAACTGTGAAGTCACCAAACAGAAGGACTCTACTTCAACCATCTCCTCAGTAATAGGATCAGACACCTTCTCGTCAAACGAACACACAGCTCCGTCCGGTGTGCACAAGGTAGCACCGGGCGAGCACACGGCAGCGCCGGGCGTGCACACAGCACAGCCAGGCGAGCACACAGGCGTGCGCACGGTACCGCCTGGTGAGCACACAGCACCGCCAGGCGAGCACACAGCACCGCCAGGCGAGCACACGGCTGCGCCGGGAGTGCGCACAGCCCCGCCAGGCGAGCACGCCGCACCGCCGGACGAGCACACAGCACCACCAGGCGAGCACACAGGCGTGCACACAGCACAGCCAGGCGAGCACGCCGCACCGCCGGACGAGCACACAGCACCGCCAGGCGAGCACACAGCACCGCCAGGCGAGCACACGGCTGCGCCGGGAGTGCGCACAGCCCCGCCAGGCGAGCACGCCGCACCGCCGGACGAGCACACAGCACCACCAGGCGAGCACACAGGCGTGCACACAGCACAGCCAGGCGAGCACACAGGCGTGCGCACGGTACCGCCTGGTGAGCACACAGGCGTGCTCACATCACCACCAGGGGAACACACGTCACCTCCACGGGGGCACACGTCACCTGCACGGGGGCACACGTCACCTCCGGGAGAACTCACAGAGACGCCGGACAAATCGTGCTGCACCAAGACAGACTGGTTCACGTCAGGTGTGTGACAGTGTGACAGCCAAGATGGCCCACTGAGCCACAGCTCTGACCTCACAAGCTCCTCAGCAGACACCCCGCGTGTGGTGAGGTCAGCCGGGTTACACTCCCCCGGACAGTGCTGCCACCGTTCAGGATCCGTCAGACTCTGAATTTCAGTCACTCTGTTGGCCACAAACTCCTTCCACTTACGTGGATCGGCCCTGATCCAACCCAGTGCTACCATTGAATCAGTCCAACAGAGGCACGGAGTACTGTGCGAGAGACGGAGCGCACTCCTCACGAACACGACCAGGCGGGCCGCGATCAGGCAGCCAAGAAGCTCTAGCCTAGGAAGACTAAGCTTCTTAACAGGCGCCACACGGCTCTTTGCCATCACCAGCGACACATGAAATGACCCATCCTCCAAAGGGACACGGATGTAAACGGTAGCTCCATACCCTTTGGGCGATGCATCGCTGAATGCCAGAAGCTCAGCGCCGTGGCCGTCCCTCCACGCGCTCGGCGAGTAGCGGCGCGGCACACGCAGCTCCTTCAGCACCGCCAGTCCACTCAGCCATCTGGCGAACGTCTCACGACAGGACTCCGGCAGCGGGTCATCCCAGTGCAACCCCAGCTGCCACAGCTCTTGGAAGAGAGATTTCAGAGTCATCACAAACGGGCTGATGAATCCAAGGGGATCGAACATGCGTGCGACAAAGCTGAGAACGACACGTTTTGTGGGAACAATGTCGTCAGGCAGTGACACGCCCTGGAATGCGAACAGGTCATCAGTCGGGTTCCAGATCACACCGAGCACCTTCACATGCTCACTCTCACCAAACACACCCTGCGCCTTGTCGAACAACAGGGGGCTGTTAGAGCGACACTTGGTCAACATCATGTGGGCATCTCTCATCACACGCTGAGCCTCTGAGAGCAGCGCGGAGGCCTCACTTTCGCTGTCGGCACCCGACAACAGGTCATCCACATAGAAATTCTCACGCATCTCACGAATGGCAGGAGAATCAGGGTACAGAGACAAATGATGTCTAATCGTAGCACTTAGGAGGAAGGGAGAACTACTGACACCAAAAATGACCCTCTGTGACTTCATCACACGCACACGACCGTCACAGTCCCACAGGAAACGGTGGGTGTCTTGATCCTCGACACTCAGACCGACCTGCAGAAAGGCTTTCGTGATGTCAGCGGTCACTGCGAACGGCCAACGCCTGAAACGCAGGAGAACCTCCAGCAGGTTAGGCAGGAGGCAGGGTCCCACCTCCAAGCAATCGTTCAAAGAGACACCATTAGGCCCACGAGCGGACGCATCGAACACTGGGCGGACTTTAGTAGAGGTGCTGCTCTCCTTGACTACCGGACGGTGGGGCAGGTAAAATGTAGGGTTCTGGGTTACCAGCTCCTCCACAGGCACCTCTGTAATCACCCCAGCCCCCTCCATCTCACACAGGGCACCATCATAACAGGCACGCAGGTCAGGGTCCCGCTCCAGCTTACGTCCCAGACCAGTCAGCCGCTTCTCAGCACTAGCTCGGTTATCCTGCAACAGGTCAACTGCACCCTCCTTCCATGGCAGTTTCACCACATAACGACCATCAGCTGATCGTTCCACAGTGGACTCGAACGTGGTCATCACATCAGACTCATCACCAGTGGTCACATCCGTCACACCTACTCCCTCCAGTGACCACAGACGGCGCAGCGCCGACTCATGTATGTCACCCAGACACAGGAGCTGACATCCACCCTTGTGGTCATCTACGCCACTCACCTGACCGCTCAGCACCCAGCCGAACACAGTTCTCTGAGCCACCATACCCTCTCGCAGTACTCGCGTCTCCCCACTTACCAGTTGCCAGAACTGATCAACACCGACCAGAATGTCGATGTGCAGACTCTCACTCTCTAGCGGGTCAGCCAGGACTACACCATCAAGCTGATCCAGAACAGAGGCCGGCAGAAGTGGACGCGCGAGGGGGGCACATATGGCTGGAACCGCCACAGCTCTGAGGTTCTGAGGGGCAGATACAGAACCATGTGAACCACTCACACTCAGCTCATACACGTCACGGGTGGCTCTGGGAACCTTTCCTCCTCCGAACACTGCATACCCCACCTCCGTGGAGCCACACCAACGCGGCTGCACCTTGCGCACAAGCGCACTGCTCACGTAAGTAGTGTCTGAGCCAGAATCCAACAGAAGGTTGGCCTCAACAAGACTCCCCCCGTGACCCTGCACCAGCACCCTTGCTACAGGGAGCACAGAACACTTCTTATCTCCATCACATGACAGTGACGCACCTCCACCCCCCTGGGGCCCTCCCTCCGGGGCTGCATCAGCCACCACACTGAGACTCTGAGTCTGACTAGAGTCAGACTGAGGCAGAGCAGCTGTCTGCTCCCTCTCCACACCACCTACCTCTACACGGGATGGCACTCCGACACTCTTACCCATGCACAACAATGGGTGATGGTTACCTCCACAACGATCACACATCCTACCACAATCAGTGGCCCGATGGCCCACCTCAAGGCATGAGAAGCATGCGTACAACTCACGAAGCTTCTGAAATCTCTGACGGAGATTCAGACGCTGGAACACTCTACATCTCTCAGAGACATGTCCCTTACCGCAGAAAGAGCACTTAAGCTCAGATGAGTGCAGAGCTGCCCCGGAGGGTAGACCAGGGCCGGTGCCCCGCGCCTCCATGTACACAGACGGGCGCCGGCTAGTGACAGCAGGGTGGCTGCCCCCACCTCTCGAAGATGAAGAACCGCCGGCACTGCCAGCCCGAGCGGAGACTCCGGCACCACCAGCCCGTGAAGAAGCGCCGGCACCACTGGCTCGTGAAGATGAAGATGATGCTCCAGCACCAGCCAGTCCCACGTAGACACCAGAGCGACCTCGCCGCTCCACCTCCCTCGTCAGGAACCCGATGAGATGATCAAGATCAGCCTCCTTCTCCTCGGCTTCACGGGCCCACTCCAGGCGGACAGCATTGGGTAGTCGGGAAAGGATGATAGGATTTAGAAGGACACCATAGGACTCTCCTGTAATGCCGAGGGCTTCCAGGCTTCTGATGTGGATGAGGAGGATATCTACTAGGTCACGGAGCTTGTCCAAAGGAATAGGATCAAGGTTGAGGAGAGCTTGCACATGAGAAAATATTATTAAATCCTTGCGTCCAAACCGCTCTTGCAGAAGATCACATGTTATCTTGTAACTCTCGCTACTCAATGCGAGCCCCTCCACGCATCTCTTCGCCTCACCATCCAGCAACGTTCTCAGATAGGTGAGCTTTGTGACATCTGCTAACTTCGAATCATGTACTGCGACACAAAACGCCTCCCAAAATGCAGGCCAATCTTGGGGTTTTCCAGAGAAACGGGGCAGGTCCAACCTCGGTAGCTTGGGGGTCTCACCTCGGATCCCAGCACCAGAAGCTGGTGCTGCTTGGTGGACTGCCAGCAGTTTCATGGCCCTCGCTCTCAACATGATCAACTGGTCCAACGACCCTGAAGACTGGTCGGACAGGGTGTCCTCCTCAGATTGTTCCGACTCAAGAGCCGCCTGCGCGGCTTCAAAGTTACACATCCTCCTATCAAAGAGAGCAAGCATGGTTTCCAGTTCAAAAAGATCCACATCTTTGCTTGTCTGTGCGTCACTTTGCTTTGCATCTTTGCTTGTCAGCGCGGCGCTCAGGGACTCGCCTGCACGATTCAGCCACCCTCGGGCGGCGTTCCTCGAACGCTTCAAGCGCTCTATCTCCGCCATACTCGATATCAGACTGGAAACGGGAAAGAACAACTCAGTAAATATTCCCGGGCAGTTTCGGCACCAAAATGTTGACAATTCAACTTGACTCAACTCTCAACTCTCAAATAAATCCGAAAAATCTCCGACACAGACCTGGAGACA
Source organism: Amphibalanus amphitrite (assembly GCF_019059575.1). NCBI lineage: Eukaryota > Metazoa > Arthropoda > Thecostraca > Balanomorpha > Balanidae > Amphibalanus > Amphibalanus amphitrite. The sequence goes on along the minus strand of NW_024881510.1, from coordinate 370,164 downwards.
CGTGGCTCAAGCCATTTCAATGCGTATATATTGAATCAGACGATTCCTGCGCACCACATCACATTTCTCAGGCCACGTCGACGACCGTCGAAACACTAAACCACTGCTAAAAAATAGTCGTTGAATCGCTGCCAAGAGAAGCGTTCACTAAATTCCGTAACACCATGCCTGTGTGCCAAGTAAGAGGAAGGGTCTACAAGTATACATCAAGATAACCAATTATGGACAAGTTGAGACTTGAGTCATGAGCTCTTATTTGTGGTTACAATACCTTCAACTGCATGATTTTGCACAACTTCCATACAGGCATCCAGACTGGAAAAGGTTTAAGTCCATACTTATTCTGGTGCTTGAATATGGCAGTTCAAAGATGGAAGGCATATGATGCTACAAAATGAAAAAAATAATTCAACTTACAAAAAATAGGCATTCATATCTATCCTAAACTAAACTAACCTAAACTTACCTAACCTAATCCAACCCAACCCAACCACCCCAACCAGCCCAGCCCAGCCCAACCCAGCCCAGCCCAGCCCAGCCCAGCCCAGCCCAGCCCAGCCCAACCCAACCCAAAACCTACAGTCTAAAACCTAGAGCTAAAACCTGCAGCCCAAACTGGAAAACATCCATATGGTACGCCGGACGCCCGTGAAGCCGTCATGCGCCGAAGTTCGGCGCAAGCTATTTTGCAATTTGCGCTGAAATTTCTGCATTATTTGCGCCGAAGGTTAGTGCCCTTTTGCGTCAAAATTAAGCCACTTATACAAAAAGCACGTTTACATCTGCTGGCCAAGGTTTTATAAACCAGACAGAACGCTCTGGGCCTTAACCACTCCTGACTCCCATGTTTGAGCGTCCAAATTAGTTGATGTTTCCATGGAAGCTGAACACCACAATACGTGTAGCGCGCTGTAGCATCGTGCCGTGAAATAAGGCTCGGGACGGAAGTTCCGGGGTCACAAAAATTGGTGTGGCGGTGTTGTCGCGGCTGGCGGGCTTCAGCAAGGGGTTTAAGTTTACGACACCACTCTTGTTTCAGGAGAGGTGTCAGCGATTCGAGACTACTTGGGCATGCGGGCAGCGGGGTCGGCGTGGCTGCCTGCGGCTGCGGCCACACATCTTGGCGTCCTGGAGGCGGAGATGCTGATGGTGGCATGAGTCATCACTGGCTGCCCGATTTCCATGCTCCAAGACTCGCCGTGAGGGCCGAGGCGGGCGTCGTGCCGATGGAGAGATGAGGAGGGATGCGCTGGCATCGCGCCTACTGGCGAAGGCGCTCTCCCTCCCGTCGGAGGACCCGCCGCGTCGTGGCGGAAGCCCCCCCCCCCAACCGTGACTGAAGTCAGTGACCGGCTGGAGAGAGCGCGGGGGAGCGGTGTGGGACCACTGGAGTGGCGCTGCCCGCCGAGGCGCGCTTATCCACGAGACTGCCCCCGTAGACGCCAACAGACGGCGTCACGGTCCACCTGGACCTGCTGCCGATCGGGGCGTCCGCGACAGCGAGGAGGAGTGCTGCGGAGGCGTGACTGGGAGCGCTCCCCCAGCGTGCGACGTGGGCCTGGGTCGACGGGTCTGCGACCGGGGGAGTAATAGGAAGGCGGCGCTGGGGTCCTCACCGAGCACCCAGACAGTACAACATTGGTACTGCGGGAGGCGGCGGGGAGGATTTGCTCCATTTACCGATCTGAGATGGTGGCGCCCAAAACGGCAAAGCAACATCTCCTGAAGCACCCGTCCTTCGAGGAAGACCCCATAATCATTTGCTCCGACTCGCAGGCGTCGCTGGCGACGCCACGAGGTGGACAAGTGGCCCAGACACCCCCCCCCCTCATCCCCTAGGTGCCGCCATCTGGGAGTATATGATGGCCCTAGTGGCTGTAGGGGGCCGAAGAATCCACCATAGAAGGAGGGCGGCGATAGCCCGATTAAGCTGGGCGTCCAGTGGAGCCTCGGCTCTATCATGGGCATTGGGCAAGGACTCTGCGAGCACCCCCGTCTCCTCCATCTTCGACGGCACTCCAGTCAGAAAGCTGTCCCCACCCGAGTTTCCCAGCAGCATGGGCCACATGAAACCGAACAGCGCCGAGCCGCTCGACGCTGAGGACCAGGCGAGAGTAACAGTGAAAAGGTGAAACGCTCGAAACGGCGCGCGCCGCCGGCCGAGGGCGCCGAGCCGGCCCAGGCCGGCTGCGGGTCAAACAGAAGCCGTCTCCGCGGCGGCCGCCCAGTGACAGCGACTCGGACTGACGTCGAGGCACCGCTGCCGCCTCCGCCGACCAACCCGCCGCCCAGCAAGGGCAGTTTGAAGGCGGCTGCGCCGGTGAAGGTGGCGCGGCTTGGCAGGGGCCGCGGCCGGCCCACTCCCAGCTACCCGTCCCGCGAGGTGCTCAGTACCACCGACTCGTCCGATTCTGAGGCAGCGCCGTCGGCGGGCCGCCGCCAGCAGTGACGACGACCGGCTGGCGGCGTTCGCGCGGGACTTGTCCGACTCCTGGTACTCGGACTTGCCGCCCAAACTGGACGCCGGCGGCGTGAGCACCAGCAACGCCAATAAAAAGTCCACCTTCATCCGGCTCTTCTCGCACCGTGTCAAAAGGACTACGCCGCGCGGCCGGCCGGCCAACTCGAATGAGCGCAGCGAAGGGCACACGTCCCCGACGGCGGCACTGGCGCCTCCCGCCGCGCCGCTGCCGGCGTTGCTGGCAACGCCGATCCAGGCCCATCGATTTCTACTGTTTTGTTGCCTACGTGCCGCTGCCGCCGCTCAGCCAGCACAATGGCGTGCCGGTGTTGCGCTGTCGGATCGAAAAGCGGCTCGTGCAGCGGACGGACGGGTGCGGCCCGCGCGATGAGCCGCCGCCGCACACCGAGCTGCGCCGCGCGGACGTGAAGGTGGAGCTGGCAGCGGCCTGCTCAGTCCCCTCAACGGCGTCGACCGGCTCTCCGGCGATTTGCGGTCAGAAACGCCGCCGCTTCTGGGACCAAGGTGTCAGAGCGCGGCGCTGCCCGTGAGACGTTAAGTTAGCACAGGCAATGTCGTCTGCACTCCTTGCAGTTCATGTTGAATACACAACCATGTTGCGAAGTAATAGGCGCCGGGTTTTTCAGTTCATAGAACTTTTTCCCTGGCTATTACACCCCACAACCGAACACTGACACCTTGCACAAGTATGACTGTGTGTATGAATGTTAATAAATACATGAACCAATGTTGTGTTTTCGGTTCCAGTACCTTCTTTGGGCACCTCGGCAACAAGTAAGTAATCCGTTAGCTTTGCCACACCTAAGATAGGCTCCCACGTTGTTATTTGCTCCCGGGTTAACATAAACCGGTTTAACGTAACTTTTGCATCCCGGCCAAAATTGTCGGTTAACTGTCCCACCGCTCGAGACTGGCGCTAGGCTGGCCGAGCAAAAAAAAAAGTTTGTCCGCGGCTTCGTCTTATTCGCAGCTGCTGGACACGGGGGAGGGGGGAGGAGGGGCTGCATCGGACGAAAAGCGGGCTCTGGTATTAACTGGATTTTTTGCCAGCTGGCGCCGTATGGTGGCGCTAGCAGAGCTTCTTACATATCAATGCTAGATATAAAAGAATGAATATTTACCAATCAATTTTTCATTTAAAGCCATTTGAAATATTTATGTCCATCCTACTACCGCGCTTAGGTATATCTAAAATTAAATACCTTTCGTGCGTCGCCAGCTGGCCAGCCAGCTGACGCAATCCAGCTTTTACCAAAGCCCCGAAAAGCGATGACGTGAGCCCTAATATTGGCTTCACCACACAATTTGAGCCCTCAAACTGGAATCAGGTGAGCTCGAAAATGGGGATCAGGCTGAAAACTGGTATCATAGTGAGACTAGTTTTAGAGCTTGACACCGATAATGGGTACTGACTGAGCTCTGTTTCTGCGATCAATGATACCGATTTAAGGGATCGTATGAGCCCATGTGGCGCTAGCTCAGAAAGTATTCTCGAAATGTGCTGTCTGTTTTGAATATGGTACATTAGCCCGAAAACTGGTCTCTGAGCCCGAAAATCGGGACACTGTTTTCTCAGTGGCTGGGGTCACATGGCACAGAATGGGATCACACGGGCAAACTGTGGTTTTATTATAGGCAGACTGGGGTTCATATTGGGGTAAAACAGGGTGACGCGGATGACACTTTAATTTCATTCGGAAATATCTTAGTTTTTCTCGATATTCGATAAGCAGGGACCGAAATCGCCCTTCACGTCACGCGAATAAAACTAACTGATCAGGAACAAACCCAGCTATACAGCCGGAACGGTAAAACTGCCGGGTTACCTATATATGGCTGTCATTTATAGGCATCCGATGAATTATCAAGTATCTGATTTCAGATCATTTGTTATCATCTGCGGGTCGCTGCTACTGAACGCAAATATAACTTGGAACATCTTGGAATGGCTCTCCTCGCACCTCTCGTCTTGTGCGGTGTACTGCTGCGACTTCTGCTCGGCACGGAGGCCTGCCAGAAGACTGCCTGGACAAAGGGCCACCTGGCCACAGACACGGCCATTGAGGCGTTCACTCTCCGGCCCAGCAGAGGCTCCACCTGCGTCTGCTGCTCGTTCTGCAACTCCAACGCCAACTGCGACAGCCTCAGCTACAACGTTGTCACCCGCGAGTGTCTGCTGTTCGACTACGTGGCCAGCTACTCTTCCATCATCGCCAGCAGCGACTGGAGGTACTTCGTGATGCCGGGGAGGTCCCAGCACGAGCAGTTCTGTCGGGAGGACTCGGACTGTCTGCAGAGCGGCGACTCGTGTCGTGGTCGCGTCTGCACGGACCTGTCGGCCATCACGTGCAGGGTCATCTACGAGCAGCTCGGCGCCGGGGATCGGCTGGGCGGAGAGATCCACGCTCACGGATGGATGAGCGGTCAGGACATGCTGCTTCTCTGCCGCATGACTGCCGAGTGGCCCGGTTTCACGAGCATCTTCCGCAACAAGAGATCATCAGAATCCATCACCCGAGACAACGTGCGCGCCTACAACGCCGACCTCTCGGCGGGCACAGAGGTGCAGGCGGGTCTCGAGATGGCGGACCTGATCCGTCAGCTCCACTCCGGCGTCCAGTACCAGCTGCGGACGATCGCCAAATGTTCTGACACGGCTGCCTTTGACGGCGAACTGATGACCGAGGCTCTGCTCGACCGCGGCCAGCCGGTCACCGTTGAGATCGACGCCGCCACGGCTGTCAGCGACACGTTCCAGACGGACTTTGCCGGCATCCCCAGCGTGTCGCTACCCTACCTGCTGCCCTCCGGAGAGGACATAGTCAGCGCCAAAGTCAATGTGGAGCTGGACGACGGCTCGGTGGAGCAGGTCTCACTGCCCTTAGCGCGCACTGGTGACATGCTCTGGTTCAGATCGGTCGCCATTTTTATTCGTGAATAAACCGCGACGTGAATCCTAAGCTGGCGTTGTTTTGTATGTCATACATGGCGTTGCTTTGTATTGGAATTTATTTGCAAGAAGGTCTCTGTGCAAATTATGTGCGATGTTTGACGCTGCCCTAATTCTTATTTCCAGTGACTACGCGTCGACAAACGGATCAGAATACATTTACGACCAAACAAATAATGCATTATTGATGCACTGGTTGCTCTTGGTACTGGACAGCAGAGATCACTTTAAAGGTAGACTGCCACCTTTTTTTCACAAAACGGTTTTCACTAGAGCTGAGCCACCTGTGTCCCAGACTGAAGTCGGTTTTCCGAAATTCGAACCCGTTTGCGAGAAATCGGAGACCAAAGTTCAGTTTGATGCCATTTTTTTAGTCCAAGAAAACCGACATATCTACTGTTTATCGATAACTTTGAAACATGAATTTTCTTATCTTTTGGTAAATATATGTCAAAACTTTGATTGTTTCGAGATCAGAGAAGAATTTTGGAGTGTCAAAATAAAAGTTAAACTTATATATTCAGTAGTTCATTTTTTCCAAAAAAGTGTGGGAAATGGGGTTTAACATGGGCCAGACCCATTCCAAATGAGCTATGATTTTTTAAATGTTTTACGAACTTAAATGCAAAATAAATTAAACATGGCCAATTTCTTATGAAATCATATATTAGTAAATCATAAAATACCTTACTTTTTCAAATAAAATGTAATAAATCGAAATTACACAAATCGAACACACAGAAATAGCATATATTTCATCAGACATCGACAAGAGGTTCAGGTTATTAAAGCTTTTTTGAGAAACCAGGAAGGATGATTTGGTTCAATTCGCTATTTTCAACCCTAACTAGTTGACATCCTATTCCCAATTTTTTTTTTGCTCGGATTTAATAAAGTGTAAATAAAACTGCAAAACTTGGACGGCAGAAGTAAGCAAGCAAGTTGTAGACTTAACCCTCGCCCGCACATGCCATTTTCCCATCCTAGAACGCACATGGGGGGGGGGTGGTTGCCACCCCCCCCCCGCGCCATTTCGCTCCTGTTGGAGATAGAGCTTAGCAGTAAAGACCAAAAAGATTCTTTGGGAAGAGACGAATCCAATGATACCCAGTTTTACCTTCTCAGGTCAGTCATTGACCTTCCAGGTCAGGTCAAACTAAAAAATGTTGCTGTTTTGGGTCACCGTTGGATATCAAGTGCGCTGCTTATCAAATACCGATGACGATGCTGTTTTCTGGTGCCAAGCCAGCTAGAACCTCTTTGTCACACTATCCGACCAGAATTTTGCTGCTGAGGTCATTTCAGGTCAAGTTAGGTCAAGGTCAATTATATGTGTTTGTATGTCTGTGTGTGTCTGTGTGTATACTGATGTGTGCACCGATTGTTTTTGGGTCCATATCACATGAAATCATGATCTGAGAAGCTTTTACCAAAAATAAAGTCAAAAAACTTCAAAAAAAGTAAATTCAGCTTGCCTAAAACGCAATTATCTTAGATGACCTAGGTTGACCTTGACCCTGACCTTGACCCCTGTACATCGTCGAACAACACGTTCCATGATAGGAGGGAGGTAAGACTGGCAAAAAAGGCCGAAATCAAGGTGTCAAAAGCTCACAAGGCCCATGGCAAACGCAAGATGTTGAGAATTGGCCATTTGGGTCATGACATGACCTGACAAACAAGGTCATATCTCCGAAACCAAAAATCACAGAAACTTGAAATTTTCAGTGGACATCAAGAAAGGATAGACGAGCAGCTATACGAAAAATCAGCCTTCTAGCTCTAAAAATGTTGAGTGCAGAGCAGAAAGACTGCCTGGGGGGGGGGGGGGGGGGTGGCAACCACCCCCCCCCCCCATGTGCGGGCGAGGGTTAAACAATGTCTAATAAGATGGCGAAGTACTAAAATGAGCAGCATTATTGAATATCGTAGAAGAATAACCTTATGCTCACTATCTTTTAACAATCCGAAAATTAGCCTAAAATCAATGAATATATTTCGGAAACGTTCCTTCTTCAGTTCAAAAAGTTAACTATACAAGCCACAGAAATGTACAAATAAAAATACATTTTATTATATATATATTTTTTGATACACAATCTTAGAAATGTCATATAATTGAAAACACACCGTTTTTTATGCTATTGAAACAGTCATTTGTATGGGTGCGGTGTGGGGTACCTATGTACAGCCCACCGCTAAAGTAATGGTAGGGTTTTACCAATCTCAACGGTTGGCTTTGACTGGCGATTGTTTAATGCGGAGTGATCGAAAAGAAGATTTCAATAGCTTAAGTTGCGCTGCAAGGGTGACGATACATATAAGCTACATTCAAAGTTTCATTGTAGTCTGGCTAATCGTTCCTAAGCTTCAGAAGCAGAACATACTCATGACTGAAACCACACATTACTTCTGCTGTGGACTGTACCTATCATAGCCGTTTATGATAACCGTTTATGTGCGTTTACCTGTTATATTTTTATATAGGTATATTAAGCCATTTATAATAGACGTTATAATAGCCGTTTTCACGACAGCCATCTGGTGCACGTTTGAAGTAGATTAGGTGCAAATTTGGTGCAGATTTGGTGAAATTACGTTAATTGTGTTTCTTAAAATTTAGTTGTCAATTTAGGTTGCAATTTAGGTATATATTAGAGTTCAGTGGGTTGCACAGATGCTTAAAGGCCAGATTTTTTCAAGTTATCACACATTATTTCGATCAAAACACTGAAATCAATTCATGATGCGAGGATATTTGTTGTAAACGAGACTTGGTGCAGATTTGATCAAATAACGGTGCACTCGCCAGACAGCCCGTCGTGAAAACGGCTATTACTTCATGCCATTTTAGCCTTCGGCAACCGTGCATATTTCAAGCCAGCCACAAAAATCAGTTGCCTATGATCTCATCGGCACCCATAAAAAGCCTGAATTTGTTCCCAATCAGTGTCGAATTGCTACTATTCATGTATGATAAATAACGTTTTTTTATGAAACTAGGAAAAGTTCGGCCATGCCACATGCATGGCGTGCCTAGTCTTCGCTCTTTTCAAGGAGACATGATATTGGAGGGCTGGAAGGTCTTTCGGAGACTCATTGTACCGGGGTACTTCAATCGTTTGAGAACTTTCTGTCGTTTTTCATGACACCCTTTTCTACTGCTAGGTATGAGGGCTCAGTACGTGACTGGAGGTCGTCATAGACTCGCACAATATAATTCGTAACTGCAAGGTCGTTGTTTTTAACGGTGGACGCGGCCCCCTTGAATTATGATGCTTAACCTTGCGCTTATGTCGTGACCAGAAACAACTAACTTTTAACTTTTCGTCCAATGGCATAAATTAACCCACAGGCCGAAGGAGTTGAGGAGGTTGGTGCCACTCCTGGATCATGACCGTTTTCTCCCGATTGCTGAGAGCGCGCAAGCGATAGTGAGCTAGAAGCTATCATACCTGCTGGGGTTTACCCAAAAGTAGGTACCTACGGCCTTTCAAGGATTTAGCGTTTGGTTACCAACACCACAATAATTAATAAGTATTGATGGGTTAGTCTATAGGCTGTTAACAAACGGTACCGTACAATACATCTTCCAATTTCTGTTAAGTCAATTCACTGGAGTGTCTGTGTCATTCAAAGTCATTATCCCTAAAACACATCGCCTGACCAATCATTCTATTACTTGAGATCCTCACATACAAACATATGAGGATACAAGCATTTCATGCATTCAAAGCTCAAAAAGCAATGGAAGGAACACTTCCAGAATAAGTCAAAAGCACCAATGCACCAGTCAGCACAAAGTTCCTCATCGGCGCAGAATTTGCACATAATACAAATACATATAAACTATAAATACATGTATAAATACACAGTGAACATCGGCCACTAAGCACTGAGTACACAAGATCATTGACTGGACATTACACACATTCATATACCGTAATGGATAGAAGTAGATACACAGCGTACACACACACAACGCCAGAAATGTTCAGCAAACACCCCGAGTACGAATCGATGCCTGAGCCAGGGTTATGTCCATCAGGCATCAGCGTCCCTCCGGTGATGTCCACTTCGGCCGGGACGGGCCTGCCGGAAGGACCGGTGACCGTTCTGGTCTGTCCTGGTCCGTTTAGAGTTTGTCCCTGTCCATTCCGCCAATATGCCATTTTTTAAGCAGCTCTACATCACTAGTGAGTTCAGCTAGACTCCGGTGACTTTCTTCCCAGTATTTCATGAAAGAGGAGACCCGAAGTTTGCTTCTTTATCAGATTCAGTATCCTGACAAAGCAGGCGAGTTTCTGTCGTTTCTCGGGACCATCTCGTCAGCACCGAATCGAGGTGGTTCAGTGGACATCTCGACCGGTTTCCGCTCATCCCTGGCCTGCCTGCCGAGTTGTTGCTGCTCGCCGAGTCACACCGGTCCCCGGTCATACAGGAGAGTGTCACGGGCCATGTTCTCGGGGACGGAGGGCCGCGCGGCCACCGCGGCGCGCGTCCTCTTTGTCATCCTGCTGGCGGCGTTCTGCTGCTCCCACTGCTGGTTCCTGGCGGAGCTGTTCCTCAGCGAGCCCGTCTCCATGGAGATGACGTTCCCGCATTGGGAGGACGTGCCGGCGCCCAGTGTGACCGTCTGCGGCCAGCCATTCGACTGGAGCGGCAGCGCCGAGCGAGACACCCGCAACTGGACGGAGACCGAGCGGGCGACAAAGTCTCTCTCCAGCTCGGACGGCACCCCCTCGGTCACCGGTTTGATCTGGACGGCCGGCCAGCGGGTCGATGAGGTGGTCACGTCGTGCAGTCCGGGATGTCACGTCAGCGAGACCATCTCCCGTCCCGGAGATAGCAGTTCAGTCTCGATCGGCACCTGGACGTCTCGACTGGCGATCGTGAGGGGCGCTGTCTGCCACACCTTCAACCCGAACGTGACCTGGGGTCAGCTGGCCGACCTTACCTCGTACGAGAGTCCAATGCTGGAGATGGAGATCACCACTCCTGAGATCTCCGGCAGCGAAGACTGGGACCATCTCGTGTTCGTGCACCGCCGACCGCGCGCGGAGGTGGACGGCACGGGCATCCGAGGTAGCCGAGCCGACCTCCACTTCCCTCTGCGCCGCGGCACCCTGCTGACCCTGCTCGTGTCTTCTCGCCGCATCCAGAAGGCTGACCGACGGCGCGCGCCCTGCGTCACAGAGAGCACCTTCGACCAGACCGAGTGCCTGCGCACATGTCTGATGGATCTGATCGCTAACATGACGACCAACTGCTCCACCCCGAGTATGGTGGAAGATTTCCCTCTGCTGCACGGATGCACAGCGTCTGACATGCAGAGTATCATGGCTCCACAGCAGTGGGGGGTGTTGACGAACAGCTGCAGCTGTCCCGCGGCCTGTCAGCAGCACCTGCTCACCGTCAGCACAGAGTTGAAGACGCTGCCGCCGGGGAGCTCACCCAGGCTGCGCGTGGAGATGGGCACCATGCCGGAGGAAGTGCTGTCGGAGTACGTCAGCTACCTGATCATGGAGCTGGTCAGCGACATCGGCGGCTTCCTCAGCCTGATGCTGGGCGTGTCGGCGCTCTCGCTGATCGATCTGATCAAATGGCTGAGGAATCTGGGCGGGAACGGGCAGCGGTCGGACAAGGTCTCCAGCGGCCACGGCTCTGGAAAGGAATACGGAGCCAAGGGAAGGCAGACACCCCGCGTCCTGATCAATGTGAACAGCGGCAACCGGGGCTTCGGCTACATGTAATGCTTAGTTTATTAGGAACTTGGTAGTAGTTCCACCGAGCAAGTTGAAGATAGAAACTTTTGCGTCTACTCAGATCAGCTTTTGAAATTCCCTTTGAAATAGCTCTAGTTAAACGCGGATCTGCCCAGCAAGCCTGCACGCTCTGACTCTGGTAGTCGACTGCCACTATACTACATGAGCACTGAGCAGTAATCACCACGCACTTTGTATGTGGATCGCTCTTAAATGTAAATACAAATACAATACAATCAGTGGCGCTTCCAACCGCGTGCGCCTTGCGGACTGCTATCATCCGCGGAGTCTCAAATCGCTCTCATATAACATTTTGTTTAACTGTATGATCATTTCAGTCACCGACCTGCAGTATGCAACCAAACAATTATGTAACCGCAGGTTGTTTGAAAAGACAAACACTATTCGTTAGAATTGTGTTTTTCTATTGAAAAACAACCGGAGCGGTCCTTCTCCGGGCTATGTTTTGCAAGTCTGGCAGCGAATCGAGACATCTTGATTGGGGCCTAGACGAAATGTACAATCTTCGTAAAAAGTTCAGTGTATGGGCTCCCGGAGGCGATCTACCTTATGGCACCGGTCGCTACTCGCTTAAAACCTCGTGGCACGTGGCACGTGCGATTCCATTTTCCCCGTGTTAAGTCAATGGGGTTTTGGACACATTTTGCGCGATCGCCAATGGCGGGAAAACTAGCCAAGGAAGAGGTGGTTTTCTTCCCAGCATTTTATGGCAAACACGTTCAGGTACACGCTAGTGTGCGCTGTATACCCCTCAGAATCTCGGAACGTGTCTTTGCACGAGGTCAAAGTTGGAATTTTGCTGTGTCCCATGTTAAGTCAATGGACGGCGATGTCGAGACTTTGCAGAGACATTTTCATTCGATCTTTGTACAAAATTTTAGAGATAGATTTCGCCCAAACTCTTATATCTTGTAGAGGAAAGAGCATAGTACATGCCGTTATGCTTCGTTAAGCTGGCAGAACTCATTTTTTCTTATAAAGTTAATTTGAAATTTAAAATTTTTAACATGGAAAGTCAATGGGAGCGTCTTTGTTGCTTAATAACTTTTTACGTTGCAGATATATCAAAGTGAAAAGTTAATAAAATATACAACTTTCGATGCTCTTTCCAACAATGTATAGAACGTCACTGCACGATGTGCCGTTTTTAAGAAAAGCTGTAAAAAATCAGGGCTCGACTGTGACTTGAACCCAACCACATTAGAGGATACGAACAGGTGACGGCGATACCTCCCGTGTGCGGATGCGACACTGATTATTTGCTAAATATTAGCAGTAGGCCGCCTGTGGGATGCCTTTACAAACCTTATATCTCTGCAACCACTGGACCGATTCACTCGCGGTCTTTTGTGTGGGATAGCTTCTTCCTTTCTTACACGTAGTGTGCTGTTCTTGATGCGTATGGGTGACCCCTAATGCACGTGCCACGTGCAAAACGAAGAGGTGTCAGTTAGGTAACAAGTCTAATAACTCTGTAGTTAGTTTGCCGATTGCGCTGATACTTGGCATGGTTGTAGGCACCTGCCGCGCAGTGCATTTCCATGCGTCACGGTTGGGGTGCCGCTGCACGTGCACACGTGCAGGGTGACGCTTCCAGATCTCGAGAACGGCTGGGCCGATTGTGATCAAAGTTGGCACACCGTTAGGGATCGGCGAGTAGGGTGCCGTGCACAAGTCAGATGGGACCCAGTTTGCACGTGCGCACGTGCAGGCTGACGCTTCCAGATCTCGAAAACGGCCGGGTCGATTGCACTCAAATTTGGCATACCACTAGAGACTGGTTAGTAGGGTGCCGTTCACAAGTCAGTTAGTATGTATTTTCATGTGCCACGGTTGGGGTGCAGCTCCACGAGCGCACGTGTAGGGGTCGCTTCCAGATCTTGAAATTGACGGGGCCGATTGAGCTCCAATTTGGTACACCGCTAGAAACCGGCGAATAGAGTGCCGTGCACAAGTCAATTGGGGCCTAGGCTGGACTAACCGCAGGTTGTTTGAAAAGACAAACACTATTCGTTAGAATTGTGTTTTTCTATTGAAAAACAACCGGAGCAGTCGTTCACCGGGCTATGTTTTGCAAAGTTGGCCTGAGATTGGGGCAACTTGAGCGGGGCCTAGACGAAATGTACAATCTTCGTAAAAAGTTCAGTGTATGGGCTCCCGGAGGCGATCTACCTTATGGCACCGGTCGCTACTCGCTTAAAACCTCGTGGCACGTGGCACGTGCGATTCCATTTTCCCCATGTTAAGTCAATGGGGTTTTGGACACTTTTTGCGCCATCGGGAATGGCGGAAAAACGAGCCAAGAAAGAGGTGGTTTTCTTCCCAGCATTTTATGGCAAACACGTTCCGGTACACGCCAGTGTGCGCCGTATACCCCTCAGAAGTTCGTAACGTGTCTTTGCTCGAGGTCAAAGTTGGAATCTTGCTGTGTCCCATGTTAAGTCAATGGACGGCGATGTCGAGACTTTGCAGAGACATTTTCATTCGATCTTTGTACAAAATTTTAGAGATAGATTTCGCCCAAACTCTTATATCTTGTAGAGGAAAGAGCATAGTACTTGCTGGTATGCTTCGTTAAGGTGGCAAAACTCATTTTTTCTTTTAAAGTTAATTTGAAATTTAAAATTTTTAACATGGAAAGTCAATGGGAGCGTCTTTATTCCTCTATAACTTTTATCTTTAGTAAGATATATAGGTGAAAAGTTAATATAATATACAACTTTTGATGCTCTTTCCACTGATGCATAGGACGTCACTGCACGATGTGGCGTTTTTAAGAAAAGCTGTAAAAAATCAGGGCTCGACTGTGACTTGAACCCAACATTAGAGTATACGAACAGGTGACGGGGATACCTCCCGTGTGCGGATGCGACACTGATTATTGCTAAATATTAGCATTCGGCCGCCTTGGGGGCGCCTTGCAAAGCTTCTATCTCCACAACTACTTGACCAATTCACTCGCGGTCTTTTGTGTGGGATAGCTTCTTCCTTTCTTACACGTAGTGTGCTATTCTCGATGCGTATGGGTGACCCCTAATGCACGTGCCACGTGCAAAACGATGAGAAGTCAGTTCAGTAACAAGTCTAATAACTCTGTAGTTAGTTTGCCGATTGCGCTGGTACTTTGCATGGATGTTGGCACGCACCCGGCAATGCATTTCCATGTGTCACGGTTGGGGTGCCGCTGCACGTGCGCACGGGCAGGGTGACGCTTCCAGATCTCGAGAACGGCTGGGCCGATTGTGATCAAACTTGGCACACCGCTAGAGGCTGGTTAGTAGGGTGCCGTGCACAAGTCAGATGGGACCCGTTATGCACGTGCGCACGTGCAGGCTGACGCTTCCAGATCTCAAGAACGGCTGGGCCGACTGTGCTCAAAATTGGCATACCGCTAGAGACTGGTTAGTAGTGTGCCGTGCACAAGTCAGTTAGTATGTATTTTCATGTGCCACGGTTGGGGTGCAGCTGCACGTGCGCACGGGTAGGGGTCGTTTCCCGATCTTGGAAACGGCTGGGCCGATTCAGATTAAATTTGGTACATCGCTAGAAACCGGCGAATAGAGTGCCTTGCACAAGTCAATTGGGACCCAGGTTGCACGTGCGCACGTGCAGGGTGTTACTTCCAGATGTCGAAAACGGCCGGGTCGATTGCACTCAAATTTGGCAAACCGCTAGAGACCGGTTAGTAGAGTGCAGTGCACGTCAGTTCGTGACACACCCGCTCCGGGCTGCACGTGCAAGGCTCATCCTCTCGTTTGGCGGCGGGCGTTTTTGCGGCGTAACCGCAGGTTGTTTGAAAAGACAAACACTATTCGTTAGAATTGTGTTTTTCTATTGAAAAACAACCGGAGCGGTCGTTGTCCGGGCTATGTTTTGCAAGTCTGGCCGCGAATCGAGACATCTTGGTCGCAGCCTAGACGAAATGTACAATCTTCGTAAAAAGTTCAGTGTATGGGCTCCCGGAGGCGATCTACCTTATGGCACCGGTTGCTACTCGCTTAAAACCTCGTGGCACGTGGCACGTGCGATTCCATTTTCCCCATGTTAAGTCAACGGGGTTTTGGACACTTTTTGCGCGATCGCCAATAGCGGGAAAACGAGCCAAGGAAGAGGTGGTTTTCTTCCCAGCATTTTATGGCAAACACGTTTGGGTACACGCCCGTGTGCGCCGTATACCCGCCAGAATCTCGTGGCACGTGGCACGTGCGATTCCATTTTCCCCATGTTAAGTGAACGGGGTTTTGGACACTTTTTGCGCGATCGCCAATGGCGGGAAAACGAGCCAAGGAAGAGGTGGTTTTCTTCCCAGCATTTTATGGCAAACACGTTTGGGTACACGCCAGTGTGCGCTGTATACCCCTCAGAATCTCGGAACGTGTCTTTGCACGAGATCAAAGTTGGAATTTTGCTGTGTCCCATGTTAAGTCAATGGACGGCGATGCCGAGACTTTGCAGAGACATTTTCATTCGTTCATTGTACAAAATTTTAGAGATAGAATTTGCCCAAACTCTTATAGCTTGTACAGGAAAGAGCGTAGTACATGCTGGTATGCTTCGTTAAGCTGGCAGAAATCGTTTTTTTCTAATAAAGTTCGTTGGAAAATGAAAATTTTTAACATGGAAAGTCAATGGGAGCGTCTTTATTCCTCTATAACTTTTATCTTTAGTAAGACATATAGGTGAAAAGTTAATATAATATACAACTTCTGATGCTCTTTCCACTGGTGCATAGAACGTCACTGCACGATGTGCCGTTTTTAAGAAAAGCTGTAAAAAAATCAGGGCTCGACTGTGACTTGAACCCAACCACATTAGAGTACACGAACAGGTGAAGGGGACACCTCCCATGTGCGGACGCGACGCTGATTATTGCTAATTATTGGCAGTCGGCCGCCCTGGGGGCGCCTTTGCAAAGCTTATATCTCCACAACCGCTTGACCGATTCACTTGCGGTCTTTTGTGTGGGATAGCTTCTTCCTTTCTCACACGTAGTGTGCTACCCTCGATACGTATGGGTGACCCCTAATGCACGTGCCACGTGCAAAACGAAGAGGTGTCAGTTCGGTAACAAGTCTAATAACTCTGTAGTTAGTTTGCCGATTGCACTGATACTTGGCATGGATGTAGGCACCCGCCGTGCAATGCATTTCCATGTGTCACGGTTGGGGTGCCGCTGCACGTGCGCACGGGCAGGGTGACGCTTCCAGATCTCGAGAACGGCTGGGCCGATTGTGATCAAACTTGGCACACCGTTAGGGATCGGCGAGTAGGGTGCCGTGCACAAGTCAGATGGGGCCCAGTTTGCACGTGCGCACGTGCAGGCTGACGCTTCCATATCTCAAGAACGGCTGGACCGACTGTGCTCAAATTTGGCATACCACTAGAGACTGGTTAGTAGGGTGCCGTGCACAAGTCAGTAAGTATGTATTTTCATGTGCCACGGTTGGGGTACAACTGCACGTGCGCACGTGTAGGGGTCGTTTCCAGATATTGGAAACGGCTGGGCCGAATGCGATTAAATTTGGTACACCGCTAGAGACCGGCGAATAGAGTGCCGTGCACAAGTCAGTTGGGATATGGCACCGGTCGCTACTCGCTTAAAACCTCGTGGCACGTCTATTGAAAAACAACCGGAGCGGTCGTTGTCCGGGCTATGTTTTGCAAGTCTGGCCGCGAATTGGGGCAACTTGGGTGGGGCCTAGACGAAATGTACAATCTTCGTAAAAAGTTCAGTGTATGGGCTCCCGGAGGCGATCTACCTTATGGCACCGGTCGCTACTCGCTTAAAACCTCGTGGCACGTGGCACGTGCGATTCCATTTTCCCCATGTTAAGTCAACGGGGTTTTGGACACTTTTTGCGCCATCGGGAATGGCGGAAAAACGAGCCAAGAAAGGGGTGGTTTTCTTCCCAGCATTTTATGGCAAACACGTTTGGGTACACGCCAGTGTGCACTGTATACCCCTCAGAATCTCGGAACGTGTCTTTGCACGAGGTCAAAGTTGGAATTTTGCTGTGTCCCATGTTAAGTCAATGGACGGCGATGTCGAGACTTTGCAGAGACATTTTCATTCGATCTTTGTACAAAATTTTAGAGATAGATTTCGCCCAAACTCTTATATCTTGTAGAGGAAAGAGCATAGTACATGCCGTTATGCTTCGTTAAGGTGGCAAAACTCATTTTTTCTTTTAAAGTTAATTTGAAATTTAAAATTTTTAACATGGAAAGTCAATGGGAGCGTCTTTGTTGCTTAATAACTTTTTACGTTGCAGATATACCAAAGTGAAAAGTTAATAAAATATACAACTTTCGATGCTCTTTCCAACAATGTATAGAACGTCACTGCACGATGTGCCGTTTTTAAGAAAAGTTGTAAAAAAGCAGGGCTCGACTGTGACTTGAACCCAACCACATCAGACTATACGAACAGGTGACGGGGATACTTCCCGTGTGCGGATGCGACACTGATTATTGCTAAATATTAGCAGTAGGCCGCCTGTGGGGTGCCTTTACAAACCTTATATCTCTGCAACCACTGGACCGATTCACTCGCGGTCTTTTGTGTGGGACAGCTCCTCCCTTTCTGACACGTATTGTGCTATTCTCGATGCGTATGGGTGACCCCTAATGCACGTGCCACGTGCAAAACGAAGAGGTGTCAGATCGGTAGCAAGTGTAATAACTCTTTAGTTAGTTTGCCGATTGCGCTGATACTTGGCATGGTTGTAGGCACCTGCCGCGCAATGCATTTCCATGTGTCACGGTTGGGGTGCCGCTGCACGTGCACACGGGCAGGGTGACGCTTCCAGATCTCGAGAACGGCTGGGCCGATTGTGATCAAACTTGGCACACCGCTAGAGGCTGGTAAGTAGGGTGCCGTGCACAAGTCAGATGGGACCCGTTATGCACGTGCGCACGTGCAGGCTGACGCTTCCAGATCTCGAGAACGGCCGGGCCGACTGTGCTCAAATTTGGCATACCGCTAGAGACTGGTTAGTAGGGTGCCGTGCACAAGTCAGTTAGTATGTATTTTCATGTGCCACGGTTGGGGTGCAGCTGCACCAGCGCACGTGTAGGGGTCGCTTCCAGATCTTGAAATTGACGGGGCCGATTGAGCTCCAATTTGGTACACCGCTAGAAACCGGCGAATAGAGTGCCGTGCACAAGTCAGTTGGGGCCTAGGCTGCACGTGCGCACGTGCAGGATGACGCTTCCAGATCTCGAAAACGGCCGGGTCGATTGCACTCAAATTTGGCACACCGCTATAGACCGGCGAATAGGGTGCCGTGCACGTCAGTCCGTAGCACACCGACTCCGGTCTGCACGTGCAAGGCTCATCCTCTCGTTTGGCGGCGGGCGTTTTTGCTGCGTTTACAAAGGTGCTTGCTCAAACAACCTGCGGTCCCGCGATGCGGAGCCCGGCATCGCAGATGCCGGTATTTTGGTGATTACAGAAATAAAGCGATAAGTTGTGCATAATGGTGTTTGTGCAGTCACCGTTTACCAGATGTGACAAAATATGAACCCGAGAAACAGTCACCGACCTGCAGTATGCAACCAAACAATTATGTAACCGCAGGTTGTTTGAAAAGACAAACACTATTCGTTAGAATTGTGTTTTTCTATTGAAAAACAACCGGAGCGGTCCTTCTCCGGGCTATGTTTTGCATGGTTGGCCTGAGATTGGGGCAACTTGATTGGGGCCTAAACTTGTGGCTCGATTTTCGTAAAAATTTCAGTGTATGGGCTCCCGCAGGCGATCTACCTGATGGCACCGGTCGCTACTCGCTTAAAACCTCGTGGCACGTGGCACGTGCGTTTCAATTTTCGCCCATGTTAAGTCAACGGGGTTTTGGACACTTTTTGCGCGATAGCGAATGGCGGAAAAACGAGCCAAGGAAGGGGTGGTTTTCTTCCCAGCATTTTATGGCAAACACGTTCCGGTACACGCCAGTGTGCGCCGTATACCCGTCAGAATTCGTTAACTTGAGTTGCACGAGTTTGAAATTGAACTTTTTTCGCTCCCCATGTTAAGTCAATGGGCGTTTTTGCAGAGGCATTTTCATTCGCTCATTGTACAAAATTATATGATACGATTTTGTTTAAACTTTCAGGACCTGTTGAGAAACGACCATAGAACATGTTGTTATGCTTCGTTATGAAATATAATGGCCCGTTTTGGGGTAATCGGCACGTGCATTTTCCCATAGGGTTAACATGGGAAAAAATTAAAATGCGATTTGCGAAAAATTTCGTCAATTATATTTGCTGATATTTTTAGGGTCGAATCTCGGGCTGGCACCCCAACTGACGGTGGTAATTACTTAAAATATAATTGACAAAATTTCGGGTAATCGTCACAAACAGTTACCCCATGTTGAGCCTATGGCGAATTCGAAAAATTATTTTCAAATCGATTTTGCAAAAAATTTCCACGTTAGATTTTGAAAATGTTCCAATATGTTGTGCCCAGGGGTGTCGGCTACCACATGGTATGGGCCAGATATGGGGCGATTGAAAAGCACGTGCCTCGTGCAAACGTGTTTGATGGGGTAACCTCCGGGAAAATCCGACATTGGCCAACTGGGGGTCCTATGGCGTGGAAACGACTTCAACTAGCGACACCAAATCAGTGCAGTCGGTGAGCAGATGAGTCCAGCTTGTAGCACTAGTGGTCACATGGCGCACGTGCTATTGCACGTTCCGTGGCACGGGGTCAATTTTGGTGCTTAAATATACTAGTATTAAGAAATGCAAGGAGTGGGGGAAATAGCCGTCAGGCCGTCAGTTTTTATGATAGGGTTGATCTGAAAACGGGTTTAGGCACAGAATGAAGGGGGCTAAAAAACTGCTATCTCGGATTTTTCGTAAAATGAAAAATTTAAAATTCTGGGGAAATTATATATTCGAAAGGTGAAATTTCCCTAAATTTTCCCGTTTTTTCGAGTTTAGCCGTCCACTGTTCAGAGACGGTGACACCGGCCGGGGTCATCTTTTACATGCTGATGGCCACGTCGATGGGTCATCACGTGGCGTGAACGGTAAAGCTATTAGAGGTCCGGCACGTGCCACGTGGCCACGTGTTTGAGTCGCGTACCTCCCAGATTATCGTGTGTTTGCCGATTTGTGGCCTTATATCACGAAAACAGCACAAGCCAGGAACACTGAAATGGTGCAATCAGTGAGGGGACAAGTCCTGCTTACACTACCGGCGGTCACGTGGCACACGTGCAAATTTGGGCACCTCCGTTGCGGAGATATTTTATAGTGAAATATTCAAATGAACATAACTTTGTCAGTTTAAGTCCAATTGGGCTAGACTTTGGCGGGTGGATAAACTTGTTAAGCGACAGGAACGAATGCGCCACGTTTGTCGCAGTGCGCCACGTTTGTCTCAAAGCGCCATTTTTGCCGCAAATCACAGAATGTGCGTAACTTTATCAAACATGGGACGATTAGGATGCGCTTTGATTGAGGGATGGCTGCTTAAACGGCAGATATGAATACACCACACTTGCCGGAGGGCGCCATATTTGTCTTAATGCGTCAGTGTTTGCGTTTTGCCTACGGCGGGCGTTTTTGCGGCTTTGTTTGCGTTTTTTCGGTGTTTGCGTTTGGCGGCGGGCGGCCGTTTTTGCGTTTTTTTTGCGGTGTTTTCGTTTGGCGGCGGGCGGCCGTTTTTTGCGGCGTTTTGCGGTTGGCGGCGGGCGGGCGTGCGTTGCGGCCGTTTTTTGCGGCGGTGTTTGCGTTTTTTGCGTTTTTTTGTGTTTGGCGGCGGGCGGGCGGGCGATGCGGGTGTTTTGCGGTGTTTGCGTTTGGCGGCGGGCGGCCGTTTTAGCGGTGGTTTGCGGCGGGCGGCCGTTTTTTGCGGCGTTTTGTAGTTTGCGGCGGGCGGCCGTTTTTTTGCGGCGTTTTGCGGTCGCCGGCGTCCGGGCGTTATTTGCGGTGTTGCGGTTTTAGGCGGTCGGCCGTGTTTTGCGGCGTTTTGCCTTTGGCGGCGGGCGATGCGGGCGATTTTTTGTGGCGGTGGTATTTGCGTTTTTTGCGGTGTTTGCGTTTTGCGGCGGACGGGCGTTTTTGCGGCTTTTTTGCGTTTTTTCTGCGGTTTTGTGCCTGCGGGCGATTGTTTTTTTTGCGGCTTTTGCGTTGGCGTTTTGAGCGTGCGTTTTGCGAGTTTTGCGGTTTTGCGTTTTGCGGCGGGCGGGCGGTTTTTCACAATTTAAGTCCCAACATTCGGATCCGCAGTGCTGTTCGACAAGCGCTGCCCGGGTAGAGTGCCATGCACGTCAGTCCGTAGCACACCGACTCCGGTCTGCACGTGCAAGGCTCTTCCTCTCGTTTGGCGGCGGGCGTTTTTGCTGCGTTTACAAAGGTGCTTGCTCAAACAACCTGCGGTCCCGCGATGCGGAGCCCAGCATCGCAGATGCTGGTATTTTGGTGATTACAGAAATAAAGCGATAAGTTGTGCATAATGGTGTTTGTGCAGTCACCGTTTACCAGATGTGACAAAATAACCGAAGGTTTGTTGTCAATAGTTAAAACACTATTCTTTAGAATTGTGTTTTTCTATTGAAAAACAAATCTGAGTTCCCTGACAATTTGGCAAAAGCTGCCTGAGATCAGTACAACTTGATGCTCTTGAAAACGGCTGGTCCAAATATTCTGATTTTTTCAGGATTTCTAGTGGGCCAGGTGATCTACGTTCTGGTATGGGTCTCCCCTCCGCGGACCATCTGGTGCACGTGCCACGTGACTTTGAAAATTCCCGTGTTAAGCCAATGGGCAAAATGAAAAAAATGCGTTCCACGGCAGATTGCTCGAAAACGATCCAAACGACCCCCCATTTTCTTACATGCAGATCAACCACCATTCGGTGCACTACCCATGGGTATGTCGCAAAGTGGCCGGAAAAGTCCAGAACCACGTGCCACGTGCCGTTGAAAATGACCCTGCACACCGGAAATTGGGACTTTTGGTCATTTCGGCGCACCCATGATGCATACTATGGCGTGGGTGACCAAACAATGGGTGTCATCCGGTCGGCAACTGTTTAAGGTGTCGTCCAGTGGGCCAAAGTGGTAGTTTCAAACTTTTGGGATCCACCACTCTGGGGATTCTTTTTGACAATATACTTACGTTTCTTGGCGCAATGTTCATTCCACCCAGCCGGTCGTCAATGCGTTAGATGACCCAAATGACGATTGACCTGAAGGAAGTTGGGGGCGAGGAACACGCACGTGCCATCCGTTTTTTACTCGGGCGCTTTCATCTAGGAGATTTTTGCAGATACGTCAATGCGTTAGATGACCCAAATGACGATTGACCTGAAGGAAGTTGGGGGCGAGGAACACGCACGTGCCATCCGTTTTTTAATCGGGCGCTTTCATCTAGGAGATTTTTGCAGATATCTTTTTTATTTGTGAAAATGACCAGCCTAGCGGTATGCCAGCCGCTGATAAATTATTATCTTGCTGCGGCCGGGCGCTTATTTGCGGTGTTTGCGTTTGGCGGCTGGCGGGCGACTTTTAGTCGTTTTCGGTTAGCAGTTAGCGTCGGTGCGGTGCGGGCGGTTTTATTTTTTTTCGGCGTTTCGGCGTTTTTTTCTGTGTGGTTTGCGGCGGTCGGGTGATTTTTTGCCGTTTGCGTTGGCTTTTCGGGCGTGCGTTTTACACGTTTTGCGGTGTTTACGTTTTGCGGCGGGCGGGCGTTTTGTGTTTTTTGCGGTGTTTGTCTTTGGCGGCGGGCGGGCGGGCGGGCGGGCGATGCGGGCGGTTTTCTTCTTTTTTTTTGCGTCGTTTGCGGTGTTAAATTTGTTTGCGGTTGGCGGGCGGTTTTATTGTTTTGCGGCGTTTTTGCGTTTTTTATTTGCGGTTTGCGGCGGGCGGGCGTTTGTTTATTTTTTGCGACGTTTGCGTTGGCGTTTCGGGCGTGCGTTTTGCGCGTTTTGCGGTGTTTGCGTTTTCCGGCGGGCGGGCGTTTTTCACAATTCAAAGTCCAAACCTTCGGGCCACAGCGCTCCTCGAAAAGCGCTGCCCTCGAGTATGAACCCGAGAAATTCAGAATCGAAAATTAGCTTATATTTTTATGAACCCTAAATAGAATCAGATGGGTATTTTGTATTGATTAGCTCGTACGACATAATTACTGAGTCAAATCGGTTCCAAAGTATTTGTTTGCTAAGGTAGCATAAAACACTTATGCCTCTGCTGGGAGATATTTCACTAGTCCCCTTCTGCTGACTAGCAAGTCCTTCTCGCTTTGAGACAAATGTTTAGTTCAGCGCATAAGCGCTGTCATCCCATGCTCCAATCCTTCGGCCATCACTCACATATTTTTACATCCTTCGCTCTTCGCATGCCACGCAAGAACCCCGCCTTTTTATTGCCCAAAGTCACACAAAGCACCAACACGTTTGTAAGCATGTGCAGGCCGAGGCGAAATTTCAGCCGCCTGAACACCTGGCAGATGCTGTGCCGCAATACACGAGCGGCCGGCGGGCCAGCCTACCAGCGCAGGTGAGTGCACGTGGCTCCGGTCGCTCCGGTGTTTGCGGTTCGCAGCGAGACGGTTTATCGTTAGTGTGGCCGAAGCTGAGCTCATGCGCAAAACGATGTTGGAATACAATTAAGTGAGTACATTGGGTACATTGAGTACATTTAGTGAGTATATTGGGCATTTTGAACAAGAGCGTTTTGATGTTTGGGTTAGCATTCGATTTATCTCAACGATGTTCACGGTTCGATGAATTTGACGTTGCGAGATATGCAGTGAATATGCTCATACTCACAACGAAAAAAACTTTCTTCATGTAAAATCAACACCCAAAAACGGGACGCAACGTTTGCTTTTGTTGTGTCTTCGATACAGATTTACGTTTTGAGAACATCGGTGGCCTGGAGCAATGATTATCACAGGGTCAGTGTTTGCACTGCACCAATTAATGCTGGCAGATGCCACTGATCTAAAACGTCTTGCTTTACTATCTCAATCAATTTTTGGCATCTCAAAATAAACATGAAATTAAAACCAATTGGTACAGCTTATGTCCTTATCAGTTTTTACGGTGTTGGAGAGTTTTAGTGCATCTTTTCTAGCAATGAAGTGACAGATTAATTCCCACATCGCTAGTTCTACAGATTGAGGTACGGTCCCAGCCACAAAAAGCGTGCGATAACTCTCCCGAGACGTCGCTCGTTGCACGCCTAGCAATCTAGCATGTTGCGGAGTGCGTCGGTCTCGGCGGCGCGTGTCGCCTATGTGTGTGTGTGTGTGTGTATGTGTGTGTGTGTGTGTGTGTGAGTGAGGTCTGTCGGTCCCCCTCCCCCTCCCTCCCCCCGGGCAGATGTGCGCCGGCTCACGCAGGCCGTAAACGTCTCCCAGGAATGTACGTGGGGTGCCTCTGCGACTCTTTTAGACGCGTCGGTGAGACGACAGGAGGGGCCCCGGCTCCCGCCCCGTACCTCCTGCCAGCCGGGCTAATTTCGGAGCCCGTGCTACGGGAACCAGCGGCGGTCGACTGGGGTTCACTCATCTGCGAGCTTATCTACGAGCCATCCGCCCGAGAGGGCGTTAACCCTAAATATGAGGCACCGCTGGAGGCTCTGCTCTGCCTCACTAACTACATGGTAGGTTCAGGCAGACACTATGCGATTGACTGCGAGCGTAAACATTTAACGCTAACAATAAGTTATTTATTGATTTTGTTGTTATTACTAGAATCATCAATGTGGTACATTTCATATATATTTGACATAGATAATAGATAAGTAGGCACCTACATAGGAAAGTAAATAAGTAAGTATCTACAATACAGGGTAAGTCAAGTCGAGCCTTCTCATTACCTGCATATGAATATACATTCGTCTGGTTAGGTAAACCTCACGAAAAAACATTGAAAAACTTCATTAAAATCGCAAAAGTGGTGTGTGTACCATGGTACAGTCCACAGCAGAAGTAATGTGGGGTTTCAGTCATGGGTATGTTCTGCTTCTGAAGCTTAGGAACGATTAGCCAGACTACAATGAAACTTTGAATGTAGCTTATATGTATCGTCACCCTTGCAGCTGCAACTTTAGCTATTGACATCTTCTTTTCGATCACTCCGCATTAAACAATCGCCAGTCAAAGCCAACCGTTGAGATTGGTAAAACCCTACATTACATTAGCGGTGGGCTGTACATAAGAATCATTTATAAATGCCTACTGAAAAAATGTAAAAGCACCGATGAATTTATTCAGATAAAACGTGCATGCTGCATCGAAGGGTGTCGTTATTTCCGGCACCCAAGGTCACACCACTGAACTCTAATATATACACACATAATGGAAGTGCATAATTGAAGTTGCCATTATTTATCCTAATAGCCATCACTATTTGGTTGGGTTACTGGAAAGGCGTCACGTCTGCTTATGCTGTTCTATTGGTTATTTGAACGGCCTAATGATCAGCAAATACGGTACGTTTGAACAGGCATATTGCATCCACTTTCGCCGCACCCACACATTTTGAGCTGAAAGGAGAGCTACTTATAACGCTTGCACAGCAGCTGATATTGTCACTTATATGTGTATTGTGTACATAGTACATACCTTCTGCATAACAAGGAGCTATTCCATACACATTTCTGGGTGGAACAATGTGGTACTTACCGTATGCCAGGTGGCATGGGATTATAACATTATAATGATATAGAAACATTATAATAAAACATTATAATGATATAGAGGAAACTTGACTATCTGCCCATATCTTAACATCCCATTGGTCTATTTGAAGCCGAATGAGGTTTTGCGATAGTCGCTCTCACCAAATCACTTTTTAAAGCAAAAACAGCCACTAGCCTATTTTCCAGGATTTTGATTTTTTTATATGGGAAGACATGAAATAATGCGTTAAAAATATTTTTGCAATGCCAGCTTTTGCATTTTATTATTCCCTCCTTTCAAAAATATATGGGTATGTGATACCTTAACCTATGCAAGTGAGCCACTCTAGAAAGTTTGAGCCTGATATACTAACCGCAGGCTGTTTGAAAATTAGGCAAACACTATTCGTTAGGATTGTGTGTTTTTTTAAACGAAAAACAACCAGAGCAGTTCGAGATTGGGGGATGTTTTGCTTAGAAAAATGCAAAGTTTTATTTATACGCTGCACTGTAGTCCATAAATAACCATTTTAAATGCACTTCTCAGAGCGTTTTAGATATGATGCACAAAAGTGAACAGCTCCATCATGATTCTGAGATCGAACTGCATCTGTCAGGCACCTACCTTGTTCGAAGAAAACAGCTTCAACTTTAAAAAAGATCCTTGTTAAGGTTTGACTGAACGTCAATTGACCTCTAGTATGAGTAATTAAAATTGTCTCGCTAAAAATTGACCATAAACATTTGCACGCTGATCTAGTTATATGCCTTTTAATCAGGGCCGCGGAGTTGATGGACTTCTGGTAACTCCGACTTCGACTCCGTCTCCGGCTTTCAAAAACCAACTCCGACTTCAAGTCGGACTCCGGGAAGAATCGTCGACTCCGACCAACTCTGACTCCGACTGGCGACTCCGATTCCGACACAGCAGTCATTCTGTGAAGTTCCATGGCCTTATGACCTAGCTTTGACCTCAACCATACCAAGTATAGGCTCAGTAAACGCAAGGTACCTTCACCATGCATTTATGAGTGGGTAAATCAAAATTAAGCTCGATGTGACTTATAGTGTCCGGCAAAACGCAAAGTGTAAAAATGTGAAGTTGAATGAGCCCCGTGTGTCGTGCTGCATTGCAAGCCATAAGAAAACTAAAGAAACGAACAAACTCCCATAAGTCGGCTGCACGGCCGGACATCACACGTTTCACGAATCCACTCTGCAATGACACACATGTGCAGACTCATCGCCATAAAATGTTTAGGCTAGCGGCCGCTGTTCACTTCCGATCTGCTTTCCGCGGACCGGGCCTTCTGACGCTGCCGCCCGCTGCCCGGAGTATGTGCTACAGATGTGCCCTCGGCCGGGGGGGGAGGGGGACACCTCCCGGACAGGGAGGGGAGAGTCTGTCCAAACATCTGCCTTGGCGTCGACAGGAGCTGCAGGGGCGGCGGCGGCGGCGGCGGCCGGGTAGGAGACACGCGTCCGGGAGCTCCCTCCGCCCTGCACAGACACCCCCTGTTTACCAGCACTGATGGCTGTGGGGCCAACGGGGGAACATCGCCGTGTGTTTACCCCAGCGCTCCCTTACCCCACAGAAGCCGGCTCTGTCGCCGCCCTCCCCCGACCCTAGCGACCATGCGTCTCACTGGTCCGGTGTCGTCTCGCACGGTATATACAGTCGACACCCAGTAACGGTGATCTGTGTCCCCGCGGGGCTCGCCTGTAGCGCTGACACGGTGCCGCTCGGGGCCCATAAACAGGCCGCGCGAGACGCCGCCGCCGGCGCCGGCGCCGCAGCTCGCTCTGACCTCGAACGGGAGAGGGGCGACCGGAGTCCGCTGCGCGCGCACTGTGCAGTGAGCGAGGGAGAGTCTTTCACTGTCGTGTGCAACCGCCGCTGCCAGCGCTCCAGTGCAGAGAACCAGCGCACCAACGTACCAGAGCACCAGCGTACCAGCGTACCTGATAGCACCAGCGTACCAGTACACCAGCGCAGTGGAAGTAGCTCGACGCAGGCAGAGGTGGGTCGGGATGTGACCCTCCTGGGAGGCGCTCTGATGTCGGCAGTCGGCACGTCTTGATGGGGAGTGGGAGGGGCCCACCACAGCTGTAGTCAATGCAGGACCCATAAGCCCTAAATTGCACCATCAGAAGCACAGATAAGCCGTCCTACTTATTACCATTTCAAATGATCAAATCATATAACCATTGACCACCAGCATGATTGTCTCGTTGGAAACAAAACATTTTTTTTCTGCGTACAAATGCACGTGTTTTCACGTCACCACTGGTCGGCATAAATATGTCATACACAACAAATGAGGCTACAAGCTCACAAATATTGCCACACGGTGGTGAATTTGCACCCCGCCACTGCTGACTCGAGTAAATCCAGTCTCAATTCCTTTTTCTGACGTCGCCCATACTTCAGGCTGCCCACGCCGAATTCGAGTAGCTTGGCGTTCCTCCAGCACAGCTGGTCTGTGTTTATGTTGGACGTATCCGCTGTGGAGGATTTGAAAAGCGCATTTATATCTATCTAGTCAACGCTGTTGGAAATTTGCATTACGCCGTTTGATAGCTCCATTTCATTTTAAATATCGAGTACGATTTTTCACCGTCTCCTTTATCGGTATCTTCAGGTCTCTCCTGGAAGCTAAGACTGTCTCCCCTATGTCTCCGGGTCGCTGCTGACTTCTGAGACTGTCTCCGACTGAGACACATTCCGCGCCGTGACTCATCCCCTGGGCCGGCTCGGCTGGCCAGCTCGTGTTGCGCCTCTCCCCCACCCCTCCCCTCCCGGGAACAGTGACGTCATCGACGGTCCCCCGTGCGCCAGGCCTGACCGACTGTCCGCCCCTATAGCAGCCCGACTACCGACCGCGTCCCTCCGCGCCGTGGGACTGAGATGGCCACTAGTTGAGCTACATGGAAACCGAACCTGGGTTTTGGACTGATTAGGTTGGCTGCAGCCAGCAGTAGCATAATTTTCGACCAAATTTCAGGTAGTTAGATGCTGAAAAGATTCACAGAATGTGTTCAGGCAAATATCCTTGAATATTTTGCTTTGAGCTATTGATAAGGTAAATTTTCATCCAGTCTTCGCATTCAGCAGATGGGAAGTAAAAAAGAAAAAGGCCAATTGCTGCTACTAACTGAAAGGGCAGCTTCTTGAGCATGGATATCGAGCCATTCTGGTTAGATCACGCTCATTACCCACAGCAATAATCAAGCGAGATGCGTGCTCTACCCAACGTGACACTTGTAACTTGCAAACCATCTGAATCCAGAAGGTTCATTAGGTCATTGTTCATGGCGACAAACTGATCTTACAGTTTTGAGTGAAGGTCGTATCTTCGGTTTCTAATAAATGATCGGGGAGGTGTTAGGGTTCGAGAGTTTGGGACCTGGATTTCAGCTACGGTAAAGTGCTCTTCTAAATCTGTGATATCCATGTTAATCCATATCAGACATTTAATTTGCCCAGTAGGAAACACCCTAGTTAGTACATACATAGTTGCCCTTTCTGGTGTTTGTTTTTGCCGTCCTTGATGCACCCTGTCATTCGATTATAATCGATCGTTTCTGCCGGATGGGTATACTAACCTCGCAGCCTGCATGATGCATGGGTGCCACACGAAGGACCCCGCCGAGTCGCTCCGGGGGCACGCCGGGACCACGTGGACGACCGCCGAGGGACCCTCGCAGCGCGCCGACCGTCGGCGGGCGGCCTCCCTGACGCGCCGGGAGCCCGCCCCGTCGCGGTCGTCGCCGAGACGTCGGCGAGGGGACACCGGGCCGGCGTCGTGTGCGCGGCTATTTCGGGGGCGCCGGGCGCCACCGGCAGCCGCCGCCGCTGGCTCCCGGCCAGCCGGGCCGAGCGGAGGCTCCCCCGCTGGCTTATTTAGACTGGCCTGCAGCGGCCGCCGTCTCCCGTCTCCCAGTTCTCCGCCGGGAGGCGCGTTGGACGCACGCAGCGAGCGACGCGACACTCCGCCGCGCGACGGTCCGGTACGTCACAGCTGGCCGCTCTGACGTCGCGTTTGTTACGTCACACACTCGGCACTCGGCGTCGCTCGTGGCTCGTGGCTCGTGCGCCTTCGGGCGGGTATCTCACGCCGTCGTCCGCACCATCCACGCACCAGTCGTACTTCCGTTCTTCTATACATCCTGTATTGATTGAAGTATGGAATGTAAAGAAGTATGGAGGGGAGACTGGTGCTTCTTCGAGATGTGGCCGCTGACGGCCCTCATGCGCAAGGCGTCGGGGGAGGCTTCTGCGGCCCGTGAAGATTCGCTAAAGTCTGACGTGGCTTCTTGTGTGTGTTTCCAATTGGTGCGGAGTGTAAGTATGTATATGTGGACGGTGACGTCATTTAACGTTTTATTTGCGGAAAACAAGGATTCAGTGGCTATCTGATGCGTAACATCGTAACGATTCCCTTTCTCTTTCGCGGTTGTAGCATATGTGACGTAATTGATATACGGTCAATCAACAGCAAGGCAACAGATGCGGTCTGCTTCAAGATACAAATGGTGCATGGAATATGTGTCTCAAACAATGTTTAAAGGAGCCCTCTGTTAAAACAAGTTGCATGTTTTGATACAGGTTTCTAACTATTATAGTCTAACTAATAATAATCTAACTATTATTTCTAACTATTATATATTATTTTCTAACTATTATATATTCTAACGTAACGATTCCCTTTCTCTTTCGCGGTTGTAGCATATGTGACGTAATTGATATACGGTCAATCAACAGCAAGGCAACAGATGCGGTCTGCTTCAAGATACAAATGGTGCATGGAATATGTGTCTCAAACAATATTTAAAGGAGCCCTCTGTTAAAACAAGTTGCATGTTTTGATACAGGTTTCTAACTATTATAGCGTGTAACACGATTACTGTCTTCAGTTATCTGTCAACTTATCTGTCATCTATCTGTACCTACAGCTTATCTATCATGCACGCACATTGCATGCATAAACGTATTGTATGAGACACATAGGTAGGTATGATGTTCAGGGTCACGAATATGATGACAGTCACTTTTGTCTAGGGGTCCTTACTTCAACAGTTTGAATGGTATTTAGAGTTTTGGGCCACTCTATAAATAACCGACTTAAAATTTTACAAAAGGTAGGACTGATGTGCTCCTCGTGGTTCATCTTTGTTCTGTCACGCATTTTATTTTTTATTTTTTGTTAATAATGTTTTCGCTGTGCCCGAAAATGATGTGCCTAAAACAATGGGCATAATTTTAAGGTACACTTCGGCGTATCCTATTATATCGTCCATGAGTCGTTCACAGGTGTTTAGTACCCAAAAGGTTGTGACGAATTGTGTTACCCTAGGAAACGTTCATTCTTTGCCTTATTTTATAGTAAGAAACTTAACCCCAGCCTAGAAGGAGATGCAAAAATGAGCAAAATTATCATGCGCTGGTAGGATGCATTGCTTGATAAATGAATTGCATAAAGCAATGCTTCACTGTGATATCTATAATGCATTTTAAAGTGTTCTTTACTGACCAGAATTCCATATGCTGTATGATGCACAAAAGTCACTTTCTGAATTTCATTGGCAGATCTCTAATGATTAATTTTAAGATACATGTCAAACCCATTCTTTCCATGTGACGCTATCAGGGGCTTTTTACGAACTTATAGTATAGGGCTCAGGTCCTACCAAGTCTGTACAGTACGGCACTTCATTTTGTCTCTGCACCTTGTCATGTGGACCTGGACCTGTTCTTTCTAATGACTGTTGGATTACGTCTAAACTAAAGCACATACGAACCGTTCGCATTTTATTGATTAAATCATACAACAGGGGAAGGAATCGTAGTGTGTTAGCGAGACCTTATTTGCGCTGATAAGTGAACACTAACCGCAAAGGACATTTTTACGTACTTCGCTTTTTAGCTCGCCACTGTGTCGTTGGACCTCTACTGCCAATCCAAATATCCTTTGCCATGGTATCTGCCCATTTAGCCAACATTCTTTTGGCATTGGTCACAATGATAGCCTACGCCGCAGATGATGCCTCAAAATCAGCTTCATGTATCACAGAAAATGCATGCGTCCTTTCATGCTGAAACGTGTATTTCATGCTGCCCTGGCGCTCGCTCTACAATGAACGCCTTCTTCCAGGCGCCGGCTGGCCTTGCGTAACGCAATATCCCCTGGATATGGTCCGCGGCCGCTGGGTGTCCTCTGTTCCCCTGTCTCCTCTCCCCAGCTGGAGACCTTGTGAGACGCACGGCGTCCATTGCCCCCCCCCGCGCGTCTCAGCCCTCCCCTGACGCCTCGAAGACGCACCCCTCCTGAGTGCTGACGGACCGCTCACAGATGGTGTACCCCCATTGGACGGAGAGCTGTGCACGGGTGGCGCCGAGCCCGCCCAGCGGTCGCACCGGGTGGAGAGATGTGAACCGACCTCTGAGAACCCGCCCACTGCCCACTATGACATCGGATCACGCGGGTATGGCACGACTGTGAACTGCAGTCTGTCAGGCTGTGAAGTTACCTTCGAGAAAATAAACTTCCGAATTTGCCCCACGACAAACTTCACATGTCTATGGAGGATTGTTAAGCTTCTGACATGCAGCATAACTCGTCTCTTTTTGCGTACCTATTGTTGTCCTACAAACACAGAGAACAGCAATGCTCAGTCATTATAAACATTGACCCGGGAGGAAAGGGTCTATAAGGGCGCAATGATAACGGTATTTTACACAAACCTCATTGCATTAATCCCCGCGTTCGATGTCTTTCGGACGACGAAGATTCTACGCCGTCCGGCCAATCCCGTTCAAGATCAGCGGGGGCTCGGCTGCAGCTATATGGAACGTGATTGGCCGGACGGCGTAGAATCTTCGTCGTCCGAGAGACATCGAACGCGGGGTTATTTCTTTGCCCACGCCCAGCCTAACCGATGGAATGATTGATACACCGTTCAGTTCAAGGACAATTAGGAGCTTGTCAATTAGCTTCAGTGAAGGTCATGTTTGCAAGCTGGAAGCATGTAAGGAAAATAATAATCTTAGGTACAATGATATATTTCATACACGCATACCTATTGTGATAGGATTAGGGGAGAGTGGGGTAAGATGCCCGGGGTGGGAAAGACGCCCCACCCCCTCTACCGGCAAAACAAAAAATCAAACCTGGAAATTAATGTTCTTAGCGTAAAGCGGAAACCTTCCTTGTTTACTGCACAAAAATTTGCCAAGCTCAGTTGGGCAACGGTGGGCTGGTGCTTGGTTGTTTTATATGTGCTGCTTTAAAAAAAATATTTTAGTGTCCAAACATTGTGATTATCAAAGAAATTGTAAAAAATTAAGTTCCTTGCTATTGTCGTGATACATTTATATGCGTGTACTTTGTCTCAACTAGTTTGTTTTAGGGTGTAGTCTTAGTGCTAACAAAATGTACTGATTAAATGTTAATTCGGTACCTTGGGGAAAGATGCCCCCTGACCTGAGGCCTGTTTCACTAAAAACTTGCGATTACAAGTGTTTGAACTTTACAATTCATAAGTATTTTTGCAAACTATGTAAAATCGGGTTTCACTAAACTTCATCACCAGCGGCACCTCCGATAAAAAGAGTTGGTAAATAAACTTGTAAACAATAAAATTGTTTTTAATCAAGAACTTTAACATGTTACAGATATTGCTTCTTTTTATCAAACTATGTCTAGTTTTCATGTCAGAAATTGCAGGAATAAATTAAAAATAATGATGCTGTTTCTGAGTGGTATAAATGATAGTTCACAATATCTTATTATTGAAAGAAAATAACACGTAAAACATTTGACAGCAGAAGACTGTTGAATGCAATTATGGCGCGCGAATGACAAAACATGACGATATTTATTTATTGCTCGTAGCTGGTTCGTAGGGAATGTGCTAAGTGAAAAAGAGCATATAATGACTCAGCATATCATATTTGTTTTAAATAATTGATTGCTTTGCATCATTGCACAAAAAGTATCAAAATTCCGAACGTCAGGACCACTGGAATTTCAGGTTTGTAATTACGATGTTTTCTTTCAAGTTTCTGGTCTTCGTGAAACAGAAAGTTTGCGATTCCCGTGTTTTCTAGCAAACTTTTTCTTGTAAAAAAGTTTGCAAATTTTAAACTCAAAATTCATGCCCGAAGGTTTCGTGAAATCCAAATTTCAAATGTTGGTAATTATTTCTTTTAAACTCAAGTTTTTTCTTTGTAATTACACACTTTATTTGTTAGTGAAACAGGCCTCTGATAGGGAAAGACGCCCCCCTAAATCCGTGGGCTGCCCTTCAAGGAACTCGTCGAACCTTTTAGTACATACTTGTGAAGAAAGACAAAAGTCGATTTGGGACTATTGAGAGTCCAATACGGTCAGGTGCTCGCCATGTCGGTCTCTTGGCCCATATGCCTACTTTTTGGGCGGTATCTGACTCTGAGAGCCCTCACGACGGCCTCTGTGGGCCCCATTATTGCCTCCAGGGCCCCTCACGACATCCTTTAAGGGCTCCCACGTTGCCTCCGCGGGCCGCGCTGGCATCTGAGGTCCCCACGATGGGCTCGAGGGCCCTCAAGCATCATGAAGACCTATAAGGACCCCACAGTGGTCTTCGAACGCCACCACGGAGGCTTGTTTGGCCACGCTGGACTATGATGGCCCTAATGATGACCTCTGAAGCCCCGTACGACTACTTTTGAGGGCCCTTACGACGACGTTTGGTGTCTACTGCAGGCTCGAAGGGACTACTGATTCGTTCAGGCGATTCACGTGCCTATTTATGTCACTTATAGTGCAGGGGGGCATCTTACCCAACGCCAGGGGGCGTCTTTTCCACCCTGTGGGGTAAGATGCCCCCTTTCACTTCTTCAGGAAAATGCTTAATAGCAAAAAAAGTTATCATATTTCAGGCACGAAAGTGTGATATTTTTTGAGAAAAATGATGTCGGCTTCCGTTGAAACTCCAAGTTTTGGCTTTCCGATCGTCATTTTCGAATAATATATGACATAGTAAAACCCTGGGCATCTTTCCCCACTCTCCCCTATTTTGCATGCTCCTAAAAGGTTTTCATGTATCACGACTTTTAAAAATACCTTGCATATTTGCTGCCTACAAATTGTGTGGGTAACCCCGCCACCGGTGTTGATGTTAACCCAACCCATTCCTACGAAAGCTTTTAATTGTTCAGAGATCGCGTGCGATGAGTTTCCTGTCGGTAAGTGGTAATTTTCGCAAATAATCGGTAATGGACACCTAAATAGGTATAGGTTCATCAGCTGTTTGCCAGTTGTATACAGCTGGCAAGTGCTTGGTCGGGATGCATGAAAAATATAAAGTAAAAAAATCAAATAAGCTGCTTATTTCCGACTTAGGAACATCTACGAACATAAATAAAGCATGTCTTTGGAGTTTCATCACTTATCACGCTACGAGCAGGAAACACCGCAACCTCAATTGGGGTAACACCGCCACGGGGTGGCGGTGTTCCCCAATAAGTGATCACAAGCAAAAATCGCCAGCGGCAAGAATGTACTACACGGTTCAAGCAAACCTATCTTACTGGACAAAGCCGATCAGTTATTTTTCGATGTAATCAAGTAAATCAAAATGAGTCTCTACTTAAAGACATTCAAAGGTGCTCCCAACTCATCGAATTTTTATAAGAGAATGTGCATTTTTCTTTAAATGCCCACATTGAGCTTCGATTACACTGAAACGCCGGAACACAAATCAGAAGACGCTTACCTTCGTGCGGTTAATAGGAAATAACGGATTTTTACACTTCACATTTCATACTTTCGCCGCCAGATGGGGTGGCGGTGTTTCCCACAGTGGCGGTGTTCCCCCCGCTTCCCCTATTTGCGTCCCCCTGGCGCAATTGCCATGGGCGCAATTAAAATTGAGGTACTTTTTAATAAAAGCGTAGAAGTTATAATAAAGATGTTGAAGGAATTGTTTACTGTTTCAGTGAAATATAATTAAAAAGGGGGTTTTCTTTCTAAATATCACTCTGAAAATCACACAAATATCGCAAATTTGTATAGCCAACGGTTCAAAATACTGCAAAAAAGTTAAGAAAACGCCGTAACATCTTTGATGGCGTAATGAGCTTTGCTGATTGGCTTCATCGGAAAGCTTGGGCCATAAAAGGAACTATCCAGTGGTGAAAATAATGTTTTCGAACACAAAATGCTAATCATGCCATTGAATCCGTGGGAATGTTGGTGAGCGCAATTAGTTAGGAGGGCGCAATACACCCACTTTCCCCTACACTTTTAACATGGGGTTTCAGCCAAACTAGCGGTTTTGTAGCATGAGCTGAGACTAGAGCAAATCAGGAGCTTCTACGGCCCAACGTTCACTATTGCAAAGGTATATTGATTTTAATTCCAAAATAATTTCCTTACGAACGAATGTATTCCCTTACGGAAGAATGCCAATAATACAGCCGCCTGTGATAGAGAACAATCGTCAGCCAATCAGCATGAAGCTGGTTTGAACTACCTTATATGATTGGTCAACGTGTAATCAACTTCCGCCGCAAACACTATAGGCATGGATGATATAACACTGGATTGGTGTCTCGTGGAAATTAACATTGGGATCCGCGACATTGGGATCAGGCCTGCCATCTAGCGAGAGAATTATCGTAAGTTATATTATTAAGTTATATTATTATATCATCCATGCTATAGGTATGGCTTTAGCCTCTACCAATTACTAAAGATAGAACATAGTTCTTCCTTCTACATAGAAACATTAAAAGGTATTTTGTAAATATTCGTTATTTCTTCTCTGATAATTTTACGCATAAAACTCATACAGTAGCAAAAAAGGATTCGAGGGAAGTGTTATATTCCTTTTAAGTCTTTTTTAGGTTAGGTCAAAGGTCAGTGCACCAGTGGTCATTCAAGATCAAATTTCGCCCGTTTTGATAATTTCTAGTAAACCGGCCCATAACTCGGGAACAAATAGGTAAAGCTACAGCACCGCACTCAGAGAAGCTCATTCGATGGCTCTTCTAAAGCTCTTGTAAGAGCGCGACAAAAATATGACCGATTCAGCTCCCAACTCGCAGCAATAAAACAAAACTTTTGTTTCCTCTAAAGTTAAATGGCGCAGGATTTACCAGCCACCCCTCCCGTCACTTCAGTCACTGCTGTGATCGCCTGGCCAGTTTTCACAGGACATCCATCCATGTCCGACGCCTCTGTAGCGAGTGGTTCAGACGCAACAGGGAAAATAAACACACCGGCCACTGACGGGTCGTGACGTCACCAGACAGAGTTGTGACGTCACGGGACGGGTGGAGGGAATGGGGCCGGTTCGGTGTGACCAACATTATTCACATAGGCGTGACTCGTAGATACCAGCGCAACACTTTCCGTTTTCAGTGGCAAGTGTTCCTGACGCACGTGTGCCGATAGCTTAACTTGGAGGACTGGGGTAAGGGACGAGAAGACTGGGACGAGGGACTAGCTAACTTGGACAAATGGCCGGTCGGCTGGGACGAGAGAACGCACGGTTGGGAGGAGAGACCATGGTGGACTGAGACAAGGGACCAGCGGTGATTCATGGGACGAGGCAAGCGGGTTGTATCATCAACCGAAGGCCATTGGGGTTGCGTGGGACAAAATCGCTTGGATAAGCCATAGAAAGAGACACAATGTCGCCGTTTCGCTGCCACAATGAAGGCTGGATATACGTATAGATCAGCCTTCTCGGATATCCGAACGTTGGTGAGCAAGTGAGAGTCGGGAGGAGCGAGAAGCAAAGGAGTAGTAGAATACATTGTAGCAAAGGAATAGACGGTGAAACCACCCACTAGTGATTTGAACCATAAGTCACTTTGTCCGTTTCAGTGGCGGATCCAGGGGAGGGCAACTAGGGCATTTGCCCCTCCCAAAGGGCACACTTTTAACCCTAGAACGCCTAGGGGGGGTTGTATCAACCCCCCCCCTGAGGTTTTTTCGAAGTGCACGCTAAACGGCTTGTCGTAGCGGGCTGAAATTTTCAATACCCTCTGGGGCAACCTTTGCGCATCTTTTGCCGAAAAAATTGATCGGGTCATGTCAGGTCACGGAGTTATGACGTCATAAGAGGTACAGCCTCCGGCCGACAGTTACCAAACGTGTGCGCCGAATCCCTAGGTTTTCTGCCGGTGATACCCACATTGTTTGATGGATCATGATGAAACTTCCCATGCATGTTGGGGCAAGCATTGGCTATCGTGTGGTGCAAGAAAATTGACCGGGTCAGGTCAGGTCACGGAGCTATGACGTCACAAGAGGAACAGCGTCCGGTACTATTTTTGAAAAGCGCCCGAACCACTAGGTATTTTGCTAATTCTTGTCACCTCAATGGGAATATGCAGCAATATTAGCTTCTATAGGGAGCAAATGGACCTCCCAAATCCAAAAATACAATCAGATTTCAAAAATTTAAATTTTGATTTTTCGAATTTCTGCCGCCGACTGTGACCTTGCCGACTTCCGGCGCTCCCAACGCGCCATTTTTAGAGCTAGGGAAACGAAATACATACCAAACGATAGAGAATTGATCAAGGAACACGTTAGTGAAGGTTTCAAGTCGATATCTCCCACCGTTTTGCCGCAATCGCCGCGGAAAGTTGAAAAAGTTTGATTTTTTCGGAAAATTTGACCTTTGACCGGTCATAAGTAGGTCAAATGTTGACCTAGGACCAAAAAATATACCACCAATCGCGAGATCTCGTTGAGAGCAATCCGTTGTTTTTTTTCCGCTAAGCTCTACGACCTTCCGTTTCGAAACGCCAGGGGGGGTCGTAACAACCCCCCCCCCTAGTCGTTCGTGTTATGAGAAATGGCCTGGTCGTGCGAGGGTTAACATTACGCCTATATAAAGTGCATAGAAAGAACCATTAAATTAATATGGCTTGCCTCTCCCAAAACTCCTAGCTGGATCCGCCGGTGGTCCATTTACTTTTTATAAAAGTAGGGGAGAGCGGGGAGAGTTGTATCATGTCCAAGTTGTATCAGGGCGAATTGTGCGAAACTTATCCAATTGATGGCGCTCGTGACACGACCAGCCGACGAGGTTTTCCGGGCGCCAGCTTTCCCTGTTCTGTCGTGTGGCTGGGTGGACGCGTCTCGAGGTGAGAGCCGATTTTATGTTTTTTTAATGTCATTCTAAAAAAATAAGTTGCAAGAAAATGTGTGTTTTGAACATTTAGATGTGCACGAATTTGAAAGATCTCCGTAGCGGTGGTGAGGATAGGTTCTAAGGCTGCGTGAGTGAAAATGGATTTCTCCAGCTGTCCCCTGTTTTTGAGCACGAGGATGTTTTTCCAAGATGGCGGCGAGGTACATGTTGTATCAGAGCCGGGTGGGGTATGTTGTAACATGTATGTATGTATGGGTATGTTGCTTTTGATCGCGAAAGCTAAGCCCTGGCTCGCGTTTGTAGGTAGCTAGTCAATACTCGTTCCATTTTGGCACAATGTGTTGGCTTCTTTGCTCTTAACGGGCCACTTTTGCGCCTAGTCTGTTGATGTTTCGTTCGTTTCGATGTTTCGTTCGGATTGCATTGACCTAAGTTTGGTCTAATAAAAGTGAAGCCTTTGAGCATATACATTGTATCAACCCCATTTAATGTTGTTGTTATGCTCAAAACCAGTAGCAAGCACACTCCCTGAAACGTGAAATACCTAGTGATACAAATTACCCCACCATGTGATACAACTCACCCAAGCCATGGGGCAAGTTGTATCAAAAACATTGTTCTATTCGGCAGACCGTAGAAGAAAAACTGGTAGGGGAAGGAGGGTGAATTGCGCCACCTTAAGGAAAAACGTTAATTGTAAGAAAACTACTGGAGAAAGCATGCACTGGTAACCATTTTAAAGAGGAACTCATTGGCTACGATTTAAGACCTTCCCAATCAATTAAGAATGTTTCGTTTGCTTCTGACAGCTGCTTTTTCAGAAACATGCAAAAGGGCGCATTTACCAACAACTGCTGTAAATTGCGCCAGGGGGATGGCGCAATTAGAATCCAATTGCGCCCTATCCTTTAACATGGCTAAGCAAAGGAGACGGAATGCATACACTCCGGCATTCTATGTCATTGTGGCTTACTTGAACATGTATTATGTGAATCAAGCTCGATACATAATAAATGTAGATATAAATTGCGATGTTTTTTTGCGCAGGTAAATAACTTTACTTGTGTCCGGTATGCTTGTGAAGTGGAACGACAACGTTTGATGTAACCGACTAGATATATATATGAACGTATGCGCCTAGACGGTTATATTTTCAGTTGTTTCTCTCAAAATTATATTTTTTATTGCTTCTACAACTTTTTTGACATCAGTTTTTACTTTTTACCATAGCTGTCACCTCTCACGCCTGTGTCCATGTTAAAAATGCCGTATTTTGTCAATTACACCGGGCAAGCTCATAGCCCAAATGGCAGCTACATTATAAGTTCGATGAGAGAAATAATTTTTGGACTGACGATTGCGGGTTGCTCCCCTGCCTGACATAAAACTCCCTCTTTATTGCAATCAGTTAATGATGCATTCATACTGTCGTGATACAATAGCTACACCATTATTCTATTTGCGCCCCCCTGGCGCAATTGCCATGGGCGCAATTAAAATTGAGGTACTTTTTAATAAAAGTGTAGAAGTTACCATAAAGATGCTGAAGGATGTTTACTGTTTCAGTGAAATATAATGAAAAAAGGATTTTTCTTTCCAAATATCACTCTCCAAATGACACATGTATCGCCTATTTTTATAGCCAACGGTTCAAAATGCTGCAAAAAAGTTAAGAAAACGCCGTAATATCTTCGATGGCGTAATGAGCCTTGCTGATTGGCTTCATCGGAGAGCTTGGGCCATAAAAGGAACTATCCAGTGGTGAAAATAATGTTTTCGAAAACAAAATGCTGAACATGCCATTGAATTCGTGGGAATGTGGGTGGGCGCAATTGGTTAGGAGGGCGCAATACACCCACTTTCCCCTAGAGGTAGCGGAAAAGTTACTGTGCACAAAAAAGCAGAAGAATCAAGGAAGGAGATAGTATGGAAATAATGAGTTTATCACGGATAGTTACGAGGTTATGGGTCTCGGAGTAAAAACTGATACAACCCACCCCACTCTCCCCTAATGAGTCCATTCTTCGTTCCTCGAAATCGCTACGACGTGCGGTGGGACAGAAGAACGGTGGTGCGCTAAAGCGATTCGGAGCCAAGGTCTACTGAAGTTCTTTTGTAAAGGTAAGTACCTATGCATTTCTAATCGCCGGTATGTGTTCGTTTGTTTTCTTAGGCAAGCGAAAAAAGGCGGTTTCGGCCTAGTGAGACAATTCAGTGCCAGAGGAACGATAGGAGTTAGGAGGCAGGGAGGTTGACATTGGTCTGGGCGGTCACCCTGGTGCACCACCGGGGCTGAGGCCGTCTCGGTGAGCAGACCACCCAGCTTTGCAAACGACCAGTGACCATCCGCACAGACAGGCGCACTGAGCAGGCCCCGTCGGGAGCTGGGAGCTACTCGAATCCGATGATGGTGACCACCAGCTCGTATCAGAGTGATCTGTGGAAGATTAAGGATTTATGGGTCCTGCGGACGGAAAAAAGGAACGGAGCTTTCCTTACCCCTGGACCGAGCGCTGTAGCCAGTAGCCTTGATTCGGCCAATGTTGATGACACACGCCACCTATGGGACGTTTAGATAACTACGAGTTCATGTAGCTCCTACTCGGCCAGATGACGCGCCATGCCATGTCATTGGTCAGTGGAGGAGAGGAACGAGAGCGTGATCGGACGAAAATAAAATAAAACAGATACGATACAATATACACAACATACATTCTCTCTCTGTGATCTGCAGGTTTTTTTGCGAAGTTGTGCGCTTGTTTTGCCGAAGAAGTGAAGTTCGTCTCAAGATTCGTCAGTCGTGGAGTTGCGCTCATTCCATAGCGAGGTAATGCGGTACAGTATAACTTCAGGCGTTCAGCTACTGCCATCTAGGGGCGAAATATGCGGTAGCCATGCGGTACAGTATAACTTCAGGCGTTCAGGTGCTGCCATCTAGGGGCGAAATATACGGTAGCCGTGCGGTACAGTATAACTTCAGGCGTTCATCTAGGGGCGGAATAAAAAGTAGCGTAGGTATTAGTTAGGCTCCCAAAACTTTTGTGGTAAGTGATGGTAACTGTTACAATTTATTTTGCACTCCCATTCGCGTCTCATGCCTTGTTAGTTGTCCACACCTTTTTACGGCTAAATATAGACATAATGCACACAGTTCAATAATAGTGCAACCGATTTGGACAGTTCGCCATAGACATTAGACAGACTATGCTGTAGGCCTACTGTCCAAATCACCTGCGTTATTACTGAAATGTGTGCATTGTCGCCTAAATTGGGCGTAAAAAGGTGTATTAAAGGCATTCCTTGGATGTAATTGTTTGGCAACTGAATTACCTGCTAAGTGTTTTTTTTTTCGCGCATATAACGTTCGTGGTGCAGTGTCGGTACATATATTGGCATCTTCAGCCAGAGATTCAGCAGACCAGACAGTTTCCAATTCCCGACTCAGGCTGGGCCCCAGCCTGACATAGTCACCGCATCAGGCCAAACGAGGCTCATCCTTCAATGTATATGAGAATGGAGCCTGGTTGCCAGGCCTCCTCAATAATTAAACAGAGCCGAGCTGCTGCTAAGCAAACGTTAGGCGCACGCTGTCGGGAGAGGGGGACGGAGAGGGGTGTGGCGAAATCCACCACACCAGAGGTCGACGGCAGGTCGGCAGTTGCTCGCACGAGTGTGCCCAGCCTGCAGGCGCTCATTGGGTGTGCTCTCGGCTTGTTACAAAGGCAGCCATAATGCTGTTTCTCAGGAGCGTCACCGGTGTCGTGTATTTAGTGGCCGTGACGTCGGCAGTGGCTGCACCGGACCAGCAGCCGTCAGCTGCCGCCCAGCTGTCACAGCTGCTGGGCCCGGTGGTGGAGGCCGCCGTGCTGCGCGCGCTGGCTGCTGAACGCGCCGCCCAGCAGCAGTGTGCGGCCGACGCCGGTCAGCGGGCGCTAGAACGGCTGGAGGAGCGACTGGACCAGCTGGGCCGGGAGGTGGCGGAGCTGCAGGGCGCGCTGGCCGCCGGCCGGGCAGCAGGGACGGAACAATGTGGCAACAACAGCGGACAGCCGCCGCCGGAGGAGTCGGAACCGGAGTCGGGACCAGCCTGTGAGCGGCAGCCGCTGCCTCTCCCGGCCGGTTCAGCGTCTCACCAGCCGCCGGAAAGACGCGCCTGCGCCCGCTCCTGTCTGCAGCTGCGCGACCAGGGCGGCTCTCCCCGGGACGGCGTCTACTGGTTCACCGGGATGCCGGTGCCGGTGCTGTGCGACTTCAGCCACGACGACGGCGGCTGGACGCTGCTGCTCACGGCTGCCTCTCAGCACGGCTGGGATACGTTCAGCGTGCTGGGCCGCAGCACAAACTCCCCTTCGCTGACCGATAACTACTCGATCCTGCGGTACGCCGACACCATCCGAGACCTGGGTAACGGCACCCGGTTCGCCTACCGGATCGAGGCGCAGGCGGAGACAGGTCGCCGGCGCTGGGGAGGAATCTGGTTCGCTCCGCGCCACTACAGCTTCATAGACGAGACGGCCACCCAAACTGACGTCCTCCTGGCCAGGAGATTTGACCTCTGGACGCCCAAGGACAAAGGCATCGAGCAGCGAATGCCTTGGATCAACTCTCGAGGCGAGTTTCACATGTTCCCGGTGCTGACGACAACCTCTCCTGGGGGTGACGACTGGTGGGGTACGCTCGTATCACATGAGAGCTACAACGACTTTGAGCAGAGCGCCTGGATCCACCCGGAGGCGCGCTCGTCCGGTACTGTCCTCTACTGGGTCAAGGAAGAATGGCTGGACGTGTAAAACGCGCAATCGCACCCCTCACATGATCACTATTCAACCCGGTTTTCGTTGGTGGGGAGGTGAGCTTATAAATAACATATTTACAGTATTTAGGCGTGCAAATATAACATGAAGCCTACTCTAGCCTACATTGCACCGATCATCTGCGATTTAGGCCGTGTAGCAATTAATGCATC
Organism: Amphibalanus amphitrite; assembly: GCF_019059575.1. Lineage (NCBI taxonomy): Eukaryota > Metazoa > Arthropoda > Thecostraca > Balanomorpha > Balanidae > Amphibalanus > Amphibalanus amphitrite. The sequence continues at coordinate 326,180 of NW_024881510.1, read as the reverse complement.
ACCGGCTACCGTTGTTAATATGAGTCTTGCTGTATGTACGAGGGACTGCGTTGACACCTAGTGAGAGAAGCTAGAAGCTTTGGCTAGATGGCGCTGGTGTCAGCCGCGCCTTTAGCCATCTCCCGTAAGCGATTCCTGAGGGATATTGCTTACAGTGCAAATGGTCTCACGAGTCTGTTTATGTTGTGAATTCAGTGCTGATTTCGCCAAAGAACCGATGATGCCCAATGCTTGCATCGTAAAAAAACACGACTGCGATCTATGCCGCGGCTCTAGTAATCGTGGCAGCTTAATAATTGCTGCTGGCCCGCTCGTTTGCAGCTGCTAGGCTCACAATTCACATTGAAGTTTATATCCCTTCTGAAAAGCGTCTGCCATTCTCGTTTGTTCTTTGTTCCCATAGTGGCACCCCACGAGTAGGCTACAGCCCATCCTCTGACAAAGCACTCTGGCATCGTTCAGTGGTCATATATTATCGCATGGCGTTTACACATAACAGAGCAGCGATACGGACGGAGCTGCCCGGGGCTGTCGACGCCGCTCTCTGCCCGCTCGCCGCTCATCTAATCCAGTACTCGGCGCAGCAGTCCCCACACGGAGAGACGAGACGGGCCGGGGCCGCATTTGGCACGGGCCGGCGACTTTAGCGGTATATCTGCGGCGGATATGCGGCCAAGTCGTCGGCCCTCCGACCCCCGTGGAACAGTGGGATCAACACTCCGTGGTCCAGAATAGCATGGCTACATCGCCGAGAACACGGCACCTAAGTGTCTACATATACTATATACACAACGAACAACACTTGGGCAATGATATGATACCTCGGCTGCACAACAGACGTGCCCCCTGTTCCCTCAGAGCACATCATGTCTGGTGCTCCTTCATAACACTGAGTCCCGAGGACTTGAACAGAACGCTCCGTGTCGTTCTAATCACCGTCAACTCATACTCCCCGACTCACACAAACACACACGCTGGTTCTCACTACACGCAATTTCACGGAGCTCTGCTCAGGGCTGAGAGAAGAGCAGGAGATGCGGACGACGCGATCACATGAGGCTGACTGAACGTTCGACTTTTGGACGCTGGCACTGTCGCGCTGAGGTCGACCTCTGACGACCTTGGTGTGACCTTTGACCTCACGACCGTCCCAGACAGCGGCCCGGCCAGGACATGGCAGCAGCAGCGGAAAGCACGGAATGTCGCCACCTGAAACCAAAGGAGACGGCGGTAAGTATGATGTTGGTCACTGGCGGATCCAGGGGGGGGGGCCACCGGGGCCATGGCCCCCCCCCAAAAGCCTGAAAGGGGGGGCCAACATATCTTTTGGCCCCCCCCCCCAAAACGCTTGGAGAAAAATTAATGTGAGAAGGTTGCGTAGTAGATACCTACTAGAATCAGCAGCGTGATTCAATAGCGTAGAGAAAGTCAGGGGCGCGGGAACTACTTTCAGACTGGGGGAGCACACCATAATAGAGATCAACCTAGGGTCCCCCCAAATCTAGTTTTCTCACCGGTTTTAGGCCACTTATTTTTCATCCCTTAGCTTTTTCAACAAAAAAAAGAAACAGTTGCAAAAAAGGACGGTATTCCGTCTGAAAGTTGTGGGGGCACCGCCCCCACTGGCGGATCCAGGGGGGGCCACCGGGGCCATAGCCCCCCAAAAGCCTGAAAGAGGGGGCCAACATATCTTTTGGCCCCCCAAAACGCTTGAAGAAAAATTAATGTGAGAAGGTTGCGTAGTAGATACTAGAATCAGCAGCGTGATTCAATAGCGTACACTGAGAGCTGTTTTGATTCCTTTTAAGCATATTAGGGGAATTGGTCTAAAACAACACCCTGATCATTTCTCCGAATATACCCCAAATACACTTTCTTTGAATATCACTCTGAAATTCTTCTAATATACCCTACACTGAGAACCTTTTTGATTCCTTTTGAGCATATTAGGGGTTTTGGTCTAAAACAACACCCTGATCATTTCTTCGAATATACCCAAACTATACCCTTGTTCTTTAAATAGCTCCCTTGAATTCTTCTAACATACCCTAGTAAGTACCGAAGAGGAAAGGAATATGATTCCTGTTCTATTCCCTGCGATACCCACAGTACACTCCTTTTAACCTACCAAAATACCCTTACATCGAAACCTCTAGTATTCCTTCTAAGCGTATAAGGGGAATATTTTGCAAACTATACTCGCATTATACCACGTAACACTCCCGTATTATTCTTGTGATTTCCATCACTGATCTCAATGTATTCTTGCATTAGACCCCACATAAACCCAGAAGGGAAAATAATAATGCCCTAGGTATATTCGTCGTAGAACTTGCTCAGAAACTGTCTCATTACTCTCAGCTCCCTCGTCCGATTTCCCTTTATATATCGTAACACATCCAAAACGAGGGTTAAGGTTTTATCCCCAGCAGGGCGCGTATGGCTGAATAGCCCAGCGGGGCGCGGGTTAGTGGTCAGCAACACGTCCAGGGAGCGACTGCCCGTCCTCCTCGCCCGCCCGGCCGGCCAGTCCCGGCCCGCCGACCGGTCACCGCCGGAGGCGCCGAGCGGCACAGGTACGGTATCTGACAGTAGCGGCAGAGACTGTACACTAGGGTATATTAGAAGAATTCAAGGGAGGAATTTAAAGAATGAGGGTATAGTTTGGGTATGTTCGAAGAAAATGATCAGGGTGTTGTTTTAGACCAAAACCCCTGATATGCTTAAAAGGAATCATTTGAGGAATCATTTGAGTATCTAAAGGCATTCCGCCAGGAAAACGGCAGAGTTATAGGAGCATGACACACCATGATCAAAGGGAATAGAGAATCGTTTTGGTTTTCAGTGTAGAGAAAGTCAGGGGCGCGGGAACTACTTTCAGACTGGGAGAGCACACCATAATAGAGATTAACCTAGGGTCCCCCCAAATCTAGTTTTCTCACCGGTTTTAGGCCACTTATTTTTCATCCCTTGGCTTTTTCAACAACAAAAAAAGAAAACAATTGCAAAAAAGGACGGTATTCCGTTTGAAAGTTGTGGGGGCACCGCTCCCACTGGCGGATTCAAGGGGGCCACCGGGGCCATGGGCCCAAAAAGCCTGAAAGAGGGGGCCAACATATCTTTTGGCCCCCCAAAACGCTCGAAGAAAAATTAATGTGAGAAGGTTGTGTAGTAGATACTAGAATCAGCAGCGTGATTCAATAGCGTAGAGAAACCCAGGGGCGCGGGAACTCCTTTTAGACGGGGGGGGGGGGGGAGGTCACACCATGATAGAGATCAACCTAGGATCCCCCAAATATAGTTTTCTCGCCGGTTTTAGGGCACTTATTTTTCATCCCTTGGCTTTATCAACAAAAAAAGAAAACATTTGCAAAAAGGAGCGGTATTCTGTCTGAAAGTTGTGGGGGCACCGCCCGCACGGCCCCAGAGTTGGGGGGGGGGGGCAAGCTGCCACCACTGCCCCCTCCCCCCGGTTCCCGCGCTTATGGAGAAACTACCGGGTTTACTAGCTTCCTTCATAAAGTGTCGTCATGTCTTATCGTCACCCGAGAAGGTCTTATTGCATAAATATCGATTGAGCTGTCAAGTTAACAAACTTGCTGTGGCAGCCTGACCTGACATGACCCCGCGACTTTTCATTCACGGAATATTCGCAATAAATTTTTTAGGAAAACTCACTGAGTTTTCGTTGAAAAAAAAAAAACTTGTTTTGTTTCGTAATTGTACAAGAAGCATATGAGGGACCTTTTTGTCCCTTCCTGCGAAACGGTAAAAGACTTATTTCGGTCACAGCTCAGGCCAATCTTTAAGGGTCAGTCGGGTCACTTATTTCTTAAAAGGGTCCTTACGGCATCCAAGGACCAATTCCGGCTTTTGAGTGCGCCACATCAGCATTTGATGCTACGACAGATGTCGAAATCTGAATATATGTTATCAGGCCGTATGAAAATTCAGTCCGTTTGCAAACGGCCTGGCCCAGTCAGGCCATATGAAACTACCTGAAAACACCGGCCGTTTGCAAACTATGACCTGAAATATCAGACCGTTTGAAAACGACCTAGTTAGTTTCGGCCTAGCGGATCCAGGGGGGCCACGGGGTCATGCCCCCAAGCCTGAAAGGGGAACAACATATATTTTTTGTCCCCAAAAACACTTAAGAAAAATGAATGTGAGAAGGGCGTAGTAGGTAGAGAGAAAATACCGTATCATTAAAAATCTGTGAGCTTGATAAAAGTGTTGGTCTTGTCTTCACCCAAGAAATTCTTATTGGACACTTTAACCATGGATGAAAGAACCTTCATCCCCTGGTTCTCCTTCATCCATGCTTTAACACTCGATCGACGTGTGAAGTTATCGTGTAAGGTATCATGAAGCCGATCGCGACGAAACTTTAGTACCCTCATGGTGACAAAGTCTGAAAATTTCATGACCCTGACCCAAGTGAACTTTGACTTGTGGCCTATTTCTCGAGACTGTTTGGCCATGTTGGAGGCCATGTTTGGCCGGAATAGCGATTCGGCGTATGTCGGCTCACATTATCCGCGCTTTTATAGTCTTTTCGTGGTTTAAAACGCTCAAACATGTGATATGATGTTGCTCCCACGCATTGGCGGATGCCAATGTCACCTTACGGTCGTCAGGTCATTGACCTTTGATGACCTCGGTGCACTTTTCCGAGTTTAACATGTTTCTAGGATAGTTTCGTTTAGCTGATTTTGAATTTAGCATTTTGCAGCCATTTGAACATTTACGAAGTAGTTTTGATGCCTTCGTATCATGTTACGTAGCTGCCAGTGTAGTGGACACCTGCTATACGGACGCCCATAAGTAGGTACTCCTACTGGTTGATCTGACCTGACCTGCCCCGACATGGTCTAAACGCATGAAGACATTATCTATGATCCAAACTAACATGAAATTTGTGATCAGCACAAAAAAAACGTATTACAGCCTTACTTTAGGAGGTTCTGACAGGTCCTGATTTTCCCGTCTTTTGGGTCTGTGACCTGACCTGGGCGGTGTTTCACGGCACGCTGCCAGCCGCTGCCAGCGCTGATGGCACTTTTGGTTTCAATGGAGACATCAACAAGCCTATACCCACAACACTACCGAAGGCTGACCTTAGCTCGCGGAATGCGCTGTCAGCGGCTGTCAGCACGACCGTGAAACACCGCCCTGGAAGGTCAACCAATGACCAAGGACCTTAAAATCGGGTATCATCGGCTTCGTCTCGTCACTCACGGGCAACACGCCTGTTTTTTTTCCGCGAGCTCTAGCTTAATCAGGGGCCGAACGGCAGGGGGTCCAACCGACACCTCCCAGCCTGCGAAGGCTGCGCCACGCACCGACCCGGAGCGGGCTAATTGATCGACAAAAGCAATTTGAAGTGTTTTCAAAGTAATATTTAGGCTCGGGTTGGGTGGGCTACCATTTCTATATTTTTTATTTTTAGTTAAAAAAAAATATCGTTTCAGGGCTGTGACGAAAAAATAAGTGGCCTAAATCCGATGAGAAAACAGGATTTGGGGTACCCTAGGTTTGGTTACTTGCAGGAGTTGGCCCCCCCCCCCAAAACGCAAGTCTGGATCCGCCAGTGATGTTGGTCATATCAACAACGAACAAAAAGGCCGGGGGACGAGGGGGCGGGGGTGTGGATAATTTATTTAAGGTACCTAACCGGTTATCAAAGCATTTGATGTGTCTAAAAAGTGGAAGAAAGTGCATGAGCAGAGTAAATCACAGAATACGCGGAATAATGCTGAGTAGAAGTGTCGGACAGGGAACGAGGGACCTCACGGAACATGACAATGTTACTTCAGAACCATATTGATCAAGCCCCGTCTCATTAAGACAAAGGGTGGAGTATGGACGGTAAGAAAAGACGTCAAGAAAATATAACACTTCACACACGACAGAGCAAATCACACTACAAACGAACACACGAGACATTTCCACTAAAAAAGAATCCGCCGAACGCGCTCAAATATAAAGCCCAACAGAGCAGCTCTGTTAGAGAAAACCCGGCGCTTGACTTTATTGCCATGAACTTAGGACGTCAGTCACGGGAAAGGGCGGACGTTAGTTCCAGCGACTCTTCCAAACGACCGAACTGCACCGAAGTTATGAGATGTTTGTACTCCACGCATTCTAGCCGTTGAATCGTGACATGTCAGGCATCCATGACGTCCTCAAACGCCGAATGCCGTCACTAAAACCCTTCGTGACTGACTGTGCGTGTAGTGTCCTGTGTCGTGGTGGAATCATCAATATAAATCCACCTTTCTGGCTACTTCGACGGCCAAGTTCTGGACTATTCCAATTTCAGCATCCTTGACGGTGGAAACCCATCCAATATTTCGCATTGCTGTCAATCAAGCAGAAACCACAGCCGATACACATAACCGAACCAAAGAAGTTCCAAATCAACGCATGACAAGTCCGCCATCCTGTCACGTCAGCTCAAACCTCATCCATTCAGATCCTCTCCATCATCGAGCGTGACCACCACACCCAGCGTCCGGTCGCCGGCGGCCGGCAGGTCAGAGGTCACCACTCACACGACGCCCCGTGACCTCGCGGGACGAGCGGTCATCGTTTACCGGTCACCACACAAAGGCCACCCCTGTCCACACAGCACACGACAGTGCCCCGTGTGGACGTCGGGCGGGCTCCCCTGTCAGTGCCGAGAACCGCAAAACAGACTGAGCGATCGGCGCCGACAGGCGAGCGAGACTGACACGGGACGGGACCTTCGGAGAGATGTCAACAGACCGATCGCCGACGGATAACGTCGGCTACAGTCGCAGGGCGGAGAGGCGGCCCGCAGACGCGCGCACGCAGACGTAAAGAAAAACAACGAGAATGCCTCGGCGAACTGGAATGGAGCTACGAGACGTGAGAAAGATGCACGAACACATAGGACGACACAGAAGGTTGACATGAGGCATGCATGAACAGCTTCCACAAGAATGAATAAATGCCACTGTGTATGCTCCAAACAGGCTGCTGAAAAAAAAAAACAGAAAGATCTGAAACTCTTAGGTGAAGCTTTTGCACAAAAATGCATGAGCTGGCATCCTATCACCAATCTCTCGTGAGCAGTTATTCCCAAGCAAGATATCGAGCAATTCCAACCTTCCTCACCTCCTCGCCCGGCGATGAGGCCTCTCACAGGTCCCCGATCATATCTCGCCACATTCCCCATTAATGAGGCGATCAGAGATGCGTCGAACTATGCCAAAAGACGTGATAGGCGGCAGATCTGGAATGACTCGGGCGATTCGAGCTCATTTGGTAGCGATACGCAACGCTAGCCCAGGTGAACGTTTCGGGGCAGTAACAGAGACATAATCCGTAATCTTGCATGATCCCATTAGACAAATATTTCAATCGGGGTGCATTTTGGAGATGGATAGATATGTGCGAACTTCAGAAGCCACACAACCCGAGAGTGCTAGGACGAAATCGGATGGTATTTTGTCACCCTTCGCGCCAGAGCTACATCCTCTCAACAGAGGGGCTGATCCCAAGATCCGGCTTAGCACTCGGCCGTTAGCTGAGTTTTACTACTGGCTTCCCCGGAGGCCACAACCGAGTGTCAATCGGACAATCCGCTTCAGCCGCTGTTCATGGCCATGTTTTCAATCCCACTTTTTAGCTAGTGACTTGGGTTTCGCCACCCAAGAACTCCAGAGCCTAAAATTGAGCAATGTTTGAGTTGCTGTGATGCAAGCTCAAATTTGGGCTGAGGTCGCATAGCTAGAAGATGCACCATACGAAAGACGACATTAAAGGGACCCTCCCACCTTCAAAAAAGTTTATGAATTGGCATGAAAGTGATGTCGCTCGGTTCAGAAAGAGCGAAAACGAATATCTACCAAATTTCACCGAAAAATATTCACCGGTTTTCAAGATATTAGACTTTTACTTTTGTTTACTTTTTTGGGATCTCCGCTGTTTCTAGCGACTTTATTTTAGAAGTGCGGCGTTTGCGGCAGATGTTGCGCGCAAATAGCATATACCACCGCGTGCTACAAAACGTTTTAGTCAAACATTTAAAAATCGTTAGATATTTGCGCTGACGTCACACATTCAGAGGGGTATTCCTAAGCATTAGCCCCTCTGAATCAAAATGCTGCAATTTTGAAATTCAATATTTCCGATTTAAGGCATTTCTCGATGTTGTGAGTGCCGAAACCGGTAATTGTGAGCCAGGGACCCCATTTTGGCTATCTCAACTCAAATCTAATGTTAAGGTGGGAGGGTCCCTTTAAAAGGAATAGTGTTGAAGTAACACAGTCGTGAAAGGACAGGCCAACCCTGACTCACTACGAATCCGGTTGACCTACATATTGACCAAGTTCCGGCAAGAAACTCGCCAACTCCAGCCCATCTACTCCTGTCAGTCTCCCATGTCCTGTTCCGTTCCGTTTCTTCCATATACCATTCCATTCCATGTCGTGCACGACGCAACGCGCGCCCAGAATCGGTGGCGACGGGACTACTGCGGAAGCCATCTAGAGCATTGATCAAACTCGGCTTTCCTCCGAGGCCACCTGGGGGAGGGGGAGGGGAGAGGGGTGCTGACGAGGACGCACGCGCCCGTCGCAGGTCCCATCGGCCGCGACGGTTGGGGCGTGCCACCGCGGCAGCCGGCGGCACGACAGCAGCTGGAAGCGACCGCACCGGCACCGCCCATGTAATATTCACACCGGCGCCGGCGGCAGGGGAGCCGGCGGTACGGAATGGTTTTCTGTTTGTCCTCACAGGGCTGAGGACTTAATTAGAAATGGATATATAGTAATTTCCTAGACGATGAAGAAATGAGACGTCATTCCAAGAAAACCTGCGAGCTAATTCCTAAACAGGACCTAGATGAGCTTTCAGCTTACTAATGTAAATAATATCTGGAAAGGAAGATAATGCAAGAGCGCTGTTGGGCACGGATTGTGCCACTCCGACACTGATTGTATCTCTGTCCGTCCATCTGCCCGTTGGTCCGTCCGTTCGCGGGTCCCCGGCGCCCTCTCTGATGTATGTGCGGCGGCGCGGCCGAACAATGGACCACCGCCTGCCCACCGGGCCAGACCGGACTGCCGTCTCAGACACAATGGACGGGACACGTGGTCGCTGACCGCCGACCGACCACCGCCGACCGACCTCTGACCCGCGCTGACACCGCTGACCCGGCGCTGACCAGCGGTCACTGACCACGGCTTCCGTCAGCTCAGCGCGTAGGCAGCGCACACTGACAAGTCAGCGCTGGTGGACGAACTGTTTGTCTAGAGGACTATGTCCGTGGCGGACGACCGTGGATGGGAGGTGGACACGAGCAGCCGCAATATGTGGAGAGAGGTGGACAGCAGTGGCCAGCTGTGGACAGGATGTGGACGCCCCGGCCGCTGTCCACACTGGACGGATGAGCTGCCGGAGCGTCCCATCCGACCATTGTTTGGCGGCCGGCGCGCCGGGGCGGCACCGTTAGATCGAGGGCGGGGCGGGGCGGGGGGCGGGGTGCCGAGGGGCGGGGCGGGGCGTGGTATCCGGTCCTGGCCCCGCCGGACACGGCGTAGCACTGCTGGCGGACCAGTGCCTGCCTTCTATTTTACACAGTCACACGGAGTTGAACGGCATATTGGAAGGCTTCTTCCAAACCCGACGTGCAGATAATATCACGACGTTTACCGTTATGATTTCGGTTTGTTATCGGACACTAAAACGGTACATAACAGTAAGCAAGATAGGCCGACTAAAATTTTCCATGAATATTCTGCTTTAACGGAATCCGTGAAGAAAAGGGCACGCCCAAAATAGTCAGCATAGCCAAGTATAGCAAATGTAGCCAAACAAAAGCGACAATCGCACCATGCATCAAAAGTGAAAACAGAAAGTGCCACGTCTGTCCTCCAATCGACGTCATGATCGCACTACTTAGCTCCGGCTCGGCCAAATCAACACGGGTAAAACACCGGGCTTATCGTCCGGCGCCGGCGCCGGGCCGGTTTTTCGGGTCCATTTTCATCGCCGGCCGGTTTGGTAGGAGTGCCGACCGGTCCCGCCCTGTCCTGCCCCTCTCCCCCCCCCCCCTTCTGGACCTCACGCACAGCGCGACAGCGCGGCCACGGCACGTCTGCACGCGGCAGCCACCGGCGACAACGGTGAAACCCAGAAACGAAAGCGAAACGGCTGCCCCCGACCAGGAAACGGGTGACCTCCGTCGCGGCGGTCGGCGAAACGCGGCGTGGTGCGGCGCGGCGCGGCGGTAGCGGCGCGGGCGGCGCCGGGTCGAACACCAGGGGCGTGGGGAGAGGGGCACCGGTGTCGCCCATCGCTGCGCTCGGCTTTCACTGGTAATTATCCACGCCGCGGGCGCAATAACGACCTGATGCCACGGCTGATCGCGCTCAACAAACCGCAGGGCATGTGGTACAAATCGGCCGAACAGACGAGCACACACTGAAAACAATTTCACCCAAAACTGGCGAGTAAACCGGTGCCTCGCGGGTACCCCTATCCGCAACCATTTTTAACCACCCTCCCAGGAGTCAATTTAGGACATAACACTTTCGCAATTCACTCTGGAGAGTAGTAACCCTCCACGACTATTCGCGCACCAGTGGCTCGCGACCCCTCCATCGAAAGGTATTCATCGACGCCTACCTGGCAGCAGCGCCCCACAAACCCCTAGGAGATGGGGTTACCCTCCACGTCTACCCTTCGCCGAACAAGTCACGAGGGCCAAAAAAAACTCTCACACTTGACCATATTTGCGGGAAAATATCTATATTATAGCAATCTCACACCTAGAAAACATCGGTGAGAAAGTTTCACATCGGTGGGAAAGGTCAAATCGAATTCCCATAGAAATTTCGACATGACTCAGTCACCGGCAGTCATGCAAACCGCCCGAAATCAAGAAGATGTGTCGCCGCTGCTTTCGTGACCTATATAAGAATCAAAATGGTCTCACTTGGTAGTTTCGGAAGAAAAGGCGTTGCCAATCGTCCCGTGATGAATATTGCAGAGGTTTTAAAGATGCACCCTAACAATTGTACTTTCGCCCCCACTTGGAAACCGCCAAACAATGTGCCAACATATCATTGGTTTAAAAAAAAAGTTAAAAAATTGTTGTAATTCAAAACTGTATGAGACAACGCCATCTAGCTGTAACAGTAGATCCAACTCCTTCAGGGCAGGTTATGTTAAGGTTCGCCATCCACGGATACGCGTTTACGATACCTCGAGTAGTTCCAACTCTTTCAGTGAGGGCTGTGCCAATGACTCGACACCCGCGGGGACAATATCCGGTGCTGGGTAGCTACCTTGCTGCAAAATGTGGGTACAGTGCATATTTACGAGTAATAAGGCAGGCAAGTCTGCTTACCCTCTAACTAGAATCTGGACATGGCGAGTTAATACACATATACCACCCGCAGAGCAACGCTTAATTCGCCAGCTTCGGGTGAATTTGTTTTCAGTGCAGGTGCTGGAGGGCTGATACTCAGAGAGTCGCTGGGGTACGGCGAACAGCGGATAGAGCAGCTTCGAGTCTACTCGGGACCTAAGAGGACCTTGACTCTGACGTTTGACGAAGTAACTTGACGGTTTAAGTTGGAAAACTATAAGCGCCAAGAGTTTCGTAACCGAGTCATGTCGTTACAACCTATATGGCACCGCAATACAGGTGACCGAGTTGATTTACCTGCCTGCCATATAATCTAACCGTTCGTCGTTCAAAGTTCAATGGGCCATTAAGATAAACGCCGCCCAAATGACTTCCTGGATGAGTTCCTTGGCGGCCGGCGGAGGCAAATTAGTACCTGACCGGGGATTCCTCCGGATAATTAAACTCGTTCCAAGTGTCGCAGCACAATACCGTGAGAATGTCACGCGGAGGACAAAGCTGGTCTGGACCGGTGCAGTCCCGCCCTGTCGCCGTCCCTCTGAGGTCAGAGTGTATGATGGCGGTGACAGTGTGTCACGCGGGCGGTATTCTCTCGGACTAGGCACCGTTAGAGCTCTGAGAGGCGATACCTGGCACGGCACAGGCGCCGATGCGAGCTGTGGTGGGTGACCGGGGTCCGTCCGAGCTGCCACGATCGCCGAGCTTAGCCCGTGCGTGCGTCACGGCCTCTAGATAATCCAAGCAAATCCTCACTTCACATAGGGAAACCGGAACTGGCTTACCGACATCCTAAATCAACAGCCAAATCACAAGGTTCGACACCGCCCGACCGTTTTTTTTTTCGAAGTAGCTCGTCTTTGTCCTAGTGCTAACCTAGATTCGCCCGTTTTAATCCCATAACACCACTGGATGTTCACCCTACGCCTAACTGTTCAATCACCCTAGTAAGCTATAAACTAACGGCTAATTTTTCAGTAAGCCCCAACATCACACCTATACGGTGTCAGTAAGTATAAGCATGACGTGCGCTCGCCCGACCGGGTAAAGTAGCGGACGGAGCGATAGTCGATAAAAGAAGACAGGAGACCGACCCTGGCTGCCGCTCTGACGAGTAACGGTGCGTCTCTGATGGCGGCGCTGACTGATCGGCGTCATTAGAGGCTTCCCGGAGCGCGGCGACCGACGCGCGAGTGGTGTGTCGACCTGGGACTACGGGTCCGGGACAGGTTGGGTTGGAGTTCGGACACACCATGGTGCCAGCCGGAATGGAGCATGGGGTCTGAGCGGCGATGGGACTCATCAATGGACGTGGATTCGAGAGAAACGGAACGAAAACTGGAGAGCGTCGCCTACTGACGTCAAAACACCATTGTAACCTTGCGATAGCGATAAGAGCAAGAACAATTGTCATAAAATAGGGGTAGTTAGATAAGAGCAGCTCGACTGTGAACCCAATCATGCGAAATCCATCATACGTCAGGAATACGGTGTAATTGGACTCACCTTACAAATAGAGTGTGCCGACCTTCTTTTGACTATTAAACTTGTTGTTGAGCATGACTGTTGAATTCCGCCGCTTGTAGACGCCCGGCTCCAGTTTGACGGTCCTCTCCTGGTCACCTGCTACACTAGGCTTCACGTACATCTCGACGGCCGGCGCCAGTTTGTTGGTGGCGTCCCAGAGGAGATTCGACATGGACTTGGGCCGGCCGAGCTTCTTGGACTTCTTCTCGGGCAGCTTGGCCTTGATGACGGCCGAGTCGCCGGAGTCTCCGGACGTCTTACCGCCTGAATTACTCGAGTTGAGCGTGTCAACGTCCATCGCGAGGTTGTTGAGTGACTTATAGCGTATGTTGAAGATGGGCGAGGGACCGGTCGACTGCGCCGAGCCAGTCAGAGGGTAGTACACCCCGCTGTTCTTCAGCGGTGACGCGCTCTTGTGCCGAAAGAAGCGCGGCTTCGGCTTGGCGTTACCGCTCTTGGCAAACAGTTTTATTGACTGTTTGTTCTCATCCTTGGCCATGCTCTTCTTCTGCGGTTTGGACGGCTCACGGGTGCGTTTCTCGGCCACGCGCCGGTCACGGGGAGCTGACCGGGCGCCCACGCGCTCCAGACTCGCCACAAACACACCGGGGTGTCTCACCTCGCCACTCACCGGCCGCGACGGCGGGTGAGACGAACGCTGCGCGCCCGGCGGCGAGTGCGGCGAGGGGTGGCCCGACCTCCGCGAGGGGATGGTCTCGATGGGCGGCGGCTCTGGAGGGCTGTCGGCCGCCGCCGCAGGCTCCGGGTCGGAGCGCCGCTCTGACGCGCCGCCTCCCATCACCGTCTGTCGCAGGCCGCGCGGCAGCGGCGCGAATCCTCGCACGTAGTCGTAGATCTGGTCGATCTCGTCGTACTCGTCAGTCGGCTCGCCGCTGTGTCGGCTCGTGATACGCGACATGGGTGAGGTCATGGAGCGACGGTAGCCGCGCGGCCGCGGCGCGCGCCCCTTGGAGTCGGGTCGCGGCTCGGGCGGCAGGGTCAGGTCGAACGGCTGGATCCTGTCTGCGACCTCCGCCCAGGCGGCCTCGGCGCGCTCCCGCAGCCGGCCGAACTCGGCCAGTCCCAGCAGCTGCTCCGTGTTGGTGGCCGTGTGCACCCGCAGCGGCGCCGTCGGCGGCAGCGGCAGCGGCGCGCCGTCCCTGGACAGAGCTGAGGCGACCACCATGTCCTCGTCGAAGGTGGTGTGGAGCCGCAGCTCGGGAGCGAACGGCGGCACCCCGCTGCCGAGCCGCGTCAGCTCCGGCGCCCGGCCGCTGATCATCCTCACGTTGAGCGGCAGCCGCTTGTTGAGCAGATTAGCCACGCTATGCACACCACTGATGTTTTCTTCTTTGGCCACGGCGCTGAAGCGCACACGCTGCTCGTGAGGCAAGTAGACGTTCTCGCCACTGGCGTCGAAGCAGCGTAGGAAACGCGACTGGCCGCGGCCGCGGGGTCTCACCACCTCTCCAACCAGCACCAGCGTCTCACCGCTCTGAATGGTGCGCGATCGGTCCGTGATCGTCTCCACATTGTCCGACTTGGAGACGTACGCCTTACAGCTATCGCGCGCGATACAGGAGTCGGGAAAACGGCGCACCAACTCAGCGACACTCTCGATCGCGCGCACGGAGCGACCCTCCTCAGAGAGGATCTCAAACAGACCTTCGAACGAGTCCGGCACGAGCAGTTTGGGGCCGAGCGGCGCCAGTCGGCGACTATCCTTGAACTTCACCGACTGGGCGAGCAGGCGGCGCCGGCGGCCGGCTGAAGTGAGCAGCAGCGCGCCGCCGGGCGCCGCGCTCAGGTACTGGCCCTTGGCCACTTTGACCAGCAGCGGCGCCGGCTGGCGTTTGAGCAGCTCGCGCAGCGGCTCTGTCTCTTCTGACCAGGTCACCTGGCCGAGCACAGTGGCCGCGTCTGAGGCCATGGCCGCCCGCTTGATGCGCCGACTCAGCCGGCGGACGAACGCGCCGACCGCGCCGTCTGTGGGCAGGAGACACGGGTGTCAGGTCAGGTCACGGCAGGTCACAGCGCGCCGACCGCGCCGTCTACGGAGGAAGCGGACACAGAGCCAGGTCAGGCCAGGCCAGGTCACGTCACGGTAAGTAGCCGCACACAACAAGTCACAACACTGGTCATGACAAAACGGATGACGGTAAGGCACACAACAAACGTAATTACAATTACATAATCAGAAGGCAGCACCATATCAGGCATGCGATAAGCCACCTGACGTTGGTAAAACCTCGGTCACCAAAGCTTCAAAATGCAGCGTCATGTGACTTTTCGGAGCCACATGATTAGCAGCATTCAGCTCACAATGGAAAACACGGACATTACATCAACGGACAGACCACGGACGCCACAAAAAGAAGCAGCAGGCGGTCATCACCTCACGTCAGTCACTGCCACCGTCAATCACTTCACGTCAGTAGCGACCACCGTCCGTTCGCCAAATTGTTTAGTCCCTCGCTGATGGCTACACAAACAGACCGCAGGGGAAGATGTGGACCGTCGCACACTGCTGTGACAACTGCAGCAACCCGGACGCACAGATAGGTCCGGCCAGATAGTATGGTCGGTTGGGCAGGCAAGGGGGCTGGTCAACAGCGATAGGTAGTAACGTGTTAGTGGTCGGCGCGATAGCGGATAAGTCAACAGGGGCTGATAACCTTCAACGCACGGATAAAATTAGCTCGAGCTAAACTAGGATAACAGGTGCTTTTAACTCATGTTGGGGTGGGGGGGGGGGGGGGAGGGGATACTCAACATCCCAATTGTTCTACACACTAGACTTGAAAACTATGATGATAATCATGACATTCAATAATGCGATATGCTATCAAATCTGAGATGAGGTGATCCGTGAAGAGAGCCTTTCAAGGTTTCACTGCAGGCCATTCAGTCTTCTGAGAGAGGCACGATAACCCGGTAGCCTAAAACAGCCCGCTTTCTCGGCCGCTGGCACCTGTGATGACGGCTCCGATATTTGCCGACCGGAGCGGGGCGATAGGACGGTTGCAGAGTGGCGCCGTTCGGTGACCAGTGCCTCTCCTCTGACCTCACTATGCGGCGTATCGGCACAGGGGGAGATCAGATCGACACGGGCGCACGAGCGGGCACTGATTACGTCCGCCTCGTGCTGCATCTGTGTCAACTTGTAACGCATACAACTTATCTCGAAAGTTGTGGCGGGTCAACGGAAGGTAAAGGAACCGTGTTACCTGAGACTCTCTCTCTCTCTCTCTCGCTCTCGCTCTCTCTCTCTCTCTCTCTCTCTCTCTCTCTCTCTCTCTCTCTCTCTCTCTCTCTGTCTCTCTGTCTCTCTCTCTCTCTCTGTCTCTGTCTCTCTCTCTCTCTCTCTCTCTCTCTCTCTCTCTTCTCTCTCTCTCTCTCTCTCTCTCTCTCTCTCCCTCTCTCTCTCTCTCTCTCTCTCTCTCTCTCTCTCTCTCTCTCTCTCTCTCTCACACAGTCATCAGCCATCGACACACCACACCGCGCTGAATCCATTTGGACTCGGCGCCCGGCGGACTCTGTCGTTGACCGCTGTCGCCGCCGCCCCGGCCCGTCCGTTTATGGGTCAGCGGGCCGCCCGGCAGGCGGACATTGGCCGACAGCACACTGCAGTCACGCGTCATCGACTGCATATTAGGAAGTAGGAACCGGGTGTGCAGTGTGCAGTGGTCGGACAAGTCAGCTGGCTGCAGCGCCAGGTGGGCCAAAAGGTGGTGGGAGGTTAGCGAAGACGTGCAATCGGGTTGAGCGCACATTGAGAAAATGTAGAAAAAACTGCACGAGAGGATAGTTCTTGGCTGACATCGCTGGCTTTATCGTACCCGGGTGCTCATTTAGATAATACAATTCCTGCGACATATCATAAGGTTTATAGTGCGATGGGAGCATCCCGCGTAGACCCTTCCCCATTAGACCCCTCAGACGCTCATGGTTCCATGCCGGTCAGGTGAATCTCAACCGTCTCCGTGTGACCCCTCCCTGAATCCGCCTCTGGCGGCCGATACGAGCGGCCAACAAGACGGCCTACAAACACCTACATCAACACTCGCCGCCAGTGTAAACAAGTGAAATCTCAGCCTATCGAGGCGGAACCGAGCAGCATTGAGTGTCGCCCGGCGCGTGTGGACGCGTGGGGGCGCGGCTTGACCTACACAGTGGCATATCCGGGTCAGGGAGAAAGGTCACGAGGCGACACTGAGGCGCTGCGCCCGGCGCCCACGCATGGAAAAGCGGTGGTTGTGGTATACTGGTAGAAAACGACTATATGTAATATGTGGCAGGTCAGTAGGTAGGAATCTAGGGGAGAATGCTGTGCCGAACAGCATATGTTGAATTTGTGAGTTGGCCAGAGAAGCCGGAGGATGACAAGGCGCACGGATGACGGAACAAAGAACGGCAGGGAACAAAGCAAATCAAATCAAATCGCGGAGGCATGTTGAGACCACCCGGTACAATATAAATAATAACAAGTCTGAAAAGTCCCGACAGGGACCAACAGAGGGATACTTCTCAGCTCATCTCTAGAAAATAGAACGATCAAATAGCAGCTGGGGCATTCCACGATAGATCGTACCAGGCCCGTCACCCGCATCTCTCAGATTTTAATAAAAATCCGTCCTAGGGGTAATCATAGGCCCCAAAGACGCCTGGCAAAATATCAGACTTCTCAGATCAAAACTTTTTGAGTTATATTGGATTACATTTTTTTAACTTCGGTTTGTAACGGTGAGTTTGATGGCCTATAACTCAAGAACGGGTTAAGCTACCAACAAACAGTAAACAACACTAAGCTTGCGATGAATCAAAAATTAATATTACCATTTAAAAATTCCAAAGAAAAATTTTCATTGTTGAGCAAAAACCTTAATCTTTTTTCATTTGCCTCTAATGACCTTTGGGACCAAAATTTTTCAAATTTTTATTTTTTTCAAAATAAACTTCATGTCATTGCAAGTCGACATGCAAAAAATTAGAAAGGTGTTCTTTCTATAAAATCCTTATAGGGGAAGGAGGGTGAATTGCGCCACCTTAAGGAAAAACGCTAATTGTAAGAAAACCGCTGGAGATATAAGCATGCAATGGTAACCACTTCAAAGAGGAACTCATTAGCTACGATTTAAGAGCCTCCCGATCAATTAAGAATGTTTCGTTTGCTTCCGACAGCTGCTTTTCAGAAACATGCAAAAGGGCGCATTTACCGACAACTGCACTGTAAATTGCGCCAGGGGGATGGCGCAATTAGAATCAAATTGCGCCCTATACTTAAACATGGCTAAGCGAATGAGACGGAATGCATACACCCCGGCAGTGTAATGTCATTGCGGCTTACTTAAACATTTATAATGTTAATCAGGCTGGATAAATAAAAAATATAGAAATAAATAGCGATGTTTTTGCCCAGGTAAATAACTTTACATGTGTCCGTATGTTTGTAAAAGTGCAACGAAAACGTTTTATGTAACCGACTAGATATATGTGAAAGTATGGTTAAATTTTCAATCGTTTCTCTCAAAATTATTAATTTTTATCGTTTCGACAACTTGTTGACATCAGTTTTTACTTTTTGATCACAGCTGTCACCTCTCACGCCCGAGTCCATGTTGAAAATGCCGTATTTTGTCAATTACACCACAAGTTGTCAGCCTAAATGGCAGCTGCATTATAAGTTTGACGAGAGAAATAATTTGCGGACTGGCGACAGCGGGCTGCTCCCCTGCCTGGCATTAAACTCCTTCTTTATTGCAATCAGTTAATGGTGCATTCATACTGTCGTGATACAATAGCTACACAATTATTCTATTTGCACCCCCATGGCGCAATTGCCATGGGCGCAATTAGAATTGAGGTACTTTTTAATAAAAGCGTAGAAGTTATCATAAATATGCTGAAGGAAGTTTACTGTTTAAGTGAAATATAATTAAAAAATGGGCTTTCTTTCTAAATATCACTCTGAAAATCACACACGTATCACAGATTTTTATAGCCAACGGTTCAAAATACTGCAAAAAAGCTAAGAAAACGCCGTAATATCTTTGATGGCGTAACTGAGCCCTGCTGATTGGCTTCGTCGGAGAGCTTGGGCCATAAAATGAACTATCAAGTGGTGAAAATATTGTTTTCGAACACAAAATTATAAACATGCCATTGAATTCGTGGGAATGTTGGTGGGCGCAATTGGTTAGGAGGGCGCAATACACCCACTTTCCCCTATTCCCGCAAACAAAATGGGTTTCGGAGGGGTTGATACGACCCCCGCACGCCGTTTCGCTTCTAATAGAGCTAGAGCTTCGCGGAAAAAGCGAGCGTGTGTGCCGCAACAAGTCACAGCGATTGGTACCCGATTTTAAGGTCTCCATTTAACCGGTAGCGTCTGAGGTCAAGTCAAGTGACTGAAGTTACGGGTTCGGTTTTTAGTAAATAACTTCGCAAAAAATGGCCGCAGAGCCGCGATTTTGGCATCATTGTGTTCGCCTAGCTCAGGTGCATCGAATGGTATACTTTTTGCTAGGGTGAGGTCAACTTAAGCAGTTGACCTCGGATCAAGGTCAGGTCAGAGCCCCTCAGGTCACGAAGCTGGGCAAAGGGTATCATATGGCATATCATTCGATTCGGAAGGTCTTCCCGAGTCCATTGGTGGCTTTCCCGACTCTCTAGCTCCATTTGATCGGGAGTTTTTGACGAAAAACTCGTACGACCCTAGTGACGTCATAAATGACGTCACGCAAGGCTACCAATGCAAAAGAAAAGCATTGGACTTTGCCAGAAGTGCATGAAATCACGATACCATGTACGTGGGATAGTTTTAGATCATTCTCGGCGCCAAAATAACAGTTTTTATATTTCCCCATTGACTTATAACAGTGATGTCACGTGACCGACCTGACCTCACGTAACCTTAAAAATTCCCAGATATACAAGTTGTGAGACCTCTGGAGGACACCATGTATGAGTCCTGTAACTTTCATCTCGGACAGCTATGGTCGTTGGCGTCCAAAACAATGTCAGAACCAAACAGCCTTTTTCACCCTCGCGCTTATAGGAAAGAGGGTTGGATGAACCCTCTTTTCACTTTTTTCAAATGACTCAGACTTTAATTGAAATTGCAGTAACCTGTGATGTCACTAGGCAGCTTTACCACGCCATTTGTAAGCTCTCCTCCTGAAATCACTATTCGAAACCGTTATCGTGACGTAAAATAAATACATTTATAGAAAGAACACCTTCCTAATTTTTTGCAGATTTGTTAACAATGAGCCAAATATTTTTTCAAAGAAATAAAAATTCAAAAAAATTTGGTCCCAAAGTCCAAAAAATACAAATTAAAGAAAACTCGATATGTCATATATAAAAAATAGCGTATTTTTCGAAATTTCAAAAATACATATTAATCTCTGTTTCATTGCAAGTTCAATGTTATATGACATTTGGCATTTGAATAATCCGTCTTAGAGTTACAGCCCGCCAAACTTAGCGCTGCAAAGCAAGATCCAAAAAATGTTATACACCATAACTCAAAAAATACTTATCTGATAAGCCTGAAACTGTTACAGGTGGATTCAGAGCCCCTGATTACCCCTGAGACCAATTCTCGTCAAATTCCGAGAGATAAGGGTGTCAAATTGGAAAAAAGTGGTACGATCTATCGTGGAATGCCCCAGCTACAGCCACGAGCTGGACCGGACGGCCCCAGGAGCACCGAGAGGACATGGACCGAGCACTGGGAGAGCGAGCACCGGGACACGTCTTCGGTCACCGCTAGGTCGGCAGTCACAGCGGCCAGCTCACGGCGAGTTTGAACGCTGACTTGCACGTTCGTGGCCGGCGAGTGCCTCAGCGCTCACTGCGCGTACGTGCCGGCTTCAACGGGCCGAGTCAGCGACTTAGGACTGTAGGAGTCGCCGACTCTAGCCTGACTCGGACTATTCGCTATATCTCAGGCCGGCGCGTCTATGTAGTCCCACTGGCACGACTCGAGGGCTGTGCGGTGTGCAGAGTAAAAAAAAACTTCCTTCAACACGTCGGCGAAAGCTGACGTACAGTCCTCAGCAGACTGCGTGGTAGGTGTTCTTTTTCCGATAAAACCGATGATAACTCAAAGGATATGTTATCAGTCGGTCGGAACTCACTGCAAATAGATGCGCCATGCTCCACTCGTTCGACTGGGTCTATCACTAATCAAAATATACGCCTTGTGTGGCAACAAAATGCAAAAGTTTGTTTTGGGGGTAAATATAAACTTTTTGGTTCTGTTGCCAAACTGGATGGAAACGGAATACGATGATAATGTCAATCTAGGGTGCGGAGTCTCGCGCGTCTTGCTGTTACGATTTCTGAGTGACCGATAGCATAGTATTCGCGTTATTATCGGTTTTGTCGGAAAAAGAATACCTACCACGCAGTTTGCAGAGGGCTGTACACTGCCGCCCGGTCAGAGAAATCGCATGGAATCAGCACTGCCAGCAGTCAGCACTGAATTCTGAGCTGAGCTGATGCAAGGGGTCGGTGGCCCGTGGCTGGTGTGCAAGTCAGCCAGTCAGCCAAAAGGCAGGAACTGAAAAGGTGCTGACGTGACAACGGAGGCACCAAACCTGCTGACATACGTTAACAACAGTGCGATTCACACCATCAAGTTGCAACACCATAAAATCAACCGGAAACTAACTAGCTCTATCATGAAAAAGAAACCATCGCTGAGCCTTACAAACTGGTCATGTAAAAGCACACCTAAGCGGGTTATAACCAGGAAAATATGTTGCATTGTATGCAAATCAATTTTACCGCAACTAGGGCGGTATCTGATCAGAATCCGATGGATTTGAACGCCTTTCCGGGACCCGTCTAGCGCGACTTTTCACTTCCCAAATCCGCTGCCGTCTGCCGTTCAGTAAGGAGCCCACCGACCGGTCCGGCCTGACGTCGGGCCTGATAGGGAGCCCGTCGAGCCAACGGTGATTGGGGGGAGGGTGTTGCCATATTGGTAGATAGACACATTCCAGTTCGGTGTCAGACACGGCACGGCACTGCACGGACGGTGCGACACGGCATGGCACGGCGCGATACGGAACATGACAGCACGGGCCAGAGCAGTACGTTGGGTGAAGCAGAGGAAGGTGAGAGGTAGGGTACGGGTGTGGGTGTGGCGGAACACCCGAGATTCCGGCGGTTAGCGACGGCGTGTATGAGGAAATACACGGTGCGATGTAGTCTGCTGCCCTAAATCCACAGAAATTTGAAATACGGCCAAGGCTGAACATTTCAATGGTCCATTCACAAACAGTGATCCAACTTAGTTACTTAATTACACAAAACCCTTGCTCAACCGTAGATCATAAATCAAACAAAGACTATTGGGACCATATGACAACGGACGCCACAATCGTTAAACCAAATTAACGAGCGTCCACCGCGCCTCTCCCTTTCCTCCGTCCACTGCGTAACTGACCGCCACGCGCCAGCTGCGAGCCGCCAGAACGCGCCTCAATCGCGGCCGCTGTCGCAACACGCGCATCAGCGTTGCCATCGCCTCACGGCCGTGCACGCGTCTTTCAGAACGAGGCATTCATGGCGCAATGTGCGCGGCTACCGCCGCCACGTTCGCCACATTTCATAAACACGCTGAAATCTGCTGGCGCGGGCGGACACCGCAAGTGATGTCCAGCGTATGAGGATGTTCGAGGTTGAGGGTTGCGTCTTCACGCCGGGAGCAGCTACATATGACAGTGGATGGTAGACGGTGGCATAGGCGGCGGAACGGGGAGGGCACCGGGGCACCGTACCCCCCTTTGATTTTGGCATTTTAACATTAGCCCTATGCAGGCGTTGCATGGAAAGAATGGGACCAAAAGTCGGCCGTGCCCCCCCCCCCCCCTAAATTGAAGGTGTTCCGCCGCTACTGGACGGTGAACATTGGACGTTTGACGGCGGGAATATCGCGGCGGACGCTAGACGGTGGACGTTGCAAGGCGAACGTTGAACCTTTGACGACATACGTTGGACGTTGGACGATGGACGCTGGACGTTAAAGGGCGGACGGCGAGCGTTGGACGGCGGACGGCGGACGTTGAACGATGGATTGCATGTGACGGACATTACTCCCATTACATTACATTACGTGGCGGACGGCGGCCGGCGGTTGGAGCCACAGGCTGTTGCGTGTGAAACAAGGCGTCACCACCACCAGTCACCACGGCCGCGGCGGTTGGGAGCCGGCCTGTTGGGTAGCCTCGGGCACCGGCGAGTCGGCGGCGGCGGTAAGGACGGTGACGGCACCACTCCCACTCCCACAGACCGCCGCCCAAGGCTGGACGGGGTGCGTTCATCCGTGCCGTGTCGTCAGCGCTGTCCGCCGTTCGCCGGGGCCGCCACTCCACGCCGGTACTCGGTTCTCAGGCCGTGTCCGGCGCGGCGGCGTGAGAGCGAACGCCGGAGGGTTACCTCACGCACTGCCCCTGAGCGGGTGCCCATGACATAACGCTGCCTCACGATCCAGCTCGTGGGCAGTGAAGGCAGCGGTGTCTTCACGAAGCCTTCGCACTCCGCCACGACAGACCGCGACCCATCACCATCCATTCTCCACATGCAAGCCGCTGTGCCTGCTCCCTCCCGACCGACTCAACCAGCTTGCTGCCGCACGGAGGAATGCCGCCAATCGAGACTGGAGCAGGTCGGTAGACCGGCGTGACGGCCCGACACAGACGTTTGGCACGCAGGACGCCCGGAGAGCGGCCACTTCCCGGTCCCGCGCTGCCGCCAAGGTCAATGGCAGGACACGGTCGGTGTCCCGGCGGATCGAGCAGCGTGACAGAGAAGACGGGGATGGTGAGCGGAGCTATACACAGATGAGGTGGCTACCGAGGAGGAACGCACATACCCTGCCTTACAAGCAACAGAGTAGGTGTGTTATGTGCAACCAGGCCCAAGCGGAGGCCAGAGCAGCCAGGCATAACATTCATAGTCACCGGCGGAGGCTGTCTCATCTGACAGCAGAGTGCGTTCGCCCGGCTCCCGAAGGACGACGCGCGGGGCGGAGGGCGGTGCGCCTGGCCCACGCACACCACCTGGCGTTCGGAGCGGAGCGGAGCGAGATCCCGACCAGCGCGCCGCCCTCGACCGCCGTCCGAGCCGCCGCGGTCCCAGCGCCTCACTTTCGGCGTCGGCAGACCGGCAAAAACGGCCACGCACCGCCGCCGCCGCGGTCGGCGCGCGCGGAGCTGCCGTCCCGTCACCGGTCAGCGGCGAGCCATTGTGCCGAGCCGGCCAGCCCAGAGCCGCGCGGCGGCCGCGGCTGAGCGTTTTACGAGCGGCCCAGCTAATGATGGGAATGGTCTGGGAAGGTCGAGCGCCTCCAGTCCGCCGCCACCACCGCCTCCGACGCGGAGGAGGCGACCGTTGGCGGACCGACTGGAGGCGAGGAGCTTGGGCGGCGGGTGGTTACAGAGTGGAGAGGGTGAATTACCGGTACAGCGGCAGCGGCCGTGTCATTTGAGAGAAGCCGCACGGGACGTGAGTGATCTGGCTTTATACAGTGTGTCTTGGCTGCCACAGTACCTATGGGCTAGCTTGGTCCGTCAACAATAAATAACCGCTTCGGCCATCATGGGGCAGTGGAAACTTAACACTGCCTAGATCCGCCCTGCGCGACTCTGATGTGCACTCTACTTAGCTCTAACACTGTCGCTGCCTATCGGCATTCTGCCTATCAGCATTCTCACTATCTTATTCCACTAAGCCCACTTCCCTTCCAAATGAGCCCGGTCCCGGCTCGAAGTTGGCTCTGTCCGCCGCGGCGGCGGCGCCGTCGCCGTGGACAGAATTGTTGCGCCGGCCGCCGCTCTGGGGACACTGACCTTGGAGGGCGATTAACCCGGGCAAGGTAGCGGTCGGCGACACCGGTCGCTCTGTGTCTGGCAGCAGTGACAGGGGCGACACTGGACAGTGGACACAGAGACTGGTATCTGACGGCAGTGGCAGGGGCGACACTGGACACAGAGACTGGTGTCTAACGGCAGTGGCAGGGGCGACACTGGACAGTGGACGGACACTGAGAGACCGGTGTCTGACAGCAGTGACACAGGAGTGACAGCAGCAGGGGCAATGGCTTCCGATACACTGGTGCCGCACTATAGAACCAGGACTGCCACGAGAAAAAAGCGAGACCTTGTCACCAACTACACTGTCGCAGAGTCCGACATTCTGTTGTCATCTGGTGTACGATACGGAAAGTCAAATCGTAGATAGTGTCACTCACATATGAACACAGAAATAACTTTCCCTAATGCCGTAACATTCCCATAAGCCACGCTAATCCAGTTCCTTCGCCAAACGGTCCGGTGGTGAAGGAAAGACGACGTCACAACCCTTGGGACGCCCCCGACTTCACATCACGTCACATCACGTCTGACGTCACGTCACGTCACACCAAACGAGTGAACGGGAGGGTCCCACCGACCGACGCCCACCTGACCGGATCAGAGCCACACCCTGCCGGCCGGGCCATATTGAGCCTCCGTCGGACACCACAAACACGGCAACAAAGGATGCCTCCTGTCCTCCATAAGCCTCTTAGATCGGAGCCCGCTAAGTCAAACCGCTTAGGCGACATGCACGGCACCGGCACTGCCGTCGGCCTCATCACACGGCGGTGCATTTCCGGCTCACGTTTGTCGGTGCCGTGAGGCGGGCCGGGCGGTGCGGGCGGTGGTCGGTGGTCGGCGCTCGCTCCCTCCCTCCCTCGCCGGGCGGGGGCGCGGCGGCTCGCTCGTCGCGCCTGACAGAGTCGGCATTGACTGGCCGTGACTCGGAGCGGCGCCGGCCGTGACTCCCTCCCTCCCCTCCCTCTCAGTGGTCAACGCTCGCCGGCCGGCGGCGCTCCCCGCTCGTCAGGGCGTCGCTCCCGGTCGGCCGGCGCCGGAGAGGGGACGGCGGGCAGTTCCACACTCCACAGGCCAGCGGCCGGCGGTCAGACCACACGAGCTATAGCGCTAATGGGCAGGTGAGCGGCGACGGTCTTTGTTGGAGGGGAGGGCGATGATGAGTGGGGGCGTTTGGTGGTCAGCTGTGCAGACCCGAGGGGGCTCGGTGGGTAGACTATTATCACTACACGGCCGTTTGTTACAGAGCGGCCGTAAGCAGCGGCGCAGTAAAGTGAAAACCGTCATTCAGCTGGCGGACTTCGAGGTAAACAATGCCAATGCATAACAACAACGTAACAAGAGGTCGTTGCTTGGCGTGCAGCGATTAGGTGCTTTCAATCTCACAAGAAAGGGAATTCATAATTCATTAGGTAACACATGGGAACGAGTAACAACCACCTACTTTCTAAAAAGACTGCAAAAGTTTTCTGCAAACGAAGTGCACTAACTGTATTGTGTTGGCAACAACGCTAGCAGCTTCAAAATGGCTTGATTACGAAGGTATGGACACATACGTCGTTTTCGCACATAATCGCGATGATCCAGATATAATCTAAAGAGGAAGATCCGTGTATCAGAGCGGTCGCCAGTTCAAATAAGCCCTTATACGCAACACTGTAATACAATAACGAGTCCATCACACACTAATAAAAGGGCCATCTCCCTTCCCTTTTTACGCTTTCAATAGGGCTGAAATATGATTGACAGCGTTACTCCTTTTACTAACGAATAAAACGCCTTAGCAATCATCTTGACATAAGCTACGAGTAAGCATGGAGCCACACCCAGAAACGGCCTAATGCGCCGGTCACGAACATACCCAAACGCACCAAACTTCCTCGATTTGATTTCATAGCGATAGCTGATTTCCGGATTAGCCTCAAGCTTCTACCTATCCATCCTTCCATATAATTCGGTTTCATTTTCGCCTGTCCTTCGAAAGCATTTCACGCATCCTGCGATTAGAAAGCAAACAGCCGCAACACACCGACGCTTCACGCCTCAATCCGTCGATCCTCTATGAATGTTCCGTGACCCGATTGAGCGGTTGGCCCACACATTCCACGTTCAAGGTAGCCCGGAGAACTTGACCGACATATCTGGCGGTGATCGGGGTCGCGTTGTGCAAGCGGCTTCCTCACATCAGCGGTGACTGTCGGGTATGACCAGGTTGCGGAACCCACTGATTGGGGACCAGTGGTTAAGCGTCACACGCCAGCGATCTCGAAAAGAAGCTCCCACAATCATACACACATAGCACGTTCACTAAACACACCCACAATCACACACACCACATCATTCACACAGCCAGACAAATGCCGGCACGCAGAATTGCATAAAAAGCACCACTGAACAATCACGCACGGTTTGAGCTGAATCAGTGTGACTGGCAGCGCGATCGTCAATTAGTCCACGTTCCAAGGCTGATTTAACATGAAGTAAGCATTTCGTTGGATGACCCATAGTGCCCGAGAGTTCTTGGTGACGCATGTCCCAACTTGCCAGACGAGATTTCAG
Source organism: Amphibalanus amphitrite (assembly GCF_019059575.1). Classification (NCBI taxonomy): domain Eukaryota; kingdom Metazoa; phylum Arthropoda; class Thecostraca; order Balanomorpha; family Balanidae; genus Amphibalanus; species Amphibalanus amphitrite. Next base: position 298,805 of record NW_024881510.1, on the reverse strand, counting down.
CTCGGAAGCTGACGTGGCACGGTTAGAGTAGCCGTAGGGCATGGACACTTCCCGGAAGCCTTCCTCTCACCGGCCCAGCGAGATGATTCCGTATGTATCTATGTACACATATTAGGCCCCCTACATGGAAAATGCCTCACCGTTCGCAGTCATCGAACACGTGTTCTGTTCAGGAGGTGGAATCCTGCGCAATTGTCATGCGTCATAATTTACTGAACGATTCCAGTTTCACAGAATGAAAAGGTAAGCAGTGCTTAGACGAGCTCATGAGAAGTGGAACAGCGTAAAATCTAACAGAATGAGACTAAAGAATTGGTTGAACTATTGTGAAAGAGCAGCGTATATTATATATTACGTAAAGCTTCAAGAAGGCGAAGAAATGTCAGCGACTACCTAGAACACATGATGCGAATGACGACTAAAGGGAAATATAGACGAGAAAAAGCGTACGTCACATTTACACGACAAGGCTGGACAAATGTCACTGTTGGGAAAAACGCTGACGAATTTTCCCCACAGAAAAACGATACGGCACGGGAGCGGAGGAAAGGTCTCGACAGCACCGTCACCATCACAGGACGGTAACCATCGGCGGCCGGCACGGCGCGACCGGAGGAAAACCACGCCAGCGACAGGAGCCACACCTCCGGAACAGCGCGGCCGGGCGAGACTGCAGGGTGGGCAGGACAGAGACAGCCGAGCCGACACCACAAATCCCCCCGACACGAGCCGGACCGGAGAGAGAGGGAGGGAGGGCACAGACACAGCGGGCTGACGCCATGGACCGCTTCGTTCGCTGAACGACCGCCGCCTGTGTAATCGGAGCTCCGACAGGGCAGGTGTGGCAGGGATGAGCCCCTGGTGCCTGGAGGGGGAGGGGAGGGGCAGCTGGACGGGCTGCCCGCGGGTACAGAGCTCTTTGTTCCACCTTGCCCCATGAAGAGTGCAGACAGAACCGCCAAGCGACCCAGGGGTGTAAATGAAAACAATTCGAATAAAACAGAGGATGGTTGAAAGATACTGCTGGCAAGTGCTTCGTGCTTGTTGGATGCCTAATCAATAAAATAGTAGCAAGCTTTGCTAGTGGACATGCTGCCTGTATTCGGTATCAGGATATAGGAACTGGTAGTTGGTGCTTCCTATTGCATGACAGCCAACGGAAGAACCCGCATGAGCTCACCAGCCCGCATCCAATTCATATGCAGCGTGAGACTCCGAGGCTAAATATAGTATATACCCAATTGTAGTCACACCCCCAGCCGCGCTCAATGTCAACCACTCCCTTCTGTGGCAAATGGTCTCACGGTTATCAACAGACCAATGCATCAAACAGATCCCGCATCCGGGATCTGTCGATTTGCTGAGAGTGATCAGTGATCATTTTGAAACTCGTTCAAGACATGCTTAGCGAGGGTAATCTATCAACGCGGGAGCACGAGCAACCAATCGAGCAAATGCAATGCAGTCGGTGCCAGAAACTATAAGCTGAGCGCTGAGTGAGCAAAGTGGGGAGTGGGGGGGGGGGGGGGGGTAGCCTCCTGCCGTGCATTTCAACAAAGGACCCTCTCATCCACCGCACTTAACCTACCTGTCACCTCCTCCTCCGGCATGGCTGGCTCGCGGTCGCAGCGTCCGGTATCGGTCTCAGCACGCTCTCTCTCAGACACCGTTCCTCTCAGCACCGGCCGCTCGGAGACACTGACAGTGACTAGTCACCGGTCCGACCGGCCGACCGGCCAGTCCCGGCAGGCGAACCGTTCGCCGGCGGCCCGGAAACAACCCACTGAGTCAGCGGCCCGCCGCTCCAGGCGCCGACCCCTCCCCCTCCTCCACATCACCTGGCGCCCCCCACGGTACCTGTGTGACGTCACTCATGACTAGCCACGGTCGGGCGGCCTTGTCTGCTGCTAGCCGACATGCAGACACAGGCTCCTGCCCATTGTTCGACCGGATTGGGGCGCGCCCGGAGATCAGGCGTTATTGCAGCGCCGTATAGAATACCGGGAGGCATGCGCGGCCCGCGCTTCGCCAAGGCCCCTCCGAACTCCGGGATGGCGCGGCTGTGCGCGGTACGAGTCGCGAGTCGCAAACGTTTCCAGCGAGGAGGTGGCTGTTGAGGAGTCGAGGGCACTGGACCCACAGCGAGCGGCCCACAGGGAGCGGTCAGTGACAGCGGCGCGGAGCTCGCGGGGCGCGGTGAAGAGCTCACGGTCCATGGCTCGGGTCCACGGCCGGGCTATACAGTGGACACCAGCGGGGAGCCCGGCGAACAAAGGCAAGCCGGCGGGCGGCTGAGACCGGCACGGATGGAGCGGGGCCACGGACCGCCGCCGACGCCGTGTGGGATCCGTGCTCCGCCGGCTTCCCAAGCCGTTATCCCGTGACAGCTCCCGTCACAATATCCATGATGCGTCCGGGACGGCTACGACAGCATCCACATCCTCTTATCACGGCCCATGTTCATCCTGTCTTCGTGCCGGTTCCCGTTTGTGTCCGTATCCATCCCAGACAATCCATGCCTGAGTTCACATCCGCCCCTCCCGGTGCCGGGCCGTGCCAGGCGCGCGAGCACAGGAAGTGCCCGGTGAAGCGCCGGCATGAACTCCCAGCGTGGACTCGCCGCAGCTCAGACTCCGCCTCCGCCGCCGCGGCGGCTCGACTGGGCTGGGTAGGCCGAGGCGAGGTGACGGACCTCGAGCTGGTAATGACAGCGTCCCAGCCCGTCTAGCGGCACTGTCGCCCGTGCGGTGCCGACTGAGCGAGTGTCGGCGCGCCAGAGTTGTCGAGGAGGCGAATGGATGGGACGCCGGGATGGATGACTTGCTGCCCGGGCCGGCGTCGAGCGTCGATAATGGTGTTCATTGGCCGCCGAGGAAGTCGGGACGTGCCTCCCGAACGCTGCCGCTGATCGGTCACGTGTAAGGCGGGGATCGGAGAGGAGAGGAGCGAGGGCGAGGAGAGGCGAGGGCGAGGGCGAGGGCGAGGGAGAGGGTGAGGGGGAGAGCGAGAGCAGGTCAACTTCAGTGGCCAAGAGAACACGAACTGGCGAGGCGACCCAACGCGGCGTTTGATGGCGGTCTTTGCCGAACTAACTGATGTTACATAGCGTGGTGTATCGTCCCCCCATTAAAGGATTTCTGAAGTTTTCGATCATTTCAGTGTCATCTGTCATGTTGATGTGGTTGTTAGCGGCTCAGCGTCACTACGAAGAAATCCTTGACCACAAAGACAGCCGAACAGAATATAAAAAAGGGCATCCGGCAGTCAGCTCGCAGGTTTCGTCTATCATCTCGAATGTCATATGTCCTATCACACAGTTCTATGACGCCCTACCAAGCGGATAGCGCTGTCAGAAGACGACAAAGGACGGAGGAAGGACAACGGGCAGACGGAAAGAGACGGACAAAAGGTGAGAGACAGACGGCAGCCGAAAGACAAGACGGAACACGGGAAGCTTTCTAGCTCCCAGGACCAGGAGCTACCATCGTTAGACAAAGCTGACGCTTGGTCCAAGGGGCCTCATTTAAGCCAGCGGAAACGGTAATTATATTTGACATAGCCACGGTGATTAGATACGACCAGTGTTTATCCGACGGAGTCATAGTTTGCCCGGTGGCGCCATGTTTTGTGCGGCTGGGAGTTTATCCCCTCAGCACCAAACATCCAATCACTGCGGATGACTCGGCAATTATCTCGCCACCACTGTGCTACCCGGAGCAGCAGGAGCCCGAAGAGCGTCAACAACCAGCCCAGCCGAGTTGAGCTCACCGGTAAAAAATGTCTACCGGCACTGATGGACCAGGAAGTAGGTATACCTCGCTACTTCAGAGCAAGTTTGATTCTTAGAACGTCAATGTGACAACAGGGTAATGCCCCATCATTACGGATGTCATATCTACGTAGAATCGCAGGCCGCAGAGCCGCAACCTACCTACCGCACTGGTCTGACTGGTGGCCGGCGCGATCGGCTACCCACCCCGCGCCGGCCTGAGGAAGGTCAGGGGTGTCACCGGCTCACGCGGAGTCCAAATCCTATAAGCATCGCTCCTCAGCACCATATCAGGGCACGCACATTCAGGGCCCGCCCTCCGTACAGTCGTGTACAGGTTGATGGTCCCCTACTCTTTATCCACCGGGTTCCTATGGCTCAGCATTGGCAGCAGCCGCCTGGTACCGGTAGGCTGTGCCACATGACCCGAGAGTGAAGCGGCACAGCCTACCCACACTGTATGACACCGGCTCGGGTCGCCTGGTAGAGCGATTTGACCGGACGCTGCGTTACACCGGCTGGGGGGAGGGGGGGGGGGGTAAAGGTCAGGCATGTCTATTTGACTCGGCTCGGTGGATGAGGCGGGCTGGAGTGTGGTGTGGGGCGGGGGTGATGTGGGGAGGGAGTGAGCGGACCTGGGGCTGGGTGTGCGTGGTCACTTGTCGCATAGAACCGATCGTAATCCACCCTCCAAAAATTCGTTTTAGTGATATTCACAAAACCCAGGGGGGTTCAAACACCCATCTCCCAAGTGGGGTGCGGAAGGATAGGTAAGGGTCCATACGGTCTCCTCATGCATTGCAGCAAAGAAAGAAAACAGACCTGTCACCAAATAATCTTTCTGAAAAATGGACTAATAACATAGCCTCGGACACAGAAATAAACACCCAGCACGCGAAGCGTCTCGAACCGGGCCTCTCACTACCGGTCAGTTTGACAGTCTAGCACTCCTACGCTGAGCTACACCGGATGGTGGCCACGGCCGGGGCCGTGCAGACTTTGCCGGCAAAGTCTGGCCGGGCGGGCGGCGGGGCCGGGAGGTCGGCAGCAAAGTCAATGAATGCTTTTGTGGTTTCGGGTGCCGGTCGCTCTAGCTTGGTGGAATGATGATGGATCATTGGCAAAACTTTCAACGTGGAGTCCCGGTTCGAGCCTCATCGGGGCTCCGGCTACTTTTCCGAGTTAGGATCTGTTTTGATTTTAGTGGTTGCGAGCCATTTATACGGTTTTATATCTACATACATGTCGGTTGTCGATTGATTGATTGATTCATTCATTCGTTCATTTAATACATTTCGACATTTAGCATACGAATTGACATCCAGGATCAATCCGATCAATCTACCATTTTCATAAGCGTATTGCCTAAATATCGTGCATATATGTGGCACAAGACCTATGGTTGCCTCGATACCATGCCAAATCACGTTTTGCACAATGCACAAGTAAATTATATTCGCTGGGTCTTCCGTGCATTGTGCTTAGCAAAAAAAGGAATGCAATTGTTAAGCGACGCAAAATGTGCAATGCAGCAATTGACCACACACACCCGCCCAGCCCCCATGGTCCACCAACACGCCCCACACCACTCGCCAGCCCATGCCAACCACCGAGACGAGCCCCTCCCCCCGCGCTGGTCTGACGCGACAGCTGGTCTACAAAGCGCTCCACCCGGCGACCTGAGCCGATGTCAAACGGCGTGGGTAGACTATGCCGCTTCACTCTCGGGTCATGCGGCACAGCCTACCGGTACCAGGCGGCTGCTGCCAATGCTGAGCCATAGGAACCCGGTGGATAAAGAGTAGGGGACCATCAACCTGTACACGACTGTACAGGCAGGCTCGTACGAATCTCTCCGCCACGGCTCAGCACGACCCCTTCTGCGCCCGTCCGATCCCGGTTTTAATTGGTCGTTTAAAACCCTCCCCCGGTCGTCCATTCACACGGGGCCGTATATTTCGGTGTCGGCCCCCTCCCGTTGGTATTGTGTGAACCAGCGCGTCACATTCCGGGCTCTAATAAAACGGCACCGATCACTTCCCAGATAGAGCCGAGGTGGAAGACGGAGAGCGGGGAGAGGGAGGGAGGAAAGAAGGGAGTAGGGGAGGCGGGCCAGAGTCTACAAAGGGCTGATTTCTAATTTATGACAGCCCTCTGAGGTGCAAAAACGGCCTCGGTGTACGCTGCTTTTATGCCAAGCTATTGGAGCGTTCGGGAAAGGTTACTCGCGATTTTACAGCGTGACTAGATGAAGATGAGATGGCAATTTAGCATTCTTATTCACCTCTCCCCGTAACAACACCGCCTCCGGCGCCGGTAGGGGTGGAAGACAGGAACATACGGCGGAGAGCGCGGGACACCGTGAGATTAGGAGGCCAACTGGCCCTTGACCTGCGCCGTCTGTGAGATGCCGTTACTGGCTCGATGAGCTCCGTGCTGCCTCACTATGGCCCACTTTCGCTCGGAGCCCGCCGCCCGGCGTCTGCCGAAGGGCCATCTGCTGCAGTCGTGGTCTGAGAGCAACTCCAACCGCCGAGTTGAGGTGGGAGCAGCGCGACGAATCACATATGGCGTCAGTGCCAGAGCGACCGCGTATCATGAGATAGTTCTGGAAAGCACAGAGATATGTCTCCTGACTCCTACCACAGATATTCATGTCATCTTAACTAGCAGATTACGTCAAATAATGTAGTGACGTCACAAACCTTGAATGACGTCACACACGGACGGCCAGTCACGATGATCGATCAGAAGTTGCCGGCGACAGAGCCAGTAATCAGGGTCTCAGACCACGGAATCCGCCGTACGGGGGCGTGCGAACCGCCCCCGAAGCCAGCCATAACCAAAACCGCGGTCAAAGCCACACTCAGAGCGGCGAACCGTGTGAAAGCTGCGGCCGTAGGTATATACTAAGGCGGCTGTTCTGCCGGATCCAGCCTTCAGGAAACAGCAGACTGCAAGCCTAGACAAAATATGACGGCGATAAAGCTTGTGCTAAAACAGTAAACCAGAAGACCTATTAACTTTAATCACCTAAGTGGACAAGAACTTTATGAAGTTTTGAAACTCTATTTCTTGCTGAACTAGACATGTAGGAAACACGACCCTCGTTTTCCGTATCAATTAAGATTGGCACATACTTCACTGGGGTATGTGTATAACAAGTGACATGTCCGGACGTTTGGAGCTCATAAGAGGCTGCGGATGAGCGATTACCAGCCGCAGTCAGCTGATTACTGATGACGTCACAGCGGGAAACAAGGCAGGCGCGGCGACGGAAAACGAGAGATTCAAGGGCGACAGGAATTCCACACCGAGAGGCGCAGCGCAGTCAGAGTCGTCGGCTCTCCGGAGCCAGGAGGCGGCGGACAAACAACGACGATTGTCTGTGGAGATGTGTGGAAATATAGACACCGCAAACATTCAGGGATGTGCTAAATATGGATACAACAAAAGGTCAATTGGTATGTAGATTGCAAACATGGACAATGGAAAAAGCAAAAAATAACAACAAACGATGTTACCCCAAAGACAATACCGAACATATAAAATCCCTTACCTAAAATCTTTCTTATATCTAAATCCAGTCTTTCAACTAATTTGGGGTCGAGGCGGGCTCAGTAAGCTGGCAGATACCTGCTTCTAAAACATTTCTGCCTACAAATTAGGCTTGACTCTCTCCAGTTGTTTGCCTCACGGGCCTCTGTCCCTCCTACTGAATACACGGGCCCGTTTCTCATTACATTCCTCTCGTGAATGCGTTTTGGTCGGAGGCGGGAGTGCGTTAGCCTGGTGAATAGCCCACGTGGAGTGGGGAAGCTGGAGGGCGCCTCTGATTCAAGGTCGGGGAGCCAACGGCCCGGCACTGCCTCCCAGAGTAGCAGGCGAGAGACGGTGACCGATAACGACGGAGCTAGGGAGGGATGAGACGGGAGGAGAGAAAACGCAAATAGGAAGATAGAAGTGAGAGGAAGGGAGGGAAGTCAGATGACGAGAACAACGGATACACCCTAAAGAGGAGCATCCTAGGACTAACCTAAGAAAGACTGAAATACGGACTAGTAGGCCAGAGAAGCGCAGACTGGGGCGACTGCCGACCAAACCAGACCAGACCATAAAGAGACAGACCGACCCAACCAAACCAGATCAAAGTGACTATGGACCACTGGAGTGGCGGCCAGGTAACACGGCCTAACGGTGCCACCGCGGTCCGAATCGGACGGCGGGTCCGGCCGCCGGTCCTGCAACCTGCAGCTGCGACACTACATTTTTACACTAACCGGCCGGACTTGTATGTGCGCCTGCAGGGCAGCACGACCGCTGCCAAAAATCAGACGTTTGAGCTCCAGTCGCCGTGTCAGCGGAGGGAGATTATAGGCTGACTGTGGCAATATTGGTCATTTACGACAGCGGTTATAACTGCATTCTGATCAGAAACCAGGCTGTGTAGCCCGTACTGCGGTGTGAGACAGAGGGTCACTGACCTGCACGACGCACCGGGACGGTCTCCGTGGGTGACATTCAACAGCAGCGGATTCGACAATCACCTCAGCAGCTGCAATGGTTCGTGAATTGCAAATACCGATCACCAGTCCAGTTTACTGACGGCGATCCGGGCTGCACATATTCACACGACTCCGCAGACGCTGGCCGGTAATCGCTCCGTTCGCACCCGAGCCAGTACTGCACCGCACGCACCAGACGGAGCGACTGCAACGCCGGCGCTCAGCTAACACCGGCGACCCCACCTCGCACAGAAAGATAACATCCGGCGACTGGCCGGTCGTGGCGGTGCTGCTGAGGCCGGATAGAGTGGACGTACTCCAACACCTCACAATGAGAACTAACTGCTGTCCTGGACACAACTCTCTCCTCTACCACGGAACCACCATAGCGGCACACTAGAACAAGGCCCAGCGGTTCGGAACGTTGCACAATGAATTGCCCACCCACCAATGACATTTGGACTGTGAAGCGTAAGTGAACTTCACCAACACGCACACATGCATGCAAGCCATTATGCAACATTGCGATCATGGTGGATGACACAACCAGAGGTGACGAAAATCTGAACAATGGGAAAGATCATTGCTTCCTTCCTGCAAAAATGATTAGCTGGAAACATCACAGCCTCAGCCGAACGAGAAGTGTGCATTGATAGAGCAAGGAACACACTTCACCTTGACGGACAAAATGCGGATAAAAGCTTTTAATGGATCAATAGCATCGAAATCGACATGCATCATGTTGCAAAACTTCGGAGCCTTGACACAGTGCTCCTCAAATTAGCGCTCAATATAGGCTGATTTCGACAAGGATTTGAAGGACCGGATAATCTTGATTTAATTATTGCACTGCATTGCCGGCATAGTGGTCGTTATCGTGACCCCTATTACCGACAAAGAATGCACAAGGACAAATATAGAACTGCAGGATGACGACACCGTAAAATACGCAAAATGACGGTCATTGCGCATAAATGCTGAATCAAATTTGTATGGCCGTCACAGCCATACCCGCTTGATGTGTGCGACAAATGCAGAATTTGATCCGGCTTAAACCACGAACCAAAACTAATGCGGCGCCAGTATTTAAATCGCCAGGTTCTTGCGACAATTGAGCTCGTCTCCGCGAATGTCATGACCGTCGCTAACACTGGCTGAGCCTCGCCTGCATCCAAAGCCGTCATTTACAACACTCTCTACAGCACAGATTCATGCCTAAACTATGTCGTCAAGCTGAACAAAGACACAGTCATGGTCAGGAAAACGATAAGGCAAACTGTTATTCACCGGCCACTGAAAAGGAAGAAGTATGCTTCAAAAACAGAAAACAAGGTCTGATAGCCTATATCGGCTGCATCTTTTCGTCCGGCCATGCCACTATTTACCGTTTGTTGACGGCCTTACTTATACGTTGACACACAACATCACATCGAGATCGAGGATAGACCACTGGGACACTGTCGAGGCAAGGAACTCGCAGAGATGAGCTGTCCCCTCATCAGCGTTCGTCTCTCCAGAGCAGAAGGTCCGATCCCGCACATTCGCCTCTCCAGACCAGACCAGCCCTGAGTGGTACCGTCCCCGTAACGTGCTCCCGCTCCCATCACCCGCTAATTGAATTAGCACCATTCTGTGCACCAAACACCGGACATTGCGCGTACTTATCCCGTGCGGCGCCGCCGGCGGGGGAGATTTGGCCGTGCAGGGCCAGGGTTCGCCAGCGCAGTGCATGCACCGGAGCAGGGCGCCGCGGGGTGGTGCCGGTGCCATCATCCGCTGCCCGACAGGGACCGGTTCTGGGCTGGACCGCCCCGGCCCGCGGCGCCGCGGCTCCAGTCAGTGGGTCAGTGGCAGACTCTGGCCACGGGCCACCGGGCCGCTCTCACCGCTCACTGCACCCCACCGGGTGAGAAACTGGTGGATGGGGTGAGCTGGCGTGTAGCCAGCTTAATCATCATTCGATTACATATCGCGATAACATGATGGTAGGAAACAGGAGTTGCCTGCAATAGGTACAGGAAACGAGTGAGATGCTGTCACAACCGACTAATGAGCCAGAATGCCTCTGAAACTGAGATCAAGGAAACGACCAACGATAGCTCAAGTCAGGAAAATAGCTGCAACAGCGACTAGGTGCGCAATTCCGGTAGACGGCAACGTCCTTGGGCGTGCAATATTATCCCCAATATTGTCAGTAAGCAATGTGTTACCCCTGGCTGACTCACTAAATAATGCCGGCGTCAAATAGAGATCCCAGATCGAGATCCGACACGGGCTAGGTGTCCAAACTGCAAACAAACGACTAAGCCCATGGTCAGCCATGCCCGCTGTCCTTGTGGCTTTAGCAGCCGTCGGCATTCTCCTTTTCCCGAGTGGCCAATCCACCACCATGGCTCTCTGATAAGGCTGTCGCTTGTCACTGTTGCCATAGCAACGGAAAACATTTTAAATCGGCTCCCGTGTGCCAGCTGGGAAGTCAAATCGGCGGCGGCGTTGCGCCATGAGCTGCCGGTTAGATGAAAAATGACCGAGTTCGATGCAGTCGGTCTGCAGAGAGTCACGCGAGCTAGCGCCGCGCGCCGTGGCGGAGGCGGGTCACTCGGTCCCTGCCTGAGGCCTGGTGGAGCCACTCATGTGTGACTCGGAGTCGGGTATGAAACAGTGCCACTAGAGCAGGCAGGGCAAGGGGACTGTTGATGTTGGTCTGTCGGGGAGAGGATATCAAAACCAGCGGCCTCGGTACGCTAGGTGTTCTCACATCACCAGCGTACCTGTCAGCTGTCACCTGACAACAGCGCAGCCCCAATGGTGACAGCTGTCACACTCGCGGTCAGCGCCGTGGCCTGTCCCGTCCTGACCACTCCGAACAATGGACCACACCACACACCACTACGTAACTAACCGTAACTCGTCACTGTAACTAACCGTAACCGACAGTGGACGCAGCAGCGCCATTCAAAGCTCGGGTCGGCGTCAGCGGACCGCAAGCCCGATCCACACGGCCGCCCGAACACCGGGTGCTTTCCATGTTTTCACTAATGTAAAAGTTCCGGATTGATGTCATAATGGCTGCACGCTTCGAATGATACGAAAACGAAACGCATTCCTTGTCAGCGCCGTCGGTGGCGACAAGAAAAATTGGGCGGACGAAAGTCTTGGTGAGGAAATGGAAAACAGTTGAGCTGGACAAAAAGGCTCCAACACGTATCTTCCAAGGGCACAAATCCCTACAATTCTGCCTACAAATTGTCAACTCATTGAGTCAGTCGTGAAAGGCACAGGTCGAGCGTATTATCATATCCGCGAGAAACTATAGACATACAAATAAAAAATGAGACTTTTTTGCTTGCGTTATTTCTCCGCATGAAAAGCTCGTGCAACCGCAAATCTTGCATGTGTGGATGCGCGTGATTGTTGTTTTTTATGACATGAAATTAAAAAAAAATATCAGTGCAGCCATGCCACCCTTTGATGCAATATCATGTGGCCTACGTCGAAAGGTCGTTGGACAATTCTATATGGAGAACTGGAGTAAGGGCAAAGCTTTTACATACAAACACTTCAAAAACATGCACGTTCCTAAATCAACACTATACAGGATCATGCGACAGTGTGATGAAGGTGTGCCATTGTCGCGGAAGAGCGGGAGTGGTCGTCCTGCAAAGAAAATGCCCCCGGCAAAATGTCAACGTCTCCAGACAGACATGAAGGAAAAAATAGGGGCGTCACAGCCACGTGCCGCAAGAAAATACGGTATCAGCCAGCAATATGTGTCATGGATACTCAAGGGTAAAACATCACTAAAGTACCGAAAGCGACAGACCGTTCCGGACGTTACTGAAAAGCAGAAAAAACGCCAGAAGACGGCTTGCACTATCCTTCGAAAGACTGCAATGAAACCTAGTGGAAAAACGGTTATTATCATGGACGATGAGACGTATTTTTCATTAAAAAACAACAGCTGCGTCGCCAATAAGGGCTTCTATACAAGCGATAAGAAGAACACGCCCTCCGCAGTCCGGTTTGCGAAGAAAGGCAAGTTCCCCAAAAAAGTGATGCTCTGGCTGGCCATCTCAAGCGAAGGAATGAGTGAACCAGTATTCGTAGAAGGAAATGCCATGAACGGAGATTTCTACGAAAAGAACTGCATACCTATTGTGAAGAAGTTCATAACAACCCACCATCGTGGAAAAAAGGTCATATTTTGGCCTGACCTCGCCACGGCTCACTATAAGACGTCAGTCACCAAGAAGCTGAAGGAGCTCAAAATTCCAACGGTTGCACGTGCCCATAACCCACCAGCAGCGCCTCAGATCCGGCCAATTGAGAGGCTCTGGAGCCACCTGAAGCAGGCTGTGTACGAAGGCGACTGGGAGGCTGAGACAGCAGGTGCCCTGAAGCGACGGATCCGCGCCAAGCTGAAGAAGCTCGACCTGAACATCGTCCAGAACCTCATGAGAGGTGTCAAGACCAAGGTGCGTCGCGTCTCGGACGGCGGTCACGAAACGCTTCTTCGTCTCTGAGGCTGACACGCAAAGCTTCGGTGCTTCGAACAAGGCTATTACGGATGAGACACGGCTTCAGAATGCTGAAATATACGCTTTTTAAAAAAGTCTCATTTTTTATTTGTAACCCGTTATAACCCCCTGAGTGAAAACAATTTGTCGATTCATTATCATCCCATCAATGGCCTCAGCGGTCACGGTTGTGCGTTTTCACGCCGTCTCGCTGCCAGCGGCGGTTGGCCTTGCATGGCATTCGAGTTCCGCCACACCTCAGAGCCATTGCGGCACCACGGCGGCTGCGTTAACGCCGCTGCAGCAGACTCCGCCGTCACGCGGAAGGTTCTGCATCGCCAGTCGCGCCAGCACCAGCCTCCAGCCCTCCCACGAACTTCACACGGGGTGACCTTGATCCGCGCGTTAGCCCCCCCCCGGGCCTCCCCCTCCCCGCCCTTTGCTCGCTGTGTTCCGACAGTCATCAATTAGGTGACCTTTTCGAAGTACTCGCGGCATTTAGGAGGACCCTCCTGAGACACAGTGGAAGGTTTTTGTGGACGATTGTTTACGGCGCATATCTGTAAAGACGTGCATGCCGTTTTTATGATGGAGGGAAGCAGATTATCGAAGATGTTTGCCTGTTTTTGTTATGCTGTCGCTGCTCCCCACAAGCTATGTTTACTGTTTACCGTAGCCGACTTAACGGCACACGGTGTGAGACGCGTCATAACTGCAACCGCACGCCTCCTAGACTTCATGACATTTCATGCGATTATATGCTGCGCTATCTGGAACAAACGATTATAGGTACTGCACCTAATGCGAAAATAATGGACCAGCAAGTAACCTTCTCTAATAATCATCCGACAATACTTCGAAACAAAGGTGAAGTAAAAAGGAGCCATCATTTGCGTTATCAATCATAAAGTAAAGTGATTCAAAGTTCATTCATCACCTACCGAGGCAGTCATCAAAATCAAATAAAAAGGTATTTAATAAAGAACATATAAAACTAAATAACTGCAAGAACGGTATAAGAAAATTGCACCACCAGAGTTCATGAAGGTATGCATTTGGCTCCCATTTAAATGTGATGTTTACAAGCTCAAACCATCACTCGCTCACGATTAATGATCACATTCTTTGTGTTACGGAGCAAGGTATGCGCCAAACTCCTCCCATCAAAAGACGTTAGAAAGGACGGAGGAGCCAGCAGAGAGGGTGAAAGGGAAGGGGACGGCAGGCACCAAGTGCAAACAACTACATACTAACAGCGGGGTTAGAGCAGAGGGTGCCGAACAACAAGGGGTGCGCGCGGAGAGACTTTCACTGGCGATGGTGGGGTCGGACTACCACCTGTGTACACAGAGCATTAATGTCCGCCCCGGGGCACAGCTACGAGTCATAACAGCACTGCTGGGTGGAGGCAGGAGCCTGCCGGACCGAGGGGCTAGTTCATGTAACGTAAAGCCTATGTGATCCCACACGCGCCCGCATTGGGCCAGTGATCATGTGATCTGAATCGCCAGGGCTGTCTATAATGGACACCTGACGGAGAACAAAACACTATACCACTTCAGATCACAACACCGAAGACAGTCAGAGAGAACAGGACCAGCAGGCAGCGTGGATGTCAACACCGTATTTGGGACACAGTGGCGAGTGGGAAGGACGGGTTATCCAGTCCAGGTCAAACGGTAGGCAGGGACGGACGGGTTGACCACCCCAGGTCAAAGAGTGGGCAGGGAAGATGGCGAGGAGGACACAAAGTAGCTGGGGAAGATGGCGAGGAGGACACAAAGTAGCTGACACGATCAGAGCGCGTTGGTGACTGGAATAGTGACTCACCAGTCATCAGTTAGTGCTCGGTCGATAGGTGGGAGGAACAGGTAGCAAGTCCAACGACATGCGGGCGAGGATGTTGGTAAACGGGTCAAGCATCGAACGGTGCGTCCTCAGAAAGCGGGACCTCCAGTGGGTCAGGCCAGGAGCGTCAGCTGTGGGACCTAGCGCACGCACATTTTTTTTTCTTTTTACAGCGATGCGAGGGACAAGTGCGTCACGGAATCATGTAACAGCGTCACGACTTACTCAGAACAGCGACAGCTGGAAGGTTATGGTTGTTTGGTTTTCCCACAAGTGAAAAGCAGATGTGCTTTAGCGAAATATGGAGATAGGAAGACTTACAATGACCTTCAAACCGACTGGAATCATTAGCGACAGACAAGATGCAAAAGTTGTATCATTAAAGCGATGTCCTACGGAGCAATCCTCGCTGAGACAGACAAGAACAGGAAACGAACAGCGAAGAGGAAACCCACCCTGACTGAAATCACTATGTGATCATGTTATACACCTACTGCGACAGGTGAGAGTGACCCCTTCACCTTCAAACTCACACCTGATAGGCCTCACTTCCTCCAAGGTCACGAGCAACAAGAATCGTTGCACCAACATAACTCTCCCCTCCCCTGATAAACGTATATCTGATCTATAAGACTCTAACCCCACGTTTACCCCAACCCTGTAGATGCCTCCCAATCCCACTACACCCGTGGATTCGAGCCCGGCCCATTTGCCGGCCTCGGTCACTAACAACGCTTCGTCAGCGGCCGGCGGGCAGTCAACCGTGAGCCGACGGTCCTACCCATGGGGACGCGCCGGGCGGTGACCGAAAGTGGTGTGACCGCCACACGGCCCGGCCATTGGTGGACGCCATCAGCCCTCCACTGAGCCCGGGTCGGTGACTCGTGCGGCCGGGCCAGCCATGGGAAGGTGGCGGATACGGACGCCGCACGTAAGGGCAAGGCGGCACAATCACAGGGGCTGTTACCGGTGACGAAGAGGTAGTTACAAGGATCTCTGCTCCATGGTACTGTCTCGTCATTTTGAATGCATTTCCGGGCGAACTTTCCTCCATCCCATGGTTGCCTCCGACATATTTTCTGTCATTCGTTTCGTTTCTTATAGTTCGATTCGTCCTTGCGATGTCACCTCCCTTTCCTTCCCAGGGCATACCTGAAAACAACATCCTTTTCCAATAAACTTCTACTAATCATTACCCTTTCAGTACCACTAATCCCATCTCATTACATTCACTACCATATGGCAAGACATGTGTTCTACAATTTTGTATTTAGGCTATACATTGTTTTAGTATCTTCCCACATCATCCTCAGCACCGTTTGTCCTTTCTGTGCCTCGTCCCGCTCTGCTTTCTTTGGCGAAGCGTCTGCAATCAGTTTTGACACCCCTTTCTGTTTAGAGACGCTGCGGAACTCCGTAGGGCCCAGTGGGATCCAGCGGAGCCCGGTGGGTTCAGGCGAAGCCCGACGTGAGCCAGGTGGGACCCAGTATAGCCCAACGGACCCCCAGTGGAACGCAGTATAACCAGGTGGCCCCCGGCGGCCGTCTGCGGTCGCCGCCGAGCCGGCAGCAGCCAGCCCAGGCCGCCCGTTTCACCGGAAGGATGGGGCGAAAAGGCCGCCGGCGGCGTTCCGCCCAGGAAGTGTCGCTTTCGACGCCGGTCAGAGGTCACGGACGTGTGCAGCGAGATGATGGAGTGACGTCAGAGTTACGTCAGAATGGCGTGAGGTGCAGTGGCGAGTGGTGCGCGGAGTATAGGTTCAACACTGCTGGGTAGGAACTGAACTATTTTTGAAGGGTTTTTGTAATTTAACCAAATTGCTTCTAGTCGTGATGGGGTGCGGAGACGTTTACGCGTGAACAATAGGGACGACTGACGAACAGAGCTTTGACAACAAAACAATAGCTAAGGAAGTGTTTGATCAATCGAAACCTTGCATCCTATCAGAATGCCCCGCTGATTTGTTGTGCTCATTTCATGGCATTCCTCCCCCCCCCCCACACACACACATAAATGTCAGCATGAGGGTACCGACAATCTGAAATGGATGATCTAATTCATAACATATCACACATTAAAAATGATATCCGCTGTGCTAGCGACCGGCATCTCATCACCGCGATGGAACGGCCGCTGAGCTGCGACGTCTCCCCTCCACACCGGACTCCGCTCAGGCCACGGTACCCCGCGCGGGGTCAATCGGGTCACTCCGTCCCCACTGCCGGGGGTCGACGGCCGGCCGGCTCCGAGAAAAACTCGGGGGCGGCCGCCGGCCGTCTCTCTCTCTGGTGTGTGTTTTTGTGCGGGGAGGCCCGGTGAGCTATAGGCCCATTAGACGAGCAGCCGAGCTCACAAGGCCGCCGCTCGACCACCTGCGGTCACGCTGGAGTGGCCCATGGCAGGGAAGATGGCACGTCAGAGGGGAGAGCAGCGACCGTGCAAACGACTCGCGAGGGAGGGTCGGAAACGATGGAAACGGCGCAGGATGTGCAGGGGGGGGGGGGGGTCGTCGGCATTCACGGAAACCGTTTCCATGAATGTCGATGACGGCGCAGATAATAATCAGTATCCATGGCAACTACCTACAAACTGTGGGTGATTGGTTCAGTTTACATGAAATAACGCAAAATCGAAACAACGCAGAACGGTAATTGTTGGTAACCATGGAAACAGCGCACGACGCTGACATGGATCTGTATGGATCTGGATGTTATATCCTCGATAAAAAGGCAGAATGTGAACGGGACATCCATGAAAACGACAGATTAAAGGAAATAGTTCACTTTCACGAAATTATTTTTTTTGCAATGGATTTGTGATTTTTTATGTTCAAAATGATCAGCAAAGAAAATAAAACCTTTTTACAACAAAAGATTATTTTCTATATTTTTGATATAGGAAGAACTTTTCAGTTTCTGTAAGGCACACGCGATCCAGTATGAAAAGAGCATGGGTCCCGAAAATTCTTCAGAAACTAGAGAAATTATCGCGGCCACCGGCATTTGGGCGATCTGCTCGTGCTTTTGTTACTGGAGCGCCTCACTGGAGCGAATTTCTCTAGAGTTCTCGTAGATAATTTCTCTAGTTTCTGAAGAATTTTCGGGACCCATGCTCGTTTCATACTGGATGCGAATATATGCAAGGCACACATCCTCAACACAAGACACATTTTTCGGGACGAGAAATAGAATATCTTTGCATAGGGTGATCGTTGGGCTGTAAAAGCTCCTGATTTATGCTCGTCTCAGCCCAAGCTACGGAACTGCTATTCCAGTTCAAAACCCATGTTAAAATGTGAACTATTTCCTTTAAGTTAGTGATGGATATTAAATGAATGCTATGATGATCACAGGCTGGTAAGTATTTCAGGAAACCGGCCCCAGAGTGCGCTTCTAATAGAGACCAAGAGACGGTGCCATTAAATATGAGTAGGCAATATGCACTATGTAGCTGAGCTCAGGCGCCTGAGATGCTGAAACGAACTCCAGTGTAACGAGCTTAGCCAGGAGGAATTCGAAGAGGACTTATCGACTTAATGACTGGTGGGACAGTCTCAACATGGTTGCACAGGTTAACGACATTGTTAGGGTCGGATTTCGAGCTCTGTCCATTGATTGAATGGAAGTGATCGCCTGGAACGCAGGCTTACAATTTGAGTTAACAATATTGGCAATGACGTATCCTCGCAGAAGGCAGTTAAGTACTTAGGCATTCAGTGGCTGAACAGTGAACACTGAACAGTGGACACCGATTAGGCTAATGCTAATGCAATCATCCAATCTTGACCCCATTTTTTCAGTCAATTACGGATTTGTATGCAGCAGTTTGGAATAAGATCGAGCACCGTTTCTGACTTTCTACACATTGGGGAATGTGTTTATCATCACCATTCAATGAATGATATTCAAATACCCATAGTCATCTATGCTGATTGCTGAACGAGCCTAAAAACCATGCGATTGGATGTTGGATACGGGAGACGGTCACACCACGCAAAGACGCTGCCATGTCCTGGCACTCACGGCACGGGACATGTATCGTCGATTGTCACAATGAACAAACACCGACGGATGAGCGTTTCCATGACAACAAAGACGGAAAGTATTGAGGTCGACACCGGGGACAGTGAGACATCGTCGGATACACCAATAGGTTGCGGACACAAAGCAAAACGAACATCTTCTACTGGATTTACCTGCAGGTTAAGGCTTGTATGTGCCAAGAATATCACATCTAAGCCACCGTAAATCACAACAAAGTCTTGCTTTGTATCCCCAGTAGACCACCGATTTTAGGACTAAAGTACGTATCGCTAAAGTACGTAGGACAAAAGTACGTATGCAAATGTTCGTACGCAAATATACGTAGGCGATAAAGTTCGTATGCCAAAAGTACGTACGCAAATGTTCGTACGCAAAAGTACGTATGCAAAAGTACGTAGTGCATAAAGTACGTATGTCAAAAGTACGTACGCAAATGTTCGTACGCAAAAGTGCGTATGAAAAAGTACGTAGCGCATAAAGTACGTATGCTAAAAGTACGTACGCAAATGTTCGTACGCAAAAGTACGTATGCAAAAGTACGTAGTGTAAAATGTACGTATGAAAAAAGTACGTACGCAAATGTTCGTACGAAAAAGTTCGTATGCAAAAGTACGTAGTGTATAAAGTACGTATGTCAAAAGTACGTACGCAAATGTTCGTACGCAAAATTACGTATGCAAAAGTACGTAGTGTATAAAGTACGTATACCAAAAGTACGTACGCAAATGTTCGTACGCAAAAGTTCGTATGCAAAAGTACGTAGTGTAAAAAGTACATATGCCAAAAGTACGTACGGTTCGTATGCCAAAGTACGTAGTGTATAAAGTACGTATGCTAGAAGTAGGGTATAGTAGTGTAAGCTGAGCCACTTTTTCTTTATTGCTGCTCTGTTGCCATACTACAGGGAACTCATGATAAATTCACATACCAAATAATATAGCTTTGTCCATTTCGCCAATTTACTCATCGAGAAATTTTGCTATGCCTTGTAACAAATGCTCATTAAATAAAGAATAAGAAAGGTATTACACATTGATCAACTTAACCCAAGGGTGGGGTACGTACTTAATCAGTGGTCGATAAAACTTCCAACGTGCCAACGCTCGTTGGAGCAAGATATTAGCAATACTTGGAAGAGCTGGAGACAGTCCGCCCGTCTACATGGATGCTTCCTTACGCCTAAAGTACAGCATTGACTTATGACTTACTAATCGTCCGGTGCTGTTATCGGCTGCTCGGTGCCGCGTGTATGTTCCCTCATTCACTCCTGGTCACCCTTCGTTCACCCCTCACTGGGTCGGGCCAGTCGGCTATTTTTATCCTCTTTCCGGCTAGGCCACCCGCTGAGCTCCCGCCGTGCCGCGCCGTCTGCGAGGGACCTGACCCTTCTGCCGGCAGAGGTTTCTCCAGGTGTCTCCAAGGAGCCATCGTAGCGCTAAGGGTGTGCTCCGCATACACATACATTGATTTTCGCCCTTACTAGCAGGGCCGCTGGCACGCGTTGGCAGCGCCCTGCGGGCATTTTTTCGCTTAGGGTCATTTTGTGGTGAGGAGGATCAGAAAATCACCCTTCCAACTTTCTCCAGGCCTGGGTGTTTTATCGAGCGCGCCTGAAAACGCACAGTGGACCGAAATCACACTTCGATTGCGTTACTTCGTATTAGGTAATATGATAAAAAGTCCGCTCTTTTCTCAATCAATAAAGACAAGTGCGTTAAAGCACACATATAAACTTTTAAATTAAAAGCTTTAAAATGCTAAATTTCAACATTTCTAAGCTGATGATAATCGTTAGTTGCTTCAGACTTTGGCGCGAAAACGTAGGCATTCAGATCCACCGTGCGACCGGTCACCGTATGCAGTAGTGTGATGGTGTGAGTTGGGGAATCAAGGCCGTATGGGGAGAAGGTGAGGAGATACCGGTGTGCCGACGCGGCGGATGGCAGTGAATTTTCAGGATAGGTAGCAAAAGGCTCATTCCCAGACGTTGTGCCAAATTTTGCGGCGCTACGCGACGCCAACTTTTACGCTATTCGCGAAAAAAAACTTAGGGAGGCTGCCCCCCCCCCCCCGCCAGGCGAGGGCTAAGTTGGAGACAGTGATGGGACTAAGATGTTCGTTGGAGCAACTCCAAGCATTTTATCGACCTCTGTACTTAATACCCTACGTACATTTGCTATACGTACTTTTGTCCGTGACGTACTTTTGTCCACACGTAGGGTAGACCGGGGCAAGTCTCCCCGCCGAGGTAAAACGCCTCACCGATGTTTCTCGGAACTGGCAGGGTTCTGGGGAAAGATCCTCTCTTCTGTTAACCCGGCCGGGCCCGGGGGGTAATTCCAACCACCGCAGCCCGGGGAGGGGCGTTTTTCGCCCCCTGTCTAACTCCGTAAATAAGAGAGCTACGCAAACAAAAGCAATACCAAACGAAAGGTCCTTACGAGACGCTTCTAAAGCACCCAAAATGTTTGACCTCAGGTCAATTTTCAAGGTCAGAGGTCAAGGTCAAAGGCAAAAACCGGCACATGTGTAGTGATCTCAAAGTGAGCGTCCTAGAGGACGGTAGGATGCATCAAACCGGTAAAATTGTGTGTCAAACGAAAGAAGAGAATCTGAGAATTCCGAAAATGTACTCAACAGCAAAGGTCAAGGTCAAGGTCATGCTCAAAATTGACCTCAAACTTACACTTTTTCGTACATCTTGTGAGTCAACTTCCAAGATGTTTTGAAATGTTTTGAGGCTTATCAGGTCCCTATTTGTGGTTCATCTTACGATACAAGGCTGCTCAAAGGTCAAGGTCACAGAAGAGAGTCCTTGCTAGCAGGGTTGTGCTCGACTCAAAAAAATTTGCCGACTCGACTCATCATTCAACCTCAGAAAGCCCTGACTCAACTCTGACTCAAACAAGGAGCTGATTTTTCCCTTGACTTGACTCATGACTCAAGCGGCTCAATGAAAATATGAGTCGACTCAAACTTGACTCAAATTTTTTGTTGAGTCAAGTGAGTTGACTCAAAATTGACTCAGATAAAAAAAGCTGTTGAGCGGGGGGGGGGGTGAAAAAGTCCGGCAGCAGGGCCAGGGCGAAGTTGCTAAGCGGGGATGGGGAATGAAAAAGCTTGTTTCTGGAAAGTTGAGTCAGCTGACTCATATTCCTAAATGTTTGACTCAACTCAATGTCAAAAGTTATTTTACTGACTCAACTCTGACTCAACTCAGCGCCTTAATATTTTTGTCCGACTCAACTCTGACTCAACTCAACAGCTCAACAATTTATCCGACTCGACTCAAATCTGACTCATTTGAGTCAGAGTTGAGTCAAATTTTTGACTCGACTCATGAGTCAAGCACAACCCTGCTTGCTAGAGACTATTTCACTGATTTAAGTTAGTAATAATAGGTAAATAAGACAGTTTTGCCATCCGGAGGCTCTAAATAAAGGCTTAGAGGAAAATAGATGCCAGATTCGTGATCAGCGGGTACGAATCCACCATAAACGACTTTTGATGTGTCAAGGTCAACCAAAGGTCATTCGAGGTCACATGAGGTCAACATAAAACTTGCCCTTTTCCAAACAAAATATATATCATTCGACGCAGCTTGACAAGACAAATGCGATGGTACCACTGCCGTAGCTCTAGGACCATTTTTGTCGAAGTTATTTGCGAAAAACTAAAACCACAGCTCGGGGTCGTTGACCTGACCTCTGATCTCAGGTCACTAAAACTATTTTTGTATTTTTGTCTAGGTCAAATGCTACACAACCATGCTCGTAATTTGTCTTTATCTTTAAAACTCTATTTTTAGCAGCTATTTGAAGTTCGCGTCTGTGACACCGAAGTTTGCCGTGCAGGGGTCTAGAAAAATCGACTTTGTGACGTCATCAATGGGGCTAGGTCCAATTTTTTTATTTCAGAAGATGCCAAATTGATGGAAGAAAAGGTACTGAAAATTTCGTTTTCCTATCCCTAAGCGTTCGGGAGCTATCGCAAATATTTGCCAGGAGGGGGGGGGGGGGCGAAAAACGCCACCCCGGGCCCGCGAGGGTTAATCTAGTGTATGGGGCTTCTTGCCTCAGGCCGTGGGGCGTTTTGCCCTGGGGTTGGGGCAAAATGCCCCATTTGCAGTTGCTTCACAAAGCACTTCCTAGCTGGGAGTCCGATCATAAGTGAATGAATTTGAGGGATGGAATTTAAAGTAAAATGTCCAAAGAACACATTGAGCACAAATTTGGCCTTCCAGGTGATGTGAGACAAAAGAAGGTACCTATGTAGCGAAATAAATTATCTGGGGCGTCTTGCCCAAGGCTACCCTACTTTATACCCTACGTACATTTGCTATACGTAGGCTTTTGTACGTGACGTACTTTTGTCCATACGTACTTTATACCATACGTACTTCTGCGATACATACTTTTGTCCGTGACGTACTTTTGTCCATACGTACTTTTTACCCTACGTACATTAGCTATACGTACTTTTTTCCGTGACGTACTTTTGTCCATACGTACTTTATACCCTACGTACTTCTGCGATACGTACTTTTGTCCCTGACGTACTTTTCTCCATACGTACTTTATACAGTACGTACTTCTGCGATACGTACTTTTGTCCCTGACGTACTTTTGTCCATACGTACTTTATACTGTACGTACTTCTGCGATACGTACTTTTGTCCTTGACGTACTTTTGTCCATACGTACTTTATATTGTACGTACTTCTGCGATGCGTACTTTTGTCCCTGACGTACTTTTGTCCATACGTACTTTATATTGTACGTACTTCTGCGATGCGTACTTTTGTCCCTGACGTACTTTTGTCCATACGTACTTTATACTGTACGTACTTCTGCGATACGTACTTTAATCCTACGTACTTTTGCTTACGTACTTTTGTCCTACGTACTTTAGCGATACGTACTTTTGTCCGTAACCCGTAGACCACCCCTCCCTTACAGACCCTGCCAGCACACCAATCCCTCCCGATCAGCAGCCAGGCCTCAGCCGGCGCGGGACTCACCTGGGTGTCTCAGTGGCGGCTCCGGTGACCGCTACGCAGCTCGGTCCGCACACCACACACCCGACGGCACCGCCCGCCCCCACGCCTCTCCGCCGCACTCTGACGGGCCACGGCAGGGCAGCAGCGGCGGGCGCAGGAAGGTTCCCGCCGCCGCCGACAGGTGGCAGGACGATCGCCGAGCGGAGGAGACACGGACGAACACTGGGAAAGAGGGATTGTGATTAGGGAAGGGGGCAGATTGGAGAAGAGGCGAAGAGTGGTTATGACGCGAAAAGATGAGTTAGTACTAGACGACAAGATAACTCGCTAAGAAAGAAAAACTACGAATCGTATCCGGTTTGTGCAATGCATGTGTATCACAAAACAGGTGGAACATGTTTGTTTGCATTGCCGTTCCTCACCCGACCTAAAGCAGCCCTGCGGCCCTCAAGAGGGGCACACCCATCGTTCTAGTCACCGTCCTAGTCACGCCCTAGCCACTTTGACAGAGCGGGAGGCGAGGATAGCGCACAGGGCAGAAGACGTGACGTGACAGCGCTGGATGTCGCGTCACATTCTTCAGCAGAAGGATATCGTTACACGGTCAGCGCAGTGCGGACCAGGGCACCAGAGTCCGGTACGTCGTGTGCCGTCGACAAAGGGTAGACACAGGCGGTCAACAGAGACAGACCGAGAACAGACCCGGTCGGGTTTTCCGATGATCGCTCGCCATGCCCGTTAGTCGGGTAAGCCATGAGCCCCTATCCCTGCCCGTCCACTGAAGGCAACATCCACTGCCCTCACGGGACCACCAGTCAGGTGTTGGATGGCACAACAGGCTACTTAGTGAACAGGCTACTTTGATCGGTTCGTCATGACGGGACTGTCGGGATCGTGTCCTTGAAAAGACGAGGCAGCAGGACGAGGCGCCGGCAGAAGGCGGTAAACAAATAAACAAACCTTTCCCTTCATATATTGTCATTTGAGAAGTGTTAAAAGTAATAGCATTAGTAGCAAGTGACAAACGTCAAACACAAAATCAGACAAGGTAAGTGCATGGAGTGATAAAGCGATACAAAAAACGTCAAACACAAAATCAGACAAGGTAAGTGCATGGAGTGATAAAGCGATACAAAATAGCGACAAGTATAACCTTAAAAATATTGTGGACATTCGACGCAAACCAGTTGAGCCAAGTATAAGCAATACAGGAATGTTTAATGGACCGATAGCATCAGATACTTCCAAGAAAATAGTATACGACATAACTTGACCGCACAAACATGACATAAACTTCCCCATTCCTAAAAATAACGTATGGCACATACCCTCTCATATCTAAAAATAATTAGAACGTTACAAATGCATTTATTCAGTGCATGTCCACAACTGACAACAGAGTCACAGCATTTCATGGTCAATGATCAGCAATCTTCGAATAACGCGCCTGTTTGATATTAATGCCGAGTATTATGTTATGAAGGCTGGGTAAACAAATTATATATATATGGAGACTTGCGTACAGCACCTAAACTGGAATGGCTGCAAAGTCGGACCAAGTGGCTCACTGAAGAAGTTAAATCACAGTGCACACATACGTCTGTCGTGTTTAGAAGGCCAATCACGGCTTAGTGACGTTTTTCACAAAGGTGAGGCAGTTTCACAACGCTATCACAATGTATAACTGGCACACACTGAACATTCATAACTTGGTCCCAGTAACACGACCACTATTTCACACCACAGAAGAAGTGGCAGTTGCACATGTCACAACGCTGGAAACACCACAACACAGCTACACAACCCCTATTGCAACGCGCAACTGTCATTTGTGACAATTGACAGTCCACCAATCGGAAACACCCTGATCTGATCATCAGCAGCTTTTGCTGCATCGTCATAAAATTGTGAACGCACATCAAACTAAGCACAGTGGGTAGAATATATTGCGGAATGTCTTTACGGGAATGCCTCTGAATCATGCCCTTGTTCGGTTACACATGACAACCATTATTTACATTAGAAAATATGCCGTATGAGCGTATATACTTGACAGTTGACACAACGTGCAAACAACATTTACCGTCAATGTCTGACTCCATGGCACTATTACTTTTATAGATTGCACAATAACTGTTTCACTGGCAGATGAGCCGTCACCTAAGCAGAAAACTGGACTATCTATGGAATCTAAAACTATCACAAGTCACAATTCCTCTGCGCGGAGAGCTGTCCTCATCCGAAACACGTCTTGAGTCGAACTGAGTCCTGAATGATACGGCACCTGCTCATGGAGCGAATAAGCCCTCCACAGGGGACGCGACGAGAGGCCTTTGCGAGCGAACATCACAGCTCTTTGTTACAATAACACCGCAGTTTCACCCCCGGCTCGGCCCAGTAGAGTCCAACACACGGCTACCTCCTATCAGTTGCTGTTAACCCAACGACTCAACTGACATCTAGCGGTCGTATAACGAATTGCTGCAGTATCGGCAGGCCACAGCTCAGGACAGTGGAGATCCTGTCTACTGGAGCAGTCGACCGGCCGTGAATGCATCAATTAACCGAACTCACAGAGCCTGTCTCGTGATTGCAGCTCCCCGAACGACCAAGGGTCAGCGTCTACGATCAACCAACCAGCTCTGAACTATCAACCGGGCGAGATCACTGGAGTTTCATCTATGGACCGCAGACTCCAGCGCCGCCTACCGGAGGGCCTCTAACCTAACGCTCTAAAGGCTGTTTCACTCTGCGAGACATGTTCGTGTGTAGAGCAAGCAGTGGGCGAGGGGAGGGGGCGATAAGAGCGAGGTAAGAGCAAGGTTACCGGGAGAACATCGGGCGATGTGAGTGGAGACTAATGCTGACTGGCTGTGACGATTAGGCCCAAGCCTGTTCAAAGAATAATTGCACATAAGTCTGTCAGAAAACAGACCACAAAGCCCCCTGGCTGGTGTACCAGATAGAGCCGTGTACCACACACATACACAGGACTGGGGGCAGCACGGACGGCCGGATTGGGCGGGGACCGTTCGGACGAGACTGGAACCGGGCGGGACGGGACGGGACGCACCTGGGAGGGACGGCGGACCGGAACGGACGGCCGGACGGACGCTACGAGGGCACCACCAGCGCGGTGGAGGTAGCTGACGAGCTGCCCGCCGCCACCAAGTCGTAGTGCTGCGCCGGACGGCTGTGCTTCTTGATGCGACAGAGCCGCCGCAGCTGCGAGCGAGCGCGGGCGTCCAGGGACCTGGAACGGGCGCAGGGTCATGTCGGATCAGTGCGGTCGGGTCGGGTCAGGTCGGGTCAGCCGAGACGGGTCGGTTTTGGTGGGTTTCAATATGTTTCTTGAATATGTTTATATGAATATGCAATATGTTTCTACAAGTCTCGGTAAAATCTCGGTAAAACTCGGTAAAAAAGCCTCGGTGAAATCTAGCTTGTCAACAATGCCGTTGACGTGCATGTAGCTCTTCAGCAATCGCTCCTATAATCATCACCTGCTAATATACCTGTCAAGGCCTACATCAATACTTAGAAGTGAGATTCGTGAGTTGTGACGCTCAATACTTATAAGTGAGATTTGTGAGTTGTGACGCAATTTTACAATACGACGGTATAATGATATAATAGGTTGAAAAAATCGACTTGTTAAGACGAAAATAAAAATGTCGAAGAATCCATGAAATGAAATGAATCCATCCAAATGAAAGAATCCATAACACTGGGTTAAAGCGTTGTGCCAATTCACAAACACAAATTATGTACATACATAAATGGAAGCATCACTCAAAATATGAAGTTCGATGCAATACCGAAAAAGAATTGGAACACTCGCATGTAAACGCGGTACAATGAAACCATAAAAAAAATGTTTAACGTAATAAAAACTTCAACAATTCAACTCGCATACAAGCATTGCAAAGTCCATGGTCTCTCAGCAACACGAAAAAGGAGCACTTCAAAACATACGATCTGTGAATGATATCCACAAAAAGAACCTTCGTAAACGCCACAGGGCATTTCTGGTGCATCCATCACGGCTGCTGCGACAATCTCAACTGTATCACATAACCATGCTGTCATCCGTCAAACTGCATTCAATCCGGTCCAATCCGTGTGTCAATCCACAACTCCCGTATCACTTTGTGGCATCAAATCCGTGTGCTGGCGCCACTCTGTGTTGTTTAAACTTTAAACCCTGCACGGCACACTTCCCCCGGACAATTCTAAGAGCGTCACCTCGCTCAGAGCTCTTTGGTGGCCGCGGCCTCACTCTGTCGGAAGCCAGCGACACCGAGACAGGAGAGCAGCGCACATATCAGCCGCCTGACGGGGCGGCCGCCGAGGTTACCATGGAAACGGGACGCACGCAGAGGGCATACAGCAGAGGTAGAGGGAAACGCGGCTGGCTGAGGACGGCTCGACTTACAGAAGCTGTTTAGAGCGGGATTGGGATACTTTTGCTGTAATAGCTTGGCAGTCGAATGTGGATGCGTCAAATAAAATATCCCAACGACTGACTTTTGCGGCTGAGCTACAGAACATAATTCTAGCTATATTCACTTTCAATTATGCGGACAATTTGAGGATAACTGTTTTTCTTCAAGACCTACAAGCAGAAAAGAAAAGAAAAACCACCACTCGAGAGCTGTCAAACACTTCGCATGACGACTTACTCCTCATGGAAGGCTGAGACCAGTCATAAAAGTTTGCAAAATTAGCTCGAGTAATGGCAAAAGGAAACGACACATCTAGCATTATAGGTATTAGCCTATCATGTATAATACTGTCCCGCTTTGTAGGCGGGCATGTCACTCACTCACTCATTTCGGGAAAATACAGCACGGGCACCAACTCACTTTTTGCTGAGTTCCTCGGAGATCTCGTGCAGGGATTTGCCTCGTGTCTCTGGCACAGAGAAGAATACGAAGAAGGCTGAGATCAGGCACAGCAACGCGTAGCCCAGGAATGTGCCACTGACAGACAGCAGTTCTGTAAAGAAACGGAGAATGCGTCACTTGGAGATAATTAGCGGGAAATGCAACGCTCAGAGATAACACATATGTGAACGGAAGGGAAGTGCCATACAGACAGCAAGGGGTCAAAGGGCCTACATGGTTTTTATAGGCCGGACTCTTAAAAAAGCCCGGCCAGCTCCATAGAAAATATCTTCCGCTAATAAGCCCCAGCACCCCAGAACAAAGCTCATCCCTGGACTGTATGTCCGTCAGGTCGACTCCACGACTCGCCAGTCCCAGTCCTTAGTCAGCTGGACATCACTTCCCGTCACCTTTGAGTCAGTTTTGATACTGCCTCCCCAGCACCTCAGTCCCCTTGGACACTACCTTCCGTCACCCAAGCCCCTCGGACACCAACCCTTGGCCGCGGACCACTCACCAACTGCCTGCAGGAACGTAGCCGATATGACCATGTTGGAGAGCCAGTTGAGCGAGGTGGCTACAGCTACCGCACGTCCGCGGATCGCCGGAGGGTAGATCTCGCTGAGCACCAGCCAGGTCATCGGGCCGAACCCGAACGCATACGCCGCCACGTAGCCCATGAGTGAGGCAAACGCCAGGTAGGGGAGAGACGGATGCTGGTCGGGGTCCGCCCCGCACCAGGTGGCGTTGGAGGCCGCGTCAGAGGAGTTGGATGGTGTGAGGGTGGTAGGGGTTGGAGTAGGAGTGGCGGTAGGACTGGGTGTTGTAACTGGCTGTGTTGAAGTTATAGTTGGGGATGTCGTGCCGCCACTGGCGCCTGGAGGAGAGTTCACATCCGTCGCGTCTATCACAGACGCGGATGTTGGAGTTGGTGTCACACCGGCCGTCGTCACTCGCGTTACGGGCGTCGTCACGACTGGCCCTGCTGCCGGCGTCACTCCCGGCCACCCTGCTCCGTCCAGCGGGCCCGCGCGGAGCGGCAGCGGAGTGGGCAGCGGCTCCAGAGTCAGAGACGCCTGTACGGCCGGCGGCTCGGTGGCTGCTCCGACGGGGCCGGGCGGCTTACAGACGGCCCCCTCCGGCAGGCCGACCTGCTGTACCGAGGTGGCGACTGAGAGTCCGAGCAGGCAGAGCGCCATCAGCAGACTGCCGGCTAGGAGGAAGGTGCGCCGGCCGGCGCGGTCCACCAGCAGCAGAGCGCACACTGTCGATACCACCTGCACAACGGGGGAAGGGTAGGGGGTCAGGGCTGAGGGGCGGGTAAGTGGGGGTGGACTTAGAACTTAGAACTGAGGGGCGATCTGATGCAGGCGGGACCTCAGTATTGGGTTTTTATTCGTCGCTTTAAGCATACAAACTTAAGCTACAAGTAAAACTCAACAGAAGTAAAAAAAAAAAAATAAGAATGGTAAAATTTAATTAATAAACACAGCATCATTGCCAAGGGTCAAGGGGTGGTGACTGGTGATCTTCCAGATAAGTGACGGTAAAAAAAAAAAAAAACTGTAAAATGCGTCGCAAAATGTAAGAGTCTTAACTCTAAATTGGTGCATGGGTTCCATCAAATATCTTATTCATTCCTGGTACAGCCATGCATTCTGCTGCCACCCCCACGTTACCTTGACGACGCCGAGGCCCACGGTTGCCATGGTAGCGGCGGCGTCCGAGCAGAATCCGACCATCTGCAGTATGGTGGGCGCATAGCTCATTACGTTGGGCTGTCCGGTGAACTGTTGAAAGAACACCAGGCCCATGCCGATGAACATACGGTCGGCCATGTTGTGTTCGGCGGCGCAGATCTGCGAGCACCGCGCGTCGCGCTGCTCGGTCACCGCCAGCCGGATGTGCGCCAGCCGCTGACGGACGTCCTGCTGACCCGTCAGACGCTGTGGAAGGGGGAGAGGGGAGGAAGGCAAGCTGAAAATATTAAGCATGTATGCTGCCGTGCAAAGGCAAACACGATTACGTTAGGGTGACCTCAGACCTGAGGCAATGACCTCTGACCCGACGTAATCGCTTTTGCCTTCGCATTGACAGAATGGATAAAACTGTCACGACTTCTGCAAAACCGTGTATCTAACATTGGGCGCCAATCGTTGATAAGTTACATGACAGTTGACTCGGATGGCAGACGCAGTGATGCCTAGAGGCGTGTGCTGTGTCGGTACAAACAGCCCAATCTAAAGAGGTGCAACTAGTCCTACAGGGAGGCTTTCTGCAGCCTCCGTCACCGCCCTGCTATCTGACTCAGACTTTATTTCATACCTTGACGCGCCTCTACTGACTACTCACCTGAAGCACCTTCTCCGCCTTGTCCTCCTGCCGCTTCAGCAGCAGAAAGTGCGGCGTGCGCGGCAAAAACAGCATGCCCAGAGCCTGGAAGACGGCCGGCACCACGGCCATGCCAAACATGTACCTGGTCGCACGGGAACGCAGAAGGGGAGGAATGCGGTTAAACACAAGGTGCAGACGATGGATCCAGTTATGTTTCATGCTTAGCTATGCCAATGAGCATGCACAAATATGGTATCCGATATACATATCTACGGTTATAGTCTGTTTTTCGTATCTTCTACCTTCACTCAAAGATGCTTTGTTCCTCCAGCACGTTTTTAGGGTATAGTTTTCAAATCTTTGCCGCATGGCCCACCACTCATTGCAGGAGTTTGTTGCTCGTGTTGGAGTTCGCCTTCGCTGCGCAGTTCAAATCGGAAAAGAAACCTTTAAGCTAGAGTATCGCTTGTATTATCGTTACCACGGTTTATTGGTACCGACTACCGACCTATACTCAAGGACGTTTTGCTGAGAACATTTAAAGAATAGTTTAAAGCTAGCACTTCCTTGTCATGGGGTAAAAGAAACTAAATGTGTTACCTATATTTTTTCAAATGCTTAATTTATGTTTTGCTTTATTTACGTTGCGATAACTTTTACACCGACGAATAACAAAATTATCTTAGCCCACGCCCGCTTGGGGGGTCCCCAGGCAGATTTGCTTCATCTTATTATTTTCCTATCTGCCTCACGCGATCATCCCGAAAAGTAAGAAAGGTGCGAAGACACGGGCAAGAATCGATAGCTCTCAACAATTACTTTCAGCAGTATACGTATATAGTAGGTATATACCGCATTTTACTGAGGTCAATAGTGAAGGCCGCTGAAGGTCATTAATTTAAAAAAACTCCCGAGCTCAACATGTTTTGACAAATCTTACCAAACCTTGTCAACCGATTGAACTACAGCGCCGTCGAAACATCTTTAGTTCTAGCAGCTATTAGGTATTGTCGAAAGCTGCTGGTGATCTTTATCATCTAACATGACCTTTTGAGTGACCGCTGGCAATCACCAACGCCTTAGGGCTTATATTATGATACACAAATGCAGGTAATAACAACAATAACACCCACGTATGCATTTTTCGTATTATATTGCGCTGAAAGCATGATTGAGTTGAGCTGTGCCACCACCGACGGTGTTTCTCCGCGCCTTCAACACTTTTCTTTCTGGTATCCAAGGAAGTAAGTTCTTTATTCTGGCGATATTCGTTGGTTGTGCACCTTCTTCACCGCCTTATTTCAGTCACCTAACCCACATTTCTTTTGCTTTGAAACGTTGAAAGAAAACGTTACGATCATTTTGTCTTGTCTGAGACCAAGGCCATTGCCCTTCTGTTGTTTGAAAACATAATGAAATTAGAAAGGGATAATTTTGCCAGAATTAAAATATGATGTAACGTTTTTTATGCAACTGCATTTCACTTGACAAAGAACATCGCATTTTGATTAACGGGATAGGCCAAGGGGACCAAGGGGACAGACGTTCGATCTTGCGTTCGAGATAAAAATTGACTTTGCACCGGTGTTGATTTAATTAGATGTTCGCTGGAGCACGTGATTAGAGAGTTTACCGTCTTTGAGTGAAGGTAGAAGATACGAAAAACAGACTATAGATGTGAAAATAACATGAATGGCAGAAAAATAAACAGATTCGGCTGTTGGAACTTTATCAAGTGTTTACTAGAAACAAATACTCGTACCAGACACCGCTTCAGACTGAAACTCTCCAGATATAAACAGGACGTGCCGCTATCTGATCACGCTATAAACTGAGAACAATCCAGCGCCCATCCCAATACGCCGCCGCCTACCTCCAGCCGTTCTCTACATCCACGTAGACAAAACCGGCGAGGAACGACGCCAGAAAGCCGACGGTGATGGCCATCTCATTCAGCGAGACGAGCATGCCGCGCCGGTGTGCCGGAGCGATCTCCGAGATGTAGATACACTCACTAATGGCCGACAGTGACACAGCGAAACCCACCACCAGCCTGGGAATGGGACATCGAGAGGTAAAATACGGCGAAATCCGCCGCCAGCCTGGGAATGGGACATCGAGAGGTAAAACACGGCGAAATCCGCCACCAGCCTGGGAATGGGACATCGAGACGTAAAACACGGCGAAATCCGCCACCAGTCTGGGAATGGGACATCGAGAGGTAAAACACGGCGAAACCCACCACCAGCCTGGGAATGGGACATCGAGATGTAAAACACGGCGAAACCCACCACCAGCCTGGGAATGGGACATCGAGATGTAAAACACGGCTAAATCCGCCACCAGCCTGGGGACGGACAGGGGGATGGCTAGACACCGCGAAACCCACCACCAGTCTGGAAACGGAGAGGGGAGAAAATACAAACCGTAAAAACAAAATGACCTCAGAATGTATTCTCCTCGCACCATTCGAATGGTGCGAAGAAAATAATACGATACCTAATTATAGGTGGCATACGATAAAATCGCTCAGCACTCAGGGAACGAAAGGGAAGATGAAAAGGAGGTGAAAGTAAGATGGCAACACTCCCACCCGTTCAGATCACGATCGTGGTAACGGGAATGCGGAAACGGCTTGCGACATTATTGAATACATGACAGGGAGCGGCCCATGATAGCGACGCGCATTAAGTACACCATGAGCTGGGGAAAAAAACTAAATCGATAACATCTGTACATTTCAGACGAATATTATGCCAATTAATAATAAAGCTTTTGTACGGAACACATCGATGAAACAAAATGTTACCAGCCATCCGAAATGTTACCTTATCAAATGTACAGCAATGCTAGCAACAGAGCTGTCCGCATTCCGCAATAATCGTTAAACGCCGGCTGTTTCTGGCCACCACAACATACCTTCCCAGAAGCAGCACCGGCAGACTGCTGGCGCCGGCCAACATCGACGCACCGATAACAAACAGAATGGCGTTGACGATGATGGTGAACTTTCGGCCCGCCGAGTCGATGATGATTCCTGCCGGGGGGAATCGTGTCAACGTGGCTCGGATGCCACGCGCAAAACAGTAGGCGAAAAATAGGGCAAAACTGGGCGAAAGAAGACAAATAAAATGTACACGGACATTCTTTACCTACACTCTCTAAATTATACGTAAGAAAACGTGATAAAAGGATGAAGCTTTAAAAAAACGAACTGCATTGTTCAGTTTCGAAAATAAGACCGGCATCCTCGGCATCATTTCTTCCTTGGATCCATTTTCTGACCAATTATTTTTAACCTTAGATATAAATATATCCCTTCCCTCGCATCATTTTCCTCTGACCTCCAACATCAAATCCCCCTGCCACCACTCTCCCTCTGACCACCGAGACAAATCCCTCTGCATGTCACCATCCTCCCTCTCACCTCCGAGCATGGACGCCAGCAGCGCTCCGGCCATCATGCAGCTGACGACCGCCTCCCGGGCTGTACAGCTGAGGCCGAGCTGCTTCTGCAGCTGCAGCTGAGCCACGCTGATCACTCCGACGTCGTATCCGAACAGCAGACCACCGGTGGCCGCCACCAGGGAGGCGGCCAGTACCAGCGCCGA
This sequence comes from Amphibalanus amphitrite, assembly GCF_019059575.1. NCBI lineage: Eukaryota > Metazoa > Arthropoda > Thecostraca > Balanomorpha > Balanidae > Amphibalanus > Amphibalanus amphitrite. Next base: position 264,292 of record NW_024881510.1, on the reverse strand, counting down.
GGTGTGGCCGCCGCTACCGGGGGAGGGTGGCCCGTCCGAGCGGGACGGCTCGGCGGCAGCGCCGTTCAGCTCCGCGCCTGCAGAGGGGAGGGAGGGAGGGAGGAGGGTTAGGGTGGAAGGGAAGCTGCAGTGCAGAGGCGGGTAGCAGCTGTGTCAGCAGTGCCATATGTGTCAGCTATGTTATTTATGTCAGTAGTGTCATCTGTGTCAGCTATGTCATTTGTGTCATCTGTGTCAGCAGTATCATCTGTGATAAAGGTGTCATCTGTGTCAGCAGTATCATCTTTGATAAAGGTGTCATCTGTGTCAGCAGTGTCATCTGATTCATCCCTGTCGGCGTCGGTGTGTGGCAGGTGGAAGGGTGAGACGATGAATACACGCACATGTGGTGTGTGGGCCGAGCTACCGTATCGCATCGGAATATCATAGCGAACGGCACAGATGTGCGACACAGTCCCAGTCGTCGCAGTCTAGTCAGTGTTCTGTTTTTCCACGTCTGACCATCTAACAGGACGAATAAATAAGCAAATGTAAGACTTTGATGCATTTGGAAGAATAAATGTATTGAATGGACGAGCCGACGAGGCCACGGCCCGTGAGCTCGTCGCGGGGGCGTTTCTGACGTCTGCCATACTATTAGCAAATTCTGGGGTATCGGGATGAATTAAAAGTGCCCAGAATACCGGACACGGTCCGTCGCACTGCCTGACTTCAGCTGACTGCGGCTGCCGGCTGTTCCGACGAACAGCAGTCCATCCCGTCAGGCGTCTCGTAGATATTGGGTGCTGAAGTTCGATTAGAGCCGGAACACTCAACACCCGGAACCCGACACTAGCTACGGGGCCGAAGTGTCGGAGACGGGACCTGACGTTTGGCTGTCCAGTGTCCAACCCCATACATCATTAGTGTCTCCGGCACAAGATTTGCTTGAACAGCTATGCGCCAGCACAGCCATTGACCACGATGCCACATTGACATTAGGGCCCGCACCGCTTCACTCAAAATCCATACTACACTATGAAAAATCTGCACCGCGCCGCGCACGCGCTGAATGCCTCTGCACTGACGAGCTCTTGTTGAAATTTCGACATTGTTTTTGCTTGGCAGTCCAGGTGGCGAGGATTGCATCGATTGCAGCGATCCAGCAATCGAGATCGCGCGATTCACCAATCGAGATTCACCCCAATCGAGCGCTGAGCACTAGCTTTTTATTTGGCCTATGGAAATTTTTAAAAGCGGCATATATGAACATATTTTCATGCAGTCTGGACTGAGAGGTATTCAGTTACATTGCATGAGTATCATATCAGCTATCGCTGACTATGACGACCTCAAAAACGCCAGGATTGCTACAAAGTGGCGAGGCCCAACCTTTCAGAATGCCCAGACCCCAGTCACCGCCACCCAATCATACTTGCTGGGAAGGCCAATCCCAAGATGCCGCTATTTATTTATGCTTCGGCATTACCAGCGTTTATTAGCTACGGGAAGATAGCTTAAAGGGAATAGTTCACTTTCCCGAAATTGTTTTTTGCAATGGATCTATGATTTGTAATGCTCAAAATGATCAGCAAATGCTCGTAAAATGGTGACAATGATTCAGGGCATTAACAAAAAGATTTGCTTCTGTTACACAATAATAATACTCACCAAAGTGTTCAATGTTGTCCTCTTCTGCTGTCTGATCATCCCAGCTGCTGCCCAGCAGAACTGTGGTGTCTTCCTCCTCTTGCAACATGACTGACAATTATACACGTAGTTACCCTGAATGCCAATTTCTAAAAAAATGCACATAAAAACATGAAATTTGAGAATCCACAAGCAGGTTGCATTATTATTGCATTAGGTAGGTTGCATTAATGTTATAAGTCAAAGTTGAACAGACAGAGACAGGAAAGAGGCAGGGGAGGAAGATAGTTAGAAAGCCAAAGATAGAGTGAGAGGGTGAGGCAGAAAAACGGACAGGCTGAGATGGCAAGGCAGCACATGCCACTGAATCATGACGAGCATTGGATAGAGACAAGACAAGTAGAGAATGTATTGCAACTCAACACGTATAACTCTTGTATATATTTACCCTGACTGAACCTACCCTGTATCATAGAAATTACCTGGAAATTGAAGTATATGCGCTTCTATATCCAGGTTGATCCAGGTCAGCCTCGTTCTCTTATACGGCCTTGAGCCTCGTTTAGGTATGATGTGTCTTCTTTGAAAATATTTACAAAATTTCATGAAGTTTTGGAACAACACCACCACTAACAATTTCATTTACAGCACATTTTTAAATAAGAATATTCATTAAATTCATCATAAAAATTTGCAAAATGAGCCATGAATGGTCTTAATTTAATAAAACTTGGCATGAATATTTCACTTGGGATAGAAATTGCAATGTTTTAGATGAAAAAATGAAAATAATATGATACTAATGTAGACTTCTTGGGGTGACCTTCATCAGTGTCAAATATTGTGTTCAATGTCTTCGAAAGCTTGATCTCTGATTGGTCCATATGTGCTTCATATTTCATGCTTTGATATGTGGAGGTTGTTGATTTGTTAACAGCTCCTTTTGCTCGTTCTAAACGATTTTTCGAACAAATTGTTTGACTTTTGCTGCTGTTGTGTCTATGACGCAGGAGCGACGAAAGCTAGAGGACCACTTTCTCCTTCTTGAGTGAGACAGACTGCGGTCACTGTTGTAGATAGTTGTTGTTGCTGGCGTTTAGGGCGTGTGGCCGGCGGTCAGCTTTGGTGGTGAGTGTCCTGTCATTTTTTTCTGTAACTATGTTGAATTACGTTATGCCTTATATGCTATTTCAATTTGTTTTCGTTGAAGTTTGTCTTCTGTAAATTCCTCCTGAAGTGATTCCCCATTTTACCGGTACCATTTTAGTCCTACCTGTATTTTGATTTTAATCAAAGTGCCTGTTCACTGTCAAGTGTCAATTATCAAAGATATAGACAAAACAAGATAGGTACATACTGCTGGGATTAACAAAGTCAAAAGTGAACTGGTAAAGTACCTATGCTATGAAGTAAATGAAAAAGTAAAGTAAATCAAAGGTAAGCTCCTCTGCTGGGGCCATGGTATCATGGTATGGTATTAACTAGATAATTTGCCAGCTAGCGCCGTATGACGGCGCTAGCAGAGCTTCTTAGTTACATATCAATGCTAGATATAAAATAATAAATATTTACCTATCAATTTTTCATTTAAAGCCATTTGGAATATTTATGTCCATCCTACTACCTCGCTTATATCTATATTTAAATACCTATCGTTTGTCGCCAGCTGGCCAGCCAGCTGACGCAATCCAGTTTTTACTGAAGTCCCTCTGCTGAATCAACCACTGCCTTCATGGCCAACTGCAGTACCACTGCCATGATCATGAAGTTTTAGGAGAGGGCCACCCAGGCTGCAAAGTGTGACATGTCAACACCTGAGGTGCACCTAGTATGATAGGAGTGTATGCCTGGCCCCTGACAGGTAGGAAGGCATGCCGGTGTCTGTAATTGCATGCCTGGCATGTGGCATTTCAAGCTGAAGCTTGCATACCCAATGCAGCCACAACCACAACAAAATTGAGCATTAAGCTGCTCAGTGACATTGGAAAGGTCTGGCAAGAGACGTATTCAAACTCAGTGAAGTCTTTAAGATAATTTAACCCTTGCTGCTCACACTCAGATCAGAGGGTGAGGGGTGGGTTGGACTCAGTTGATCAACCTGATGGACTCAGTTGATGACCTCAGTTGACTCTATATTTTAAAAATTAGCAGGGTAGTGTTGGAGCTGGGTAACAAATTAAGCACTGATTTGTGTATCTGGAAACTACTTTAAGAGCCTTAATGTGACTGAGGTGTCATTGGTGATACTGACCACAAACAACTGATAGCATGAGCAGTGGCGCAGCCAGGGGGGGGGGGGGTGAAAGGGGTGAGATCTCACCCCCGTCTCTTATCCTAGGGGCCCACCGTCGATTCGAACTGTAACGTTATGCAGCCTGACAATTTTCTTATCACTAATGTCAAGGTCCGTCATAGGACTGAAAAAACAGTTTTCAGGCCTGATAGCCCTCCCCTTTAGGATTTATAGTCCCATTTTATGATTTAAGGTGGTACATCCAAGGCCCGATTGAACTAATCCAAGGCCTAGGAGGGCCCATTCCATGGCATGAGAGGGCCATTTCAGGTCTGTGAGGGCCCATTTCAGGCCTGAAGGGGCCCAGTTGAAGCTTGAGAGGGCCCATTTCAGGCCATAGAGGGCCTGTTTGAGGCTTGAGAGGGGCCCATTTCAGGCCTGAGAGGGCCCATTTGATACCTGTGAGGGTCCATTTCAGGCCCTAGAGGGCATGTTTGAGGCCTGATAGGGCCCATTTCAGGCCTGAGAGGGGCCCATTTCAGGCCTGGGAGGGGCCCATTTCAGGCCTGATAGGGGCCCATTTCAGGCCTGAGGGGGCCCATTTCAAGCTTGAGAGGGCCCATTTCATGCCCTAGAGGGCCTGTTTGAGGCCAGAGAGGGCCCGTTTGAGGCCAAAGAGGGCCCGTTTGAGGCCAGAGAGGGCCCGTTTGAGGCCTGAGAGGGGTCCATTTCAGGCATAAGAGGCACCATTTCAGACCTGAGAGGGCCCAGTTACGGTATGAGGGGGCCCTTTTTCGACATGAAAGGGACCATTTCCGGGCTGAGGGGGCCCATTTCAGGTCTGAGAGGGCTAATGTCAGGCCTGAGTGGGCCCATTTCAGGCCCTTGAGGTCCTATTTGAGGCCTGAGAGGGGCCTATTTCAGGTCTGAGAGGGCTAATGTCAGGCCTGAGAGGGCCCATTTCAGGCCCTAGAGGACCTAGTTGAGGCCTGAGAGGGCCCACTTCAGACCTGAGAGGGGCCCATTTCAGGTCTGAGAGGGCCCAGTTCAGGCCTGAGAAGACTCATCCCAGGAATGAAAGGATCATCCTATGTGTGGGAGGATCCGTAGTCCGTACTCCGTGCCTGGTCTGGGTCTGAGAGGGCCTATCCCAATCCTGATTGAGCCGATATCATGTTTGATATAGGTCAACTCACCACATGTATATTGATGGCCCAGTTCATGTCTAATGGGCCCATCTCAAGACTCAGAGATTTTATGCTTCAGGAAGCCTACCCCAAGCGTGAGGGGGCCCATAGAGGTTTTTGAGGCTCATGGAGGTCCCGCAGTACGATATGTCAGCCTCTGAGGAAGCCATGCAGGGCCCTTAAGATGCCAAGCCGACATCTGAAAATTCCTCTTCTCTTCAGGCCTGTGCCTGCCTCACCGCCCGGCCCCACCCTGACGTCTAGGGGTTTGACGCCTAGGTATTCATCAGGACCCCACACCGGTCCATGGTGGCTCCAAACTACTGACACCTGAGGCTCCTGCACCGGCTTTTGAGGGGCCCATCGACCTCTGATAGCCACCACGCAGGTCTCAAAAGACTCATGTCGATTGTTGATATCTAAACCCCCAAGTCTTGGAAGGCCTGTGCTCTATGCAGATTCTTCAGGGCTTTACGTGGGCTTGTAAACATCCCGAACTGGCTCTAGCCTAGCTCGACCGCGCCCCGCAGAGCAGGGCCCCAGGCTTTTCAGTTTTACGGCCCTGAGGGGTGTTTGAATATTCCCTTCTAACCTGACTCCAGGGTCACGTAGCGACAAGTGCGGCGGTAGGCGGCTTTCTAAAGAGCGTCGAAAATCATGGAGAAATTACTTCAGTCATGTTGCACTTCAGACCAAAGCCCACGTCATCATGTTCATCGAAGGAAAAGCTTCGCCTATTTCGACACTCGAGGACATATAAAGCTATAGCGCGCTGAAAGTGGTTTCGATAGCTCTCTAACGCGTGCAATCAGCCATGGGGGGGGGGGGGCGTATCGGCCAAACCAGATCATAATTTAAGAAGGCTAGAAAGACGAGAAAAGCAACAGATAGCTGTAGGATGCTTCAGAATCGCAGAGGTCATTTTACGATTAGGTCATCGCTGAGGTCATTGAAGATGAAATTATGATAAAATTATAATAAACACAAAGACAGGATTACGACGAAAAAAATTATTGTTTTTATATTTTTACAAATAACCGTACATCATTCATCATTCTCTCGTTAACATGCATCGAATGTTAACACCTATAATTTCACATAAAAAGTTCAACTTCAAAATGTGACCGCAGATCAAGGTCATGCCCTTACTTGAGAAGTTCATGATGGTCATCAACTGATCCGTATGGATGATTAACACCTTCAAGACAATTTCATTACTCTACCTCGTCTCCTATATCAAAAGTAATAGTCGAAAAACTGGTGTTGAGCTTTTTTTAAAAGCTTTTTGACCTAGCCCGACCATTTGAGTGGCCGCTGGCCATCAATTGCACGCTGTCCATCAAATATGGGCAGAATGGTCGTGTTTCTGTAAATATGCTGTTGTTTTTTACGTGCCTCTTCAGATCAAGAGATATTTGTCCTTTTCCCCGATTTGGCTGGTAATGATCAGGACAATGATCTGACCTTTCGTTATTGGTAAGGGGCCCCCATTAGGTTGAGGGGGGCCCACTTTGCTGGGGGGCCCATCGCAAACGTCTCTCACCCCCGTCGCCAGAGTTCTGGCTGCGCCACTGAGCATGAGACACATGGTGATTGACCTGAAATGACTTGACCCACCCCAAATGTGTGAAGACATCATTATGAAACAAAGCTAGTGTGAAATTTAGAATCAAGACCCCAAACTCTCCTGAGAAAGCTCACTTTAGGGAGTTCTTGCTGGCTTCGATTTTCCTGACATTAAGGCTATTGACTGACCTGGAAGGCTTAAAATCTACCAGGCCTTAAAATTGGGTACCAGTGGAGTGGACTATTGTTTTTTTTTTCGTCGCGAACGATACACTTGTTTTTTTCTGGAGGCTATACCGATTCACCGAATGGCCGGAGGGAGGTCCGACCCCCTCCCCCCCCCCCCCACCTGCCCGCGCACGTAAGTCACTGAAAACGCCGGAATTCATGGCAATGAATGCTCTACTGAACTGTCGTACTTTTGCTCCCAATGAATAACGCTCTCACAAGAGTTCGGTAGGTATTAGGGCCAATGAACAACGTCCTTCCGCATATTTTGCATTCATAGAGATAGCATTAGCAAGCTTCGAGTGGTAGCTCTCCAGGCGTGGACGCCGCGATTCGTCAATGCACGCCCGCGCTCTTGGGCCGCGCGTTGCACACCTGAGATTTGTTAATGCACGCCTGAGTAAGGCTAGCGGAGACCGTGCACGCCCGAGATCTCGTCGAAATCTGCCGCGTTTTGCAGTCTGGAGGGCCTTGGCTTCACGGCTGCCACCAGTGTTTTCTTTTTTAAGTTTCAAGTGTTTGAAAGGGGTCTTTGCCTTTGTAGGCAAATTTAGGAATTTAGCTGAGGCTTCGCTAGCGGCCATTTTCTGCGTTTTATTGGTTTCTTATGCTCCCCGCGGGACTAATCCCTCTAGACGGCCATCGCATTGAGCAAGGTTCATCGCATTGAGCAAGGTTGTGCTCTCCGGTCTCCGCATGCAAACTTGCTGCCACTGATGCATTACATTTTGTTCTAACACTTTGATGAGGCTTCATCAATTCCTATTGTTAAGGATGTTTTACCACTTGGATGAAGATGAAGATCTTTGCATTGGACCATAGACCTCTGTACACCTGGACTGAGAGCAGAAATTTCGGCCATGACCATAGTGGCCCTAACTTTCAGATGTTACCGTAAACCGGGGTGAGTTGATATGGGGTGGTGAGTTGATATAAATTGCTCGAAAAATGTTAAAATGTGTGCTGCTCATCCATTTGTAAACCAATTTTCAGTTTTATTTTTCTGTGAAGTGAAGCAACCAATAAGTGATGCATATAGCTGAGAAAGGCATGCATGTGGTGCAGTGCCTTCTTAACACATTACTTTTTTCAAAGTCCTTTTTTTCTTCTGATTTTGAAACTAAGGAAAAGTCCCCACCCTACAGCAAAGACGGTGGATATTCATGAAACAACATGCACTGGAAAAGAAACTACCATCAATTTACTGTTGATCCCAGGTAGTTTTGGGTTTCACCTATAACAACGCTTTTTTATAATTTTAAGAAAAGTGACAGGTGGTGAGTTGATATGCCATCAGGTGGTGAGTTGATATGCATGATAAAAGCTGATACCAGGCTGGTAGGCACGCAAATTAGCATGAAATATGGGTCTGCAGGTAAGACAAAGTCAATTAGACCAACTCTTCTCCTTTTCTTTCCCCACATCATTCCATCAACCCCCAAAAGCTTTAGTTTTTTTCTGAATGCTTGAGACGAGGCCTGTTAGTATCACTGATGTTAGTTGTCGGACTTTCGTCCCCGTCTTGAGTTGAGATGTTAGTTTCACAACGTTTCAGCCAGTAACTTCTCCGGCCGTAGTCAAATCTGCCTCGATAGTGGAGTGGTTACAACCGTGGACCATCACCGGGGAAACCCGAGTTCGATTCCCGCTGACTACAGGAGCTTTCGAACTGTTTGACGCGTACGGCGCAACGCCACCAACATCCAGGTCCTTCTGAGGGTCAAAGAACACCTGACGAGTGACGACGGCCGGAGAGTAACGGCCGAAACGTTGTGAAACTAACATCTCAACTCAAGACGTGGACGAAGGTCCGACAACTAACATCAGTAACCCCAAAGTTTTTTTCTGTGAACATACCTAACGTGCAAAAGGCACAGCACAACTCCCTGTCAAGTCTCAAGATGACTCCCTACAAGCTACAAAGGAACACTATAGAACACCTATATTACATACAGATTAAAAACTGTTATAATTATTCGTAGTTTCGAAAATGACAGAACTGTCATTTCTGTATGGCTAACAGCGCGGGAATTCTGATCTCGCGAAACTGATTAGTTTTCCTGCTTGGCAGTTGCCAACCGAGAATGAGTGACAAAATGAAATGGAACAAACAATATAAAGAAATTGACTGGTGTTTAGCCCTCGCCCGTATTCGTGTTTTGCCAGCGTTTAACGTATAGGGGGGGGGGGGGGTCCGTTGGAATCCCATCGTCGTTTGGTCCCTGGTGGAGCTAGAGCTTCGCGGAAAAAATGAGCGTGTTGCCCGAGACGCGAGGAAGCCGATGATAACCAACTTTAAGGTCCTAGGTCATTGGTTAACCTTCCAGGCCAGGTCAATTACCCAGAAGTCGGGAAAATAGGGGGTTATTTGAAGTTCGTAAAGCGAGTTTATTATTTTTTGGCTGTTGCTGATCAAGAATGTCATGTTAGTTTTGAGCACAGATGTCTTCGTACATTTAGGCCAGGTCAGGTCAGGTCAGGTCAGGTCAACCAGTGGGTGTCCTGCCGACTATCCATAGGGAGTGTCAAGTGTCAGCTACCACTGACGGTGTCGTAACATGTTACGAAGGCACTAAAACTACTTCATAAATGATCAAATGCATGTTAAATTCGAAATCGGCCCGAAAAAACTACCCTAGAAATATGTAAAACTCCAAAAAGTGAACCGAGGTCACCAAAGGTCAATGACCTGACCTGACCTTCAGGTGACCTTGACAGTTGACACCCACAATACTGCGGGGCCAACATCCAACATCATCCAGGGACCAACATCATTTACATGTTTGGACGTTACAATCACAAAAAGACTGGAAATGCGCGGATAATGTGAGCTGACTACGCCAAATCGCGATTCCGGCCAAGCATGGTCTCGAGAATCAGGTCACAAGTCAAAAACCATTTGAGTCAGGGTCATGAAATCTTTAGAACATGTGTAAAATTGATAAACTCGAGAGGTACTGGAAGTTTCGTCGTGATCGGCCGCTTTTTGCGCGAGTTATGTGCGAAAAGCCGAGGTGGTCCGTTCACCCGCCTATAAGTGCGAGGGTTAATTTTGGCTTTTGATGCCGAATTCTGTTTTATGTCGCTTATTTCACCTTATAGAATACAGTCCGAATTAGATTCGCTTCACTTCACTTCATTAATATTTTGTTGACTACCAGTCAACAAAAGCTCAGAAGTATATGTATTCTTTCATTTCAATCCATTATCTCTGTCAGAGGCATATCAACCTTGACCCGCAACTGACAATGTGTTTTAATTACAAGAAAATACACTTGTAATTCCAAAATATATTGCCAGTTTTGATACCGTTGGCTTGAGGACACGTGACTAGCCAAGTTCAGAATGTTCTAAGTAAAACTAAATATCATAAAGCGAAAAAATGAAGCTGCTGAAATTAAGCCATTTTGATAGCGCTGTGTTGGACATGATTGCGTTTTCATGAATGTGACAAGGCCATCTATAGAGAGGTCTGCTGCCAAACTACTACCATTTTTCTGATGGTTTCTTTTAGGATGTGTTCTCACATCCTTTTTTTAAACACTGGCATTTTATCAACTCACCTCTGAGCTTCTTTAGCCGAGAAATTTTGAAAAATCCAAAACCATATCAACTCACCACCCCCCAGGGGGTGAGTTGATATGAACTTTGGCGTTTTAAAAAAGGGGCTTAATATATACATTTTTTATTCATTTTTGCTGATTGCCTCCCCAAGGCATGTGCCATGAAACTGGCACAAAAAGAATTCCGTAAATGAATGTGACTTTTAAAGAAATCTAAAAAAACCTCAAAATCCATATCAACTCACCCCGGTTTACGGTATATCTCGAGATCAGTAACACCCAGATAGGTCCGGTCTTCACTGTTTGATGGCCCCGTGCATTAAAAATTGAATGCAATGTCTCCGGGGAATATTGGCTGGCACAGAGGAGGGTCTGCGCGTGGCGCGTGAGGGGTGTTTACAAAGTTGGTCTAATGATATCTCCAGAACCGCGTCACTGATTGAGCTCAAATTTGGTATGTGACCAGATACAATACATCCGACACTATCACATTTCTCAAATAGGGGGTGCAACTGCACGTGCGCACGTGCGCACCCCTTTTTCATATCTCCGGAACTATTGGCCCGATTGAGTTCAAATTTGGTATGTGCCCAGATGGCATATATTAGCCACTATTGCATTTCTGAAACAGGGGGTGCTGGTGCACGTGCGCACGTGCGCACCCCTTCTTTATATCTCAGTAACCACTGGCCCGATTGAGCTCAAATTTGGTATGTGGCCAGATGACATACATTAGCCACTAGTGCATTTCTGAAACATGGGGTGCTGGTGCACGTGCGCACGTGCACACCCCTTCTTTATATCTCAGTAACCACTGGCCCGATCAAGCTCAAATTTGGTGTGTGGCCAGATGTCATAGATCCGCCACTATCCCATGTTTCGAAGAGGGGTGTTGCTGCACGTGCGCGCGTGCACCACACCCCTTCTTTATATCTCCGGAAGTACAGGCCTGATTTAATTCGAATTTGGTATAAGGTCAGATGTCATATATTTACCACTCTCACATTTATCGAGCGGGGGGGGGGGGGCTCGGATGCACGTGCATTACACGCGCATTTACCTACTTTAATAGTTCTAAGTCTCCGGGTAGCTGTGTTTCCAATTGTATGATAATTAGTTCAAGTAAAGTGGTAGACGTGGCTGATAATCTGTACGATACCGGGGCTGCATTTCATTCCGCACCATTGAAGAAACTCCAAAAAGCGTTAAAGGGATTATCAGGGTTTAAAAATTGAAAGGAATCGGCATAAATTTCCAATCAATGAACTCCCCAGACTCTGCCGATTCTAAATATATGCATAAAATGTAAATCGGTACCAAAATTTGCGAGAAATAGCCGTTTCAAAATTGACAAAATTGTACTTACTCACGCAAATTAAGTACTTGGGCGGCCAAGTTGGCCCATCACTAAAATGTAAACAAAGAGCAGCCTTGGGAAATTTCGCCAAGGCCGCCGCACCGCACTGTCGATTTCCACAAGACGGGCCTTGTCTGTTTTGTTTTTGTCTGTTGTTTTTAGGGCCTTGCAACAAGATTTCAGTGCTTGGCATTGAATTTGGATATGAACAAATTGAAGATTTGCTTTTCAATAAGACAGCAAGAGTTATCAACATTGCCAAAGTTATTATTTTGATTTGGGTGTGATTTGAATAGCTTGAGCTTGTTTGCTGATCATCAAATCTTGATTAATATCATTTAAATGTCAACAATTTTCAAGGGTAAATTTGAGTGTTTTATTTCAATAAATTGAAATGTAAGTGCATCAGGCACAAGAGCTAAGTTTCAATCTGATTATTTTATCAAGAGTGGTCAATCTAATGTAACGTCTTGCGAGAAAGCTTACCTAAGTGACTGAAGAAAGCGCTACCTACAGTTTTTCAAGATCTATGTTGATCTGTTTTTTCGAACAACAGGTTGTACAACATGATGTTGTGACATGACCTCTGTGTCCTGTACGTCTCCCCTGCTGCTGCAGCAGAGCCCCGGCTTCAACTATAGTTTGTTATGGGTGGTCTCTCCGTGAACGTCTTGGTGCGTTTCTACATATTGCTGCTGTGAAAGGACGGTACATGAAAAAATATGTAACTTGTATGTTTTTTATTGCCCTGGTACCTACTTAATGTATATTTTTGTTGTTCATGAGTGATAAATGAATATATTTTGAGGAAAATTGAGGCATTTCAGTTTTAGTTTGTGGAACAGAACAGAAGAAGCTGCTGAGTGTGGATCATGCTTCAATTGAGAGAATCATCCTCAGTTATCTACATATAGGCATGCTTTGTAAGCTCCTTGCATTTTGCCAGCTTCTACTTGCTAGTCAAAGTTGTAAGAAGGGTTAGGGAGAACAATTGGTACACATGCCACCATGTGCAATCACCAAACGAATGAACGTGAGGGCCAAGTCCTTCACACAGCATGGATGCTTATAGGTACTGCACTAATGTATAATGTTCATTATGTTCATATTAGCAACTCACCCAGGCAGCCTGCCTTGTGGTATTTCTGAGTTTAAGATTTTGTAAGACTCACACTAATCATAAGGTAAATTATATTGATATGTATGGATGAACAATGTGCAAAGGGGTCGCACGTGCCTGCTCAGTGCTCAGCCATGGATGCACGTGCCTTCTCAACAATGGGCGTGCTTGCAGACATCTCCATGGACGAACAATGTGCAAAGGGGGGGGGGGCGTGCCTCCGCGGCCGCCTGTTGGCTCAGCCGCTGCTGCTGCTTGGCGCCGCTGCTGAGCGCTGCCGGAGACGCCGCTCGCTGCCGGAGCTGCCGGAACAGTCACCGGAGCTGCCGCCCGCTGCCGGAGCTGCGGGAGCCGGGCCCGCCGCTCATCTGTCAGGACCGCCGACGGCAGCACGCCCGTCTGTCAGGGTCTGTCAGTGCCGGCAGTGGACGCGCGCGGGTGCGGGCCGGGTACGGACGCGCGCGGGTGCGCGCCGGCTATGGACGCGCGCGCTTGCGTGCCGACGATGGGCGCGCGCGCGTGTATGCCGACCATGGCTGCCGCCCGCTGCCGGAGCTGCGGGAGCCGGGCCCGCCGCTCATCTGTCAGGACCGCCGACGGCAGCACGCCCGTCTGTCAGGGTCTGTCAGTGCCGGCAGTGGACGCGCGCGGGTGCGGGCCGGGTACGGACGCGCGCGGGTGCGCGCCGGTACGTGCCGGGTACGAACTCGCTTGGGTGCGCCCCGGCTGTGGACGCGCGCGGGTGCGCGCCGGGTACGGACGCGGCGTGCTCGCCGGGTAAGGACGCGGCGCGCGCTTGCGTGCCGACGATGGGCGCGCGCGCATGCATGCCGGCCATGGCCGCGCGCGTGCGCCCCAGCCATGGACGCGCGCTAATGCGCGCCGGCGATGGGCACGCACGTGCCTGCTCGGCAATGGATGAGCGACGAGCGTGCCTTCTCTGAAATGAGTATACATGCAGACATTTCATGGATGAACGCTTTCAATATGTTCAATGTGTTGAGACGGATCTGAGTAAACTGGAGAGAAACTAGGATAGTTTTAGTCCTGCTCAACTAGTTCTGCCAATAAGTACAAACACCACCTTGCTGCCAACTGCTTACCAAATACCGCATCTGTTGTACCCTTGCATGATGCATATGTACATACAGAAAAAAATACAGTCTGTTGAAATCTGAAAACATACACTGCTGAGCACTGTGGATGAATCTGTATGAACCCTGTGGCTCAGCGAAACCTTCTGGCCCAGGTTATAATTGACAGTGAATTAGGAATCAATCCATGCGAAGAGAAAATAGATCATTGTGCTTTAGATGAGCATAATGAAGAAGCGTTCCTGAAGTTGAGTTAGTGGCTTTCCATCATCCATGCCAGATGGCCAAAACACACCATTTCAATACTGTCCCAAAAATATATTTCAAAACATTTATTGCATGGCTATACACACCAGCTTTCTCAGTCACCACACTCAAACCAAGGCCATATAAGGGTAGTAGTATGGCAGGCGTCACACTTGTTTTTTTGCAACCATGAACGAACGAAGAGAGGCGCTGTAGGTTAGGTTTGGTTTGGTAAGGTTTGGTGAGAAAGCATCTCTGGGTATAGCGCATCTCCTTGGTTGCAAAAAGAAGTGTGACGCCTGCTTTATGACTACCCATATAAGTAGACTCAAACACAGTCTACTGATACAAACGTCACTGGTCTCAAGTCTGCGCTCAATGCACCAGATGTACACTACTCACAATACGTCAGGACTCAACGTCAGCCACCAATTTTCTACATCAAAATTCACATCAGGTTTTCAAAGTAACAATGTATGTGCCACTTCTGTACTTTGTGCTACAAACACAGAATAAATGATATCAGTCAGCAATGCATTGCTCATTGTCAGCCAAAGTCTGCAAAGTCAGTCCGCAGGCTTTGCAAGTAAGTGCAAAGTCTGCAGAGATCAGTTGCTTTACACACCACCAAGGCAATATCATGCTGCAATGTGCTCAAAACATGCCTATACACCAACAACAAAGCACAACCATGAAGCACCACTGATAACACTTAACCTCAAAGCACACAACACAACATGATAATTTATTTATTTTGAGTACCTACAGAAACAGAATGTCTCAAGGCCACTCGTGCTCATTCCGAAATCTGCCAGTCGCTCAGCCTTGAACATTGACATTATTTCATCTGAAATCTATTTTCTTCACTTGATCAAAGTTGATCTGCGTCATACATCTTACAAAGGATGTCTCGAATTATTGGTAACGTTCAGCACTTAGCATTAAAAATGATAGGTAACTTTGATTCAACACTAGTTCCATCCAAGCTTCTTCATTGCTTGAGCTATATCACTTTCAAGTTTAATTACTTGAACTAAGACATTCTTGAATTACACTCGGGATGAGCTTAGTTTGAACGCACACAGCACAATTTTTTAATTTGAATTATTTTGATAACCCACAGGATATCTAGAATCAGAATGAGAAGCTGAGAAGAATGAGAAGA
Organism: Amphibalanus amphitrite; assembly: GCF_019059575.1. Classification (NCBI taxonomy): domain Eukaryota; kingdom Metazoa; phylum Arthropoda; class Thecostraca; order Balanomorpha; family Balanidae; genus Amphibalanus; species Amphibalanus amphitrite. The sequence goes on along the minus strand of NW_024881510.1, from coordinate 248,904 downwards.
AGGTTGTGTTCGTTGTGTTACGGACCTATGCTATATTTCCCTATTTTGTCTTGGGAAAATATAATGGAGCATGTAATCCATTATATTTTCCCTAGATCCATTATATTTTCCCTAGATCCATTATATTTTCCCTAGAAATATTTAGAAAAGTCTCCGCTAGTGTAAACCCTATGGGCGTTTAGAGATGGACCACCAAGTACTCGCAAGTTTACGCGGCTGGCAGCCGCGAAAACTTTGGAGGCCCACCATTGGAAAATTAGGCAATTTTGAGACGAATGACTTTGGATTGGGGCTTCAGTCACCTTCTTCTACACGTTTCACTGAGTAAGTCCGAAATTTTGGAAAAAAACCCTGATAATACCTTTAAATGCAATCCGCGCATCAGACGGTTCTAACGAAATCTCGTGACATTGCGAGAAAAATAATAGAAATGTACATTGAAAACGAGTATTCGCGATACACATCAAAGATTAAGAAATTGTAGCCTTGATTTATTTTTATTTATTTTTGAGAAGTTGCGCGGGATTTAAATGCTATAGAATATTTAGATGTTTTAGTCATTGTTTCGAAAGGTTTATGTTGTTACCGACCATTGCTTGACATTGTTGGTATGCCACATTTCAACTACGTTCCGAGTTTTTGAAGAAGGAAACATGCATGACGAATCCCAGAGAATGATCTAATGCGGCGACAAGGCACCACCAGCTGCCTTCAGGCTTCAGGTCAAGTTTTAGGTGAGTGGTGTCATCGGTGGTCGCCGTAAAACTACTGTATACCAATGATCGATTTATCACTTGAATGGTCGATTCATCACTTGAAAATGATTGCTTTCTACGTCGCCGAAACAGCAATGCTATTTTATTCTTTTTTCTTTTGGCCATCCTTGACTGAGTACCTAAGTAGCCTTATGCTCTTAACTTAATAGCAGTTTTCATGGTTTTAATCCCCAACAATGCTGTTTAATGCCAGTACTGAATTGCAATTAATTTTTCTTTTCAGACAGACGCTTTTGAGACAGAAGTCACTGTAGCAGTACTTAGATATTGAAGAGTCAAAAGCTGCATTGTTTCATTATGCAAGAGGTTCTTCTTAGATTCAGTTAATTTGTCACCGACCGTCCACCTACCTATAATGGTACATACATCGACATGCGGCCTGGTCGCCTCGTGGTGTGCAGAGGACAGAGCTGCCCAATTCAGTAGGTATGTACCCACTGCAGCCTACCAGTAACTGTACGGAAGAATAGCAAAATAGCGAACAGAAAAAGAAGTCGTGGTGAATACCCATCAACAAACAACGGCCAGCCGCTGGAGCGAGTCGGCCCAGTGAGCAGGTGAACCGCACCGACCGAAGCCCGGCCACCAGGTCCCTCTCTGGAGAGGGCAGCAGCGGCCGCCTGGCTGCCAGCAACGGACAAAGCGTGGAGGTGCTGAAGCGTGAGATGCACGCCGCGGCTTGGATCATCACCGGCTGCATCGGATCGGCCCCCCACCATGGGGTCGTGGCTGAGGCTGGCGTGGTACCGGTCGCGGCGCGCCGCACGGCGCTGGCAGCGCGGATGCCGACCAGGGAAGCATCCCCGCCCACCGAGGACCCTCTGCACTAGCTGGCCGCCGCGGACCAACTGAATCCTTCTTTTATGAATCCTCAAGTCCGCCACAGCGCCCCCCCCCCCCCCCACCCCTACCCACCCTGGCTGTGGAGATAGGAGCGGAGCTCCCAGCCGGAGCTGCCGCCTCCTCGAAGAGGGACACCGCGCTCCATCACCTGAAGTCACTGATCTAGTGCGCGACCTGGGTATGGACTGATGGGCCGGCGACGGGTGGCGTCCTCCGTGGCGGAGCCGGCGCGCTGACCGTCTACGCTGACGACGATTGCGTCGAGCTGAAGAGACCCGCCCGAGTGCTCTGTTCTAGTTTCAGAGCGACCATGCAGTCAATTGCAGACCCGCATACCCGTACCCGACGCGCAGAGCGGCTACTGGCTGGTATATACCGCGAGCTGATGGGTGCGCGAGTCCCAGCTGTTGAAGTGCACCAGATCCGGACCGGCCGATTGAGTACCTGCACTCAATTGGCCGGAGCCCGAAACCCGCCTGCACCCCAGTGCCGGGACCTCCAGTACGAGGCTGCGCAATGCCCGCAATGAAGAGAGGAGGCGGACCCCCCCCCCCCCCCGGCACGTCCTGCTCACGTGCCCGTGCCTGAAGGACGTCCGCCTCAGAATCCCGGCCTCTGGGAATATACTCCCGACACGAGACGGCCGACACCCGAGGAAGCCTGGCGCAGCGACGTGGTGGCGGCCCTGGTGGCCGCCTTAAGGGCCCTCCAGAGCCTCTAGGCTACGCCGCGGGACGCCAGCGGCCGGAGGGACCAACAACAACAACCGCCGCCTGACGGAAAACTGCCTGAGCCTGAGCTGTGACAAGTCCTGCCCAGCCCAAGCTACCCGTGTGCTACCTCATTTTGTGCTACGTGGAGGACATTCCGCAGCACTAATTAAGCCTAATAGTGCTGCTCGTGCATCAGTAGGTAAACCGCCTCGACCGTCACGCGACGGAGGACTGCCTGGGCTGTGAGAACATCGACTGCTCAGACGGAGCTACCCGTGTGCTATCTCCTTACTGTGCCACGTGGAGGACAAACCGTAGCACTGCTCAAGTGCCTAAGTGTTGTCATGCGTCAGTGGGGCATGCATCATAGATCAGGCCCCAGACTGCATAAGGACATATTGAAGACGTGGTAGCCGGCCATGGAAGCCGGCAGTAGTGAGATAAACGTCAGTAGTGTGCAATGTACATTGTGCATGCACTCGGCAAGGCGACCAGCCCACGGACAACATACAAAACCGTGATAATATCAGCAGCCTAAACGTTGGCGTGAAAGAAATATGTATTTACGTACTATAATTACGTAGCTGTAGAATTATGTGCTTCGATGGTTTACAGGGACAATATCTCCTACACGGCCACTTTGTCGTCGCTGTCCTTGACCGGTCACCGAGTGACATAACGGTTTTGGTGGCTGGTGGTTGAACGCTGGTCCGTGTGGAATATCGAGTGCGAATGCTTAGTTGAGAGTCAATAATGAGGCCGTGGCGTTGGTTTAGCGGGGGCCGTTTCGCATCCGTGTGATATGTTATGACTTCTGTGGAGTTGGTTATTCATTCGTGTAGGTATGAAGAATAAGAGTGTTCAGTAAAATAAAATCGTTTTGCAATACGTTATTTATGCGTTTACAGATCTATGCGTTTACAGATCTATGCGTTTACAGATCTATGCGTTTACAGATCCACTGTTCAAAGTGGAAAAACGTCAAATAAAACCATTCGAAAGAGACATTCTCTTGTAAACTTAGAACAGAATCCCCTGTTCGAGGGTTGCCTCTGACGGAGATGCATGATATGATACTGCACTCTGAACTTGAGAGCAATGGCACGCGCCGATTAGTTTGCATAAAAAGGGAAGTGCACTGTCAGCGGTTCCAGAATGCGCCAATACAGTTTCAGAAATACGTTAGCGGCAGTTGCTCGATGTTTGGCCCCATATTTGAGCTCAATCGGGCCCAAGAATCGGGTCAGCAGTTCCGGACATATAAGAAAGTGTGTGCACGTGCACACGTGCGGCAGCACCCACAGCAGCAACCTCTGTTTCATAAATGCAAACGTGTATGTCATCTGGCCACATACCAAATTTGAGCTTGATCGGGCCAGTGGTTACTGAGATATAAAGAAGGGGTGTGCACGTGCGCACGTGCACCAGCACCCCATGTTTCAGAAATGCACTAGTGGCTAATGTATGTCATCTGGCCACATACCAAATTTGAGCTCAATCGGGCCAGTGGTTACTGAGATATAAAGAAGGGGTGCGCACGTGCGCACGTGCACCAGCACCCCCTGTTTCAGAAATGCAATAGTGGCTAATATATGCCATCTGGGCACATACCAAATTTGAACTCAATCGGGCCAGTAGTTCCGGAGATATGAAAAAGGGGTGCGCACGTGCGCACGTGCAGTTGCACCCCCTATTTGAGAAATGTGATAGTGTCGGATGCATTGTATCTGGTCACATACAAAATTTGAGCTCAATCAGTGACGCGGTTCTGGAGATATCATTAGACCAACTTTGTAAACACCCCTCACGCGCCACGCGCAGACCCTCCTCTGTGCCAGCCAATATTCCCCGGAGACATTGCATTCAATTTTTAATGCACGGGGCCATCAAACAGTGAAGACCGGACCTATCTGGGTGTTACTGATCTCGAGATATAACATCTGAAAGTTAGGGCCACTATGGTCATGGCCGAAAGTTCTGCGCTCAGTCCAGGTGTACAGAGGTCTATGATTGGACATACCGATGCCGTGACTGTCAGCCGCATGCCTTATTCACTACAGGCAATATACAGGTGCGACCCATGCATAGCCAAAGGCTGCATCATTTAAGCGAGCTATAGACTGATAGACTGCACCACTTCAGGCTGTGACGCAAGCCGACAGCTTGGGCGGCGCATTGCTCTAGTCTGAAAACACCCACGATCAATAGCCTCATTCGCCCACGCCATTTCCCGCATACTGACGGTCTCACGCACATATCGCATATTACCAAAGCTCCCAAACATTACACAAGCACGCACATTACCACACACTAGTTATTGATACGTAACTCCAAATGAGCGTAACGACACAGTTTCTGAATGGGAGCAGTTCTGTCACAGGGCCTGTACGGCACGGTGACGGCGGCGTTTTCCAATGGTGTGTGGTTTTACGGAGGCTGCTCCGACACGGTGTGGAGCTTGCGGGTCGGCCTGGAGGTCCCAGGTACTGTGAGGTGCTCCAGTGTATAGTGATGGAGGCCGGTGGACTCGTGTATGTGGTCTGTCTTCTACTGGGACGCTTCGAGTGGTGATATGCCGCGCTCTAGCGACAGTGGCTGGTGGAAAGGATTCTCACAGCGTTTCTGCAGTGAGTAGTGGGATGGGTGTGAGCGGAGGCGTATGTATGTACCAAAGCTGAGAACTCCAAGTCGGCGGATTTGGATTTAAAACATGTTTGAACGGAAACTCGTGCTGTTTGCAGACACCAATGAAGAGGGTCCGGGTATTGTTTCCGCTTATAGCTTTGAGGATCTAACGTAGTGTCTCAATATTAATGCCCGATCGCCGCGATGTCGACAGGAAGCATACGTGTAGGGCAACATAACACATTGGTCGACATTTCAATACGACAGGTGGATGGTGTGGGGGGGGGGGGATACAGGCCGTTTGAGGTGTTTGCCTCGCATTCGATTCAGCATCTTAAATTCACCGGTGAATGTCAGTGTACCGGCCTTTTGTTGAAAAGCCGCAGTGTTATGAGATAATCAAAAACCTCTTTTCTGGCCTCTGTAACTTTTAAAATCGTCAAGTTCAACCTTGTTTTGGCCGAGTGCTCGGTGTTCTGGTACCGACCGTGCCGCTCCGGTGGCTGGTATTTACCGAGTTTCACAACCTCGTCACACACGGTGACTGGACATTCCCCGGTGGTATAGTCACGCCAGAGACGTGACAGGGACGCCTGACGTATTGGCACCGTCAGCGTGCGACGCTGAGTTGCTGGAGAGCGAAGGAAAAAAACCGAACGGTCTCGCAGAATAACGCGTGAATATTTGGTATGCCTCCGGATTCTTTTTTCCTATTATACTTGCCCTGATGACACCTAATTATCCCGATTTATATATATATATATATATATATATATATTCATCTAATTCGTCACCTGATGCATCACGTCACCTATTGTTCCTATTGCAGATCGCTTTACGATTGGTATAGCTGCCCATTTTTCCCGGCTCAGTTCCAACATGGACCCCAAGCCGAGCCTGAAGTCGGAGCCGGCCTACCAGAGGCTGGAGGCCCTCTACAACAGCACCGGCAAGCAGCTCAGCATGAACGACCTCTTCGCCGCCGACCCGCAGCGCTTCAACAAGTTCAGGTGGGTTCAGGGCCGGCTACTTCTGGCCTGTGTTACTTCCCGCGACAGCGGAAAAGTTTTCGTCTTGTTTGGTGCTCAGTGCCAATTGTTTCAGCTGCTTGTGCACGAAATTGCAATGGGGTGCCGTTCTTGTTCACGATACCGATGGAAGTGCGCACCTGTCTGGTGCACTGCCGGTGACAACTCGTGGCGCATTGTCCGTCACGATGGGAGTTCAGAGAGGGTACCTATCCCCTGCTGCCGCCTCCACTTGACTTTCGGAACAACTCAGAGTCAGGACCTCGGAATGAACTAGGTGGTGTGTAGTGGGTATTAGGGTGGCACTTAATTTCGACTTTTTTACTTTCAACCGGGACGGGTAGCCATATTGTTCTACCTCACGAAAAAATGATCTGTATGAAATTTTATCAAAAAATATTTATATTTAGAGGTAGCTCAATGGGGTCATACTTGGTACATATTGACAAAACGTATATTGTGAACGGGGATTCAGATGTGCGTCGCGCCTTTCCAAGCATTGTCATATTTGAGCTGTAACACGTTTAAATGAATGATAGATGCCTTCCTACTTGTTTCATAACCACAGTGTTTCTCGTCACAAACGCGCTGTGACGCAATGCATGATTCAACCAATGGCCGTTCAGCGTAGTTTAGCTTATTTTGTTCGGTGACGGTAGCTCGCTGCCAGGCGTGCAACTTCAGCTCTTCTCTCGTATTACGATGGTTGGGAAGGGTCACGAGACTGCTAGCACTTACCAGGGTTACATGAGCAAATAAATGCGTATCAGGAATGGTTTTTCTTCGCTGAGTATTGTGAACCGTTTGTAATACGCATTTACTCTGCTCATGTATCACCGGTCACTGATGCGCAGGGGGACACTGCCAGTGTACGGCCACAGGGCAGGTCTCCGTGTCTTCGTGATGTCAGGGAGAAGATGTGCACGTGAAAAAGATAAGTTGCGTTTTGCTTAGCCATTTCAGAACATTTTTCGCTAGCCAGGCTCAAGTTGACAGGCCGCAGCAAACGCTGTGCTAGAATCCCTCGATGAGTGAGAGTTGAAGGATTGAGTGAAGGCGCTCAGTTTTGACACAAGTGCATCGAACACCGGCCTCAATGCAGGAGCCTGCACGATCATCGAGCAGCGGCTCGAGCAGGACTTGCTCCACCTGACTTGCCACAACATTTACGAGTTTGTTCTATAAAGACATTTTCAGCCTGCCTCGGCCCGTCCAGCGGCCCGGATTTTGTTTTGTTTAAGCGCTTCCATAAAAAGTGGGCGTCTAGATGGAACGAACTACGAAGCCATAAACCTTCAAAAACTGTGACATGTCCCACTTCCACAACCCGCGTGATGCTCTTGCACAGTTCGGTCATATATCCTTGACCGCCAGCACTCACCCGACAACCGTGAGATGCTGGAGCTGGCCATCACTGTCCTCGGCGGTGCTCCGAAACGAGGTATGAAGATCGCTCGCCCCGATATGCTCCATGTGTGCTGGTTGACCAATGCCATTTACGCTATGAAGCTTTACCTCTTTCGAGCACAATCCCGGCTCACTACGACTAAGAAGAAGAGCCTCCAGCCGCCAGCGAATCGTGACCTTTGTGGTAACAACGTAGTTTTCGGCTCGATTCAATGCACCGCTTCTGGCGTCTGCACCAGCGCAAGATCTCGACTTCCTCAAGTCCCTCCTGGAGTACGAATTGGACGAATTGGTGTTCGAATTGGTGTCCAAGGCGACAGCCATTGCCTTCAGCCGTCACCTCTGGTATCTAAATGAGGGGCTGGTCGCCCTCAACTTCTAATGGAGGAGATTACGATCGCTGCCACTAAACGTGAGATGGCTGCATCGTTACGAGAGAAGGAGAGGGCCGAGGACACCTCCCCCCCGTCGAGCCCATGGTTGAATCTACTATAGCTTCAGTCTCTAGCAAGTCCACGGCAGACTTCGTCATATCACTGCAACTGGCTTCACAAGCTTCTTCAGCATCCTCGGTATATGGACACCGACTTCCTCTTGAAGGATCCGATTCTTAGGAAGGTCAAGCCAATCTACAACGCCGCCATGTGCTACATGAGGTCTCTTCACGCCTCTACGACTTCGCGGAACGAGGCATTTTGGATGGCTAGGAAATCGATCTGACCCCCACGAAGGATAAAGACTAACAGCAGCTCCTCATGCAGGTCGTCGAGGAGCAAGACGCAAGCATTCTGACATACGCAAGGCGATCGTAACTTCTAAGTAGGCAAGACTAGCCGACGAATGATGTGTACAAGTGTTGGCTGATTACGGATGATACCGCTTTCTCTTTTCATGGAGTTATGCAGTAAGTTATGCAATGCATATCTTCAAAAGAATTATGTACCTCATATGTACCTATATATCTGAGCTTTAGGTGCTGAAACGTTTCAATTAAGTCTTGGCAACGTCCAATGTCTTTGTGAACATTAGAAATAGGTACACGTGGAAATTAAAATTTCGGCAAAGTTGTGTTTTTCACAAAAATGCGAACTTTGACCTGGTTGAGCTACCTCTAAATAAACATATTTTCCAACAATATTTTACACACAACGTTTTCTCGGGTGGTAGAACAGATTGGCTGCCCGTCCCGTTGAAAATTCTCAAAACGAAATTTTAGCCCCGTTTTAGTGCCACCCTAGTGGGTATGTATGGTGAAATTGGACTTCCCTTGTTTCTCTCCGTATTCGGCAAACCGCTATTCCGGGATTTTAGAATGAGATGTCTTTACAACCAATGCTCAACTACTCGACGGGTTCTAAAGAAAGACAAAACTTATATGGAGCACTAACGAGCTCGGAAATAATGATAACCAATACCATAAAACGCTGGTGGACTTCCGAATCGCTGCCAGTCTATGAAATCTCAAGCAAAGAATGTACGATTTGTCTCACTATAGGAAGTTGGTGCACTCCAGTCACCCTCCTTGCATCATATCCATTGAATGTTTGAAATGTTACAGCTATGCACGCCAGCAGAGACCATTACACACCATAATGGTATGCATCATGTCTAGGCTATGACGCCAGCTGTACCCGTACACTTGTTCGCCGTGGTATTGTCTCTTACGACACGCGCAGGTGTACCTACTCGAATAGGTAATTTCGATCGAATTTGGAATGGAATCGTCCCTAGCTAGGCACACATGTTTGAAAGGGGATGACCTTGGGTCCGTGCTTACCTAACCCGGGACTTGCTTCTTACAACCTGCAGCAGACGGCTTCAGATGTGCACCAGAGTTCAGTCAATTATTGCGCTAAACTTAAATTGATAAACTAGTTTTAGTTATTGGTGACTGATGTTTCACATCGGTATTTTGATCGTCGCTTTTTATATTTTCATTTGTATCGCATCGTGCGTCATTTCATTGGCGTATGTACAGGCCGACGTAGCACAGAAGAATCGCTTGTGTTGGCGTGTTGGTACGCTTTTGTCACTACTTTTCCTGTCGGTTGCGCTGGTGAATACCAAATTACCCAGATAAATACGGAGTCACCGCACCTACCCAGTCACCATGCTAGTGCTCGCCAGTAAGTCTGCAGTTCAGGCAGTTCCTATCATTCTGCCGGCGCGACCGCAGCTGACTTTCCGGACTGTATCGAGCCGGGTGAACCGGATGGAGGCCCCACTGGCTGAGATACACTGTAAAAAATGCTAACAAACCAGTTAGTTAATTCTTCAAGCAAAATCTAGTATTAAAACACACGTTGTTGCAAAAAATGGGTCAGGTAACACATATGTTTGCAACCTAACACCACATCCATTTCATCGAAGCAGAAAAGCTAACATCATTGTAAGCCGACAAATATTATCCGTGCAAACCATGCCGTGCTATTTGACAAACATGTTTGTTTATGCTTCCTTTGCCTTTTTTTCTGGGTAACGTGTTAACTAACAAATCAAACGCATGTTGTTACTCACAATCTTAGTTTTCTTACTACTCTTTTTGTTGTAGCATTACAAAGACCTTAGTTAATTGAAAAAAAATCGCCATTTTGTGCGCCCCTCTGCGCCCGCCATTGTTCAGTCTGTGCCAAGTCAGAGAGGGGAGAGGACGCGTGCGTTGTGAAGGAGCTGAGCTGTGGCGTATAAGTGTTGCGTGTGCAGTATAAGGAGCTGCTGTGGGATGCAGAAGTGGTGATACTGTGGTGATACATAACCCGAATAAGAATAATAAGAAGTCAAACAGTGAAATGATATGGATTGTTGGACATGGCTTTCATCCTTACTGGTATGGTGAGTGATTATGGGAAAGATCAGTGGAGATATTGCTGGCGTTTTAGTGTGGTTTATGTATGTCACTCATTTTCTTTTCAAATGAAGCTCCAACCAGGCTTTAGAGGGTCTCAGGTTGGAGACACTGTTCATTTGTTGACTGTCAATTGACGTCTATAAGTACATATGACGGACTGAACAATGAGCATGTTGCACACTAAAACCGCATTAAGCTTTGAACAAGAAATTAAATGTACCTAATTTTTGGTTGGGCACTCAACCAGTGAACGCAGTGAGGTGCTGTTTTATGCAATTCCTGTCACTGCAGCCATGTTGTCAAATAATTTTTTTTTTGTAGACACATGAGCCACCATTGTTCGGTCAGGGAATTTTTGCCCTTTTGTTGCAATTTAGTTTGCCCATATCGACAGAAATGAAGCACTCTCAATGTTTTCGTAATAGGTATTTGGAGCCTGTATGGTGTCATGGCTGGTGCGGATTCCTGCAGGCTATATATAGCTTAGAACGTAACTTTAGAACGGAGCGCCTTTGCCGCTCGGCAGTTTCCTACAGAAGATTACTTTTTTAGGTTCATTTTTAGTACAATAAGAGAAATATTACTGTATGCAGTTGTAAGCTTGCTGAAAGGAGCTTGAATGCAGTTTTGAATAAACATGTTTGATGAGTTTAATTCGATTCGTTTTTTTGGGGGGGCGGCTGTGAAAAGAGGTGACTAACACGCACATTAGTTAAGTTACACGCCTGTTCTCAAAAATGCATTTAGTTTATTAACACGCACAGCTTAGTTAGCTAACACGCAATATGTGTGTTTTGCGTACACGCATATAGCTAGTGAAAAGTGGCCGTGTGACAAACACATGTGTTACCTAACACGTCTGTAGTTATTAACAAAACACACCGATGATAGTCAATAAACACGCTTACACGGCTTATCTTAGTAACCTGGCAAATATTCGAAAACTAGGAGGTGTGTTTCAAAACACGCTATTCAACCTTTTGCGTGTAATTGAAAACACACTTAGTCATGAAATGCGTGTTTTGCTTACACGCCTATGGTTAGTGAAAAGTGGCCGGATAACTAACTAGTTGGTAAACTTTTTTTACAGTGTACCAGCCTGTGGATGCAGACAAGGACAGAGGCGCAGCGGCCAACACACTGAGGTCTCAACTCTCATTCATAAGTGATAATAGTTTTTTATCCGGCTTTTGGATGGTATGCATTTGTGAGCTTACCAAACTTGTTACATATCTTCTTCCATGAATCGTGAATACTGATAACGCTTTTTGTGATGGGGTTTTCAAGTTTTTTTTCTAAAAAGAAAATAACGTCAAAAAGTGTTCAAGTCATGTATCTTTGAATACAAGGCATCCCACGACGTCAAGGAAAACAAAATTTACACCCGAGTCCACGGTCAGCGCTACATCATTTTTAAAGTCTTCTCGCCTCTCATTTGAGAAGAACGTCCCCATCTGCATGGCTGCATAGTGCACAGTGCACGTACAGACGCTGAGCACGTCTCCCTGGCGGCCCACAGACTTCAGCAGTTCGTAGGCCGTCCGGCCGACTCCGTTCGTCGAGACCGAACCGTCATAGCCGGCCGCTCGACTTTCTCCGTCGCCCCGCCCGCCACGTTCGGGGGAGGTCGGAGAGGGGAGGGGGAGGGAGGGGACGCGTGACTGGCCGACTGAGACCGTCACGGTGGAGGGATGGTGGTCGATAGTGTCAGACTTTCAGGTCGAGGCTGGGCTTTCACGGCTGTGGCGTGCACGAGACTTTCTTGACGTCTTCTATGGGTTTCACGGCGTGCCAAACATTCAGAGGACAAGTCTCGAAATGTTATCGTGAATTATTGCAAATGGTACCTATCAGTGTTAAGATGAACAATTTTCGGGCTTTTAAGGCTATCAATGTTTGTACTCTGGTTACGTTACAAATACGCACGATGTAAACATGACACAGCACAAACACGTCCAGCGCCTTCGCTAGGACGACCACACGACCTTGCCTTTACAATTGCTTGTGATTGAGATAAAACGTCATTCTGTTACACCAGATTGCCACACACACGTATATCGCGTCAGATGCGTTTGCCTTGGTGCGTGCTGTGCGTCCTGAGGCCAGCGAGGTGCGATTATCTACCCGCACAAGGTCCTCGGCCATTCACGATCGCGTAGCGGCATCATGGTGTAATGTTTATCTGACGAGGCTAATGCCAGATGATAGGCACACTTTCTAGACATCACACTGACTAGACATAGACACATCGGATGCTAGTGTTTAAAGAAAAAAAGATTCCAAAGCAGTAAGGACTGTGGTTCCGTTGGACTGTGGCCATCCCCGAGAACCAATCCTACCGAGGCCTGCAAATAACTTTGGCTGCACTGGTTGAAGCTCAGCTTCATCGCTAAGGTTTCACCTGCCATGCTGACTTGTCCCTCCGGGTCACGTCTCCGTATCAAATTTACGACCCTCCTCACCAAACGGTTGCGGTCTTAGTATCTTATCCCGCAACTGACCTGCATATATGTAGCGCCGGCCGGACGGTGCAGTGGACACTGGACAGCCTTATCGAGAGAGAACGGTCGCCGTCGGGCCCGGCCGGCGGCGTGGGTGCGGCTGTAAGAATCCTGGGTGCGGCTGGGACTGGGAGACGGTACGCCAGTGAGATGTATGGAGCTCAAAGAGAATGCGGTCAGGTGCTGACGACACGGCCGGCATACCCGATCATTGGGACAATGTCATAACTACGGCAGAATCGCTCAGATACTCGTACTTTAGAAGATCGTATAATGAAAATGAAAACGGGAGCGAGAATTTAGATCCCACGACCCTGTAGTTATTTTGATTTTTTAGAAGCAGACAGGTATTGCAACTCATAATAAAATATTGCAGGACACAGTACGGCGATCTACATACTTCCAGGTTCTTCATTGTGACGTTATCATAAGCACGCGGCGTTGGTTCGTGCTTCTTTATGAGAGGTGCCCGGACGGATGTGCCCACTTCCCGTGCCCGTGCATCTCGCTCCCTGTCACGATCCTGCAATGATGGCGGTTCGCTTCTGCAGCTGAAGTGTGTTGGTCACAAGATTAGTCGTGGCTTTTGCAACGTGTGTAGGGATTGCACGTTACCGTCTACCCTGTTCATGTAAAACAGCTTGCTAAGTGCAAGCTGTTATTACGGAGCGAGCGAAGCGAGCGTAGTCTTTCCTTAGATTAACGGAAATTTCTGAGTATGAGCGGCCGGCCGGCCGGCCGGCCGGCCGTGGTCACGCTTTTGCGAGGCTTATATCTCAGCAACCACTTGACCGATTTACACGGGGTAATTTTTGTAGGGTAGCTTCATTCCTTCTACCAAGTATTGGACTATTCCCGATGCATGTGGGTGACCCCATATGCACGTGCCACGCGCAAAACGAAGAGGTGTCAGTTTTGCAATTGTTGCAATATCTCGGTAACTACTTGGCCGATTGCGCTCAAAGTTGGCATGTAGGTAGGCACCCACTAGGCACTGCATATCCATGTGCCAGAGTTGGGGTGCTGCTGCACGTGCGCACGTGCAGGGGTCGTTTCCAGATCTCGAGAACGGCTCGACCGATTGCGCTCAAATTTGGTACACAGTTAGGGATCGGTTAGTAGGGTGCCGTGCACAAGTCAGTTGGGGCCCATTTCGCACGTGCGCACGTGCAGGGTGACGCTCCCAGATCTCGAGAACGGCTGGGCCGATTGTGCTCAAATTTGGCACATCGCTAGAAACCGGTCAGTAGGGTGCCGTGCACAAGTCAGTTGGAGGTACCCCCTCGAAATTTCGCACGTGCAAGACTCACCCCCTCGCTCGCTCCGTTAGTCGCCCCAAAAGGCGCTATACTGGTTATTCATTCGTTTCGGGCTTGGACTGCAAGCTGTTATTATTCATTCATTTTGGGCTGCTGAGACATTTCTTTGCAAATCCTCCCAAACACGTGTGTGGCTGCACCCATCCACTTTCGGTGTTAGTTCCATACAATTGAGTCATGTTTCGCCCCTTTTCAGCGTCAAGCTGCCGACTCCGAACAGCGGCGACATTCTGCTGGACTTCTCCAAGAACCGCATCAATGACGACATCTTCAAGGCCCTTCTGGACCTGGTGAGTGCCGGGGTCGTGCGGCCGCTTCCAAACCTGGTTGGCTGGCGGGAAGTGCAGTCATGTTTATTGATAATGTTTGGAATTTAGAGGATAGAACAAGCACGGGTTGGGAGTCCACAGCCATGGTCGCAATTCCATACAAAATACAGGCAAAGTTATGATTGATCGCACGTGTTGATAATATAGTAAAATGTTAGACAGTGTTCAACGGTATTAGTTTTGTTAGTTTCCTCTGCGGCTCTGTTAACTCTCCTCGAACTCTTCGAAAATCTTCTGGAAATTCTCGACAGGTAGGGTCAGGCGACAGTATTAGCTCGATACTCGCATCCACGATCGCCCAGTCATCCGAACTTCCCGTCCCTGCCATTTCGTTTTCTCCACATCCTGATCAGCCGTGATGTTACACTTACACACCGTACTACCAGTCACCTATCACCCCATCTCTCGCTGTCGCCAGGCGCGCGCTCGTAAGGTCGAGGCCGCTCGGGATGCCATGTTCTCCGGCCAGAAGATCAATTTCACCGAGGACCGTGCCGTGTTGCACATCGCGCTTCGCAACCGCAGCAACTCGCCAATCATGGTCGACGGAAAGGACGTGATGCCTGACGTCAACGGAGTGCTGCAGCACATGAAGGAGTTCTGCGGACAGGTGCGGGACAGGTGAATCGAGGATCCATGATCCTCCCAGGACCACGACTAGGAACCCGAGGAGAGTAATTACTAGTTGTCACGACCAACACAGGAAGCTTGGAGTGGGATTTAGGTGTGTGTGTGTGTGTGCGGGGGCCGGGGGGAGGGGGTATATGTCGGGGTATGGACTGCTGTGTGATAAGTGACTCGATCTACAGGTACAGTAGTCTGACTCACGTCTTCCCCATTCTCCCTTCTACCTCAGGTGATCTCAGGTAGCTGGAACGGCTACACGGGGAAGGCCATCACCGACGTGGTCAACATCGGTATCGGCGGCTCCGACCTCGGCCCCCTGATGGTCACCGAGGCGCTGAAACCGTACCAGGCCGGCCCCAACGTCCACTTCGTCTCCAACATCGACGGCACCCACCTGGCCAAGACGCTGAAGGGGCTGAACGCGGAGACGACGCTGTTCATCATCGCCTCGAAGACGTTCACCACGCAGGAGACCATCACCAATGCCACCTCGGCCAAGGAGTGGTTCCTCTCGCACGCCAAGGACGTGAGTTATTAGCACATTGATGCGTCCTTCGTGGTCTAAAATTGCCATAGATACTTCTCACAATATTTGAAATTAACTTTTACCATACTTACCTTACCGCGCTATGCAGGAATCATTTTACGAGCAGACAAAAAAAATCCATTTTAATGTTTTTTTTTTAGCGGCATGACCGTTCCCTGGTCCCACTAACTCCATGATTGCCCTCTCTCCAGGCGGCCATGGTGGCGAAGCACTTCGTGGCGCTCTCTACCAACGCCACCAAGGTGAAGGAGTTCGGCATCGACGAGCGCAACATGTTCGGCTTCTGGGACTGGGTGGGCGGCCGCTACTCTCTCTGGTCGGCCATTGGGCTGTCGATCGCGCTGCACGTCGGATTTGACAACTTCGAGCGCCTGCTGGACGGCGCGCACTTCATGGACAACCACTTCCGCACGGCGCCGCTCGAACAAAACGTGAGTTGCCACCAGTAGCGGGGTGAGGGCGAAATCTCCCGAGCTGAGGGCGCTTAGGCAAACGTTGGAATTTTTACCGCGTACGCTGCTATGGTAAGGTAAATGTGGATGCCATTGATATATCCTTGACGTTGTGCGTCCTTTGTGGTGGTTATACTATGCTAGCTAGCACGTCATTCTCTGATTTACGCGTTGCTGCTCTTGTCTTTACTCTCCTATCTCTTCTCTGCAGACAGCACATGACGAAAGCTGCTGTCCTCAGCTGCCGTTGCTCCTGACACTCCCCAACAGCAGCCGCTTGTCTTGACAACAGTATTGACACTTAACCTCGGCTGCCGATGGTTCTGGCACTGTCCTAACTCCTAACACCCCTTCCACCCGCTACCGTCCGCTGCCATTGGTTCTGACACCCCTCCTCCCCCTCCCCACAGCTGCCGGTGATCCTGGCCGTTCTGGGCGTGTGGTACCACAATCTGTTCGGCGCCGAGACGCACGCGCTGCTCCCGTACGACCAGTACCTGCACCGGTTCGCCGCCTACTTCCAGCAGGGAGACATGGAGTCCAACGGAAAGTCAGTACTCAAGGCAGCTGGAGGGGAGGGATGTGGCGGTAAGGCGGAAACGCTCAAGCTTGTGTTGTTTCAGAGCTAGGGCGGGAAAGTTCTCGTGTTTAGTATTGCGTTATTTCTTTTTGGGTGACTTCAATGATGTTTGGGTTAATGTTTCTTTTTATGTAACTATCTAGCATTCATGTGTAAGTGATATTGTAATCGGCTTGAGCTTTATCTCAGACATCCATCGATTAATTTACCAACTACTTGCCGTTCAATCACGATAACGGTGAATGACTAGCGACTATCCGCTGGTTCAATGTCCACCGTCTCCGCCCTCCTGGGCGCCCCATGACTGCCTTGACTGCTATGCCACTGTCCCGTATGCCCGCCTTTGACGATCACTCCCCGTGTGGTTCAGGTACGTGACGCGCAGCGGCGCCACCGTCGACTACTCGACCGGCCCGATCGTGTGGGGCGAGCCGGGCACGAACGGCCAGCACGCCTTCTACCAGCTGATCCACCAGGGCACCCGGCTGATCCCGGCTGACTTCATCGCGCCCGTCAACACGCACAACCCCATCAGCGGCGGAAAACACCACAAGTAAGCCGTATAAGCTGTCCCAGTAGTAGAAAACACAAGTACCGGGGTGCAGCTCTTCAAAGGGCCGGCTGTAGTTAACAACAAAATAATAATAAATACAGGACGTTGTTTATTACATTTTCCAATGCTCTCATATTGTTATCCATTGGTCTCACTGCTCCCGATGTTGCTGTATTTTGTCACATCCCGCTGCCGCCCGTTGCATGATGCTTCTCTGTCTGGTGTTTGACCGCCGTGTCCCTCTCTCAGGATTCTGCTGGCCAATTTCGTGGCGCAGACTGAGGCGCTGCTGAAGGGCAAGTCGGAGGCTGTGGCGCGCGCGGAGCTCGAGGCGGCCGGCACTCCGGCCGATCAGCTGGCGCGCATTCTTCCGCACAAGGTGTTCCAGGGCAACCGGCCCACTAACACGGTGGCCGTGAAAAAGGTGTCGCCGTTTGTACTCGGCGCGCTGATTGGTGAGTGGGGAGAGGGGGGCGGAGAGGGGGAGGGCCGAAGGAGTGATATGGTGTATCGGTAGACGGTGATCGAGTGTTCTTGACAATGTGTTTGTTTTTGGTGCTTTGCTCCAGATTATCGTCTAACACGCGGCGACTATGTAGTGGGAAGCCGGCTGTCCCATTTCATTGACCCATACATGACCCATTTTCGTGAACAGGCAGATTGAAAAGCTTCCAAATGAGGGCCTCCCTGACATCGCAGGGCCCCAAGAAACTGGTTCTATCTTGTAGACTACGCCGATCAATGAGGGCGCTCCAGTCCTGCTGTTTTTCTTCCATCACCCGTGTGACTATCGTCTTCTCTCTCCCCCGCTGCAGTGATGTACGAGATGAAGATATTCACCCAGGGCGTCATCTGGGACATCAACTCGTTCGACCAGTGGGGTGTCGAGCTGGGCAAGCAGCTGGCCAAGGCCGTGGAGCCGGAGCTCAACGACAGAAACCCGGTCAGCAGCCACGACAGCAGCACCAACGGCGTCATTAACTTCATCAAGGCCAACATGTAGACGTCCCTGCAGAACAAAGTACCGTAGCGCCCACCGCCTGTAGGCGCTACAGGCAGAACAAAGGGCGGTGTTTACTGCCCCCGCCCCTTTACCGCTGCCAGAGTGGATTTCCCTGCGAGTGGGACATATAGTCGTATCGCCCTGTCCCCCCCCCCCCCACCCTATAGGTGCCGGTTGTTATCGTTCGGTGTTAGGTAGGAGTCTATCTATGGCGTCGAACGCACGATACATATAACTCAGTTGAATTTTATGCAATGTTGACTGATACTCATAAATTCTCGCTATGTGAGGCGTCACCAAAGAGTTGTCGCGAGAGCTCGAAATCGGCTGAGTTGATGCTATATACAGGGTCGCGTAGATTGGGTGGTTGGCTACTGGTTGTTCGGTATCGGTCCCATGACTGAGACTGTGTTAATTTTTACTCTGCGTTGGTTGAGGAATGCACAAGACGGCTGGGCGTCGCTCGTTCTTTCTAGCTACCGCGCAATAAACATGACAATCTCTGAGAGATCGGACTGATCTGACGGTGTTTGAAAAAGAAGACAATGGGGGTAAAACGCACATGGGATGGGTCTCAAGCCATTAGATCAATATTGAACCGACTGAAGGGGTAGCTTCAACATACTGGTGTGGAATGAAATGTTGATGGATATTTTGGAAGTGGTGGTCGAGCAACTTGCTCTTTAGGCATCGATGCCATGCTACGATGAATATCGGCCGCCGGAACCGATCGCGGTGCCTATCAACGACAGTATCCCTGATTGAACCATACGGACACCATCATCCACGAGCGTGTGAACAGCGTGTATTACATCACCATAGTCTGAGAACATGACGCCACGTGGCCATTCAATGGGAGCGTTCTGACCGAAATCACTTCCAGTACACTGTGACAGAAGTGCCGTCCACGCAACCAGCTGCGGTGGTACGTCCTCTGACACAGACCGGCGCCAGGACAAGGAATCTCGCCTAGTTCGTACCGCGTGTGAAGGAGCCCACACCAGAGCTCTGTCAGATTACCGGCCGACGGTTCCATCAGCCCATGACGGGCCGCTGTTTGAGCGAGTGTACGGTGATGTCGTCCAGGTGTTTGACGCCGTCCTTGTTAACCACCAACACCTGGAAGTTGGGCAGGTTTACGATGAGTCGCGTCTGGATCTCGGCCACGCACTTCTGCATGATGTCGAGCGCCTCCTCCAGGGTGGCATCTGCCGGCAGAAAACGGAACTTCAGTACACGCAGGTTTTCACATACATGACGGTCGACTACACACTCAGAACAGAGGTTTTCAGGAACATCGGGAGTTATGACGATACACAAATGGTCGGCTAATTTACATTTCAGATTCGGCAGTGTGAGGCAAATAACATAGGTTTTATTGATAGAGAACATTCTGCTCCATATTACAATAGCGAACTACCTCAGAAACAGAAAAAGGCAAATCGAGTGCAGCAGCACAAACCAGGTCCATTCGATTACCATTGAACCTTGACTTTTCGATTCACTGCACCGGGACGGGCTTCACTTCACACTCCACATCGTAACTTCACATTTCATATCGACATATCGAACCTGCACAACGCCAATTACACGCTTTCAACAGACGGTGCGTTGCCCGAAATGTTCGTGACCTTCCCAGCTGATCGTGGCTCCTTCGACCTTTTCCTCATCTCTGCGCTCTCCACCTACCCCCAGGCCCCTATCCCCACCACAACTCACCGGCCTTGTAGTACCGGTCCATAACGGACAGCGAGAAGAGGCCTCCGTAGCCGTGGGCGGCGTACGGCAGCCGCGAGCAGCTGCCCAGGTAGTCCATGAAGTAGAGCTCTGGCCCGGCGTCGGCCGTGTGGCCGGCCAGCAGCAGGTTACACTGGTACGGGGACCGCGAGCGCAGGTACTCCGCCAGCGTACGGCGCGTGTAGTGGGCAGCCTCCGACGGAGACAGCTCGTAACTGACGGCAATGTGAGCGATAAGTGAATAAAAGTGGATGCCACTGGTAGGGCTAATATGAGGATAGTGGCACCCTACATGAACAACAGGAAAAACAAGTAGTGATGATCCTTAAACAGTGGGATGGATGGTCAATATGTAGGTAAAGAAACAAGACTGTTGCACAAAAGTATGAATAATCCTAAAAAAAATATGATGAAACAGGCAAAGTGCAGATATGGAGAAATGCTGATCAATTAAGGCAAGCTAAAGAATTGCTGAAACAAGTACAAAATATTTTACTCATAAGACAGTTAGATGGGTGCTCACCCATTTCGCATCTTGTAGAGCTGAATATTCTTGGCGATATACTCAGCAAACTGGACTGTGTCTCCAGGCTCCCCACTGACAGCCATCACCAGGTTGTCTGCCAGCTTGAATGTCTTGTCATCATCTGAGAAGCATCAAAAATATTATTGTACTAACAGAGGATATTTCTTATTTATAGATCATATTTTATCAACAAATGAATGGTAGGTAGGTAGGTACCTACCTACCTGACTTATGAACTTCAGTAATCTGAGGTAATATTAATATCTGACTATTGCTTGTCAAATGTGGCTTCATACCTATCCTTAATCCTACAGCAACAATAAAATTGGTCAATGAAAACAGTGACTGGAACATGCTTAGAAAGAGCCCATAAACGCTCCATGCCTTCAGGCAGAACTCTGTTCAGCATCATTTTTTGTTAGCATGCTGATATTTCTAAAAAAAAATCCAATAAATAGTTTCATTGGTGTTTCATGGCCTTTCAATGGTGAACCTCCAAGACCACATGAATTTGATGAATTAGAGCAATGTGAAGTCGAAAATACTGGCAAGCTGCTTACAAAAAAAATGGCAAATGAGCCGAGGTGTGGTATCCACTATCATTGCATTGGAGTGTGGATTCATCACTCCACTAAACGTGATGTATCACTCCACTCTTCATCATCACTTTTCCCGAATATAAGAATAACATCTGTTTTCAATTTTTCACTAAACTGGAGGTGTTTTCTTATCTAGTCATTTAACGAGAAATGTAAAAAATAAAATTCTTACCCGGCTTCACCACAAGGATGCCATGAGCCGAACAGGTTCGATCGGCCGCAAGGAGAACAAAGTCATTAAACGCAATTCCCATTAGACACTCCATATTGGTAATGAACGGGAGGCTCCCTTAAATTACTCCAATCAACACTCCAAATTGTTAAATATTTATTATGTATCTATCGTCGCCCCCAAAACCAAGGCGAGAGCGCGGGGTGACATGCAATAAACAATGCGCCGTAATGCCTTACATGCGCGCCAGAAATGACTTCTCATTTAGGATTAAATTACTGCAATGAAAACAACTTTGCTGCATAAAATCCTTCGAGTGACAATCCAGATGAACACGCATGGCCGGGGCTATAGGAGTTTATAATTGGCACCCACGGAAGAGGAATCAACCGTTAAAATGCATTTAATTATTTAGCAGCATGTCACACTTATTGCTCGAATAATGGATAAGAGATACCTAATCCATGTTATCTCTTCTTATGTTGATCAAACATTCAGGTGTTGCTGCAAATGACACCAAACTTGTGCGACAAGAAACAAAAGTATACGCGCATTCCACGCCAACTTTCATCGTAACGATATTCTAATGCAATCCATATCTAGTAATTGCGTATCTAGGCCTGCATGCCGTTCCGCTCGCAGGCTTTACTTACACCTGCACACCCAAGCCTGAGCGAGACCGTGACGGCTCTTATCAGACATCAGTACCAAGTGCTGGAATAAAGAACTGAAAATGACTGTGAATATTCCATAGCTTAGGTATAGCGCGTCGTCCTAAGTAATGCCGTTTGAAGCTGGATGCAGCACAGCTTGAAAACAAAACATTTTGAGTTTTTGGTAACGTTCACATATACGTGCCCTGTATTTTCACCAACACGTCGAGCGCATTGGTCATCTAGGTTTCACACGATCATGTTCTCTGAGCTGAACATTGCACCATCAGTCTGCGAAGACCGCTTCTAGCTTGCCGGATCAATCATCAACTATCAAAATGTACATGTCAACCGTAATCATGATGGATGATGTTTGCCGCTATTCCGCCTGCAGCCGAGCCCCAGTCTGCTGGTGTGATCACGATGAGAAACTAGAAAATACACCAAAAGTAACTCGATTGAGACTGTAGAAGCACAAACTTAAGTCACACGAGGACCAGCGAATACAACTCGAAAATCAGAGAAAACTACTATACTAACCAAAACATGAACTCAAAACATTTTTACATAAGGTTCAACTAAATGAATACAACACTTGAAGATGAATTATCATCGGATGGTTCAGCGGTCAAACGCTCGTACAGTGGTGAACATTGCGCACATTGAGGCCCAGAACACATTTCGAAGCACTGGGGCTCTTTGCCGAGCTCTAATTTAGCTCGGTCACATTTCACTTTTGTCATGTCGAGTCACCAGTCACTTTTGTATTAGAATGGAAAGACAAGTATCACAATCTTGATACAAATCTGTCACATGTCAGGTACAGTTTTGGGCATGTGCAAGGAACACACCAAACGCTGACCATCAAAAGAGTACACACCGACCTCCATAACATCGATGCACTGGCGTAAACGTATGGCCAACCCAGCAGCTCTCCTTAATGTAAAACTAAAATAAACCTCTATGGTGATATCGTAGGAACGTCTGGTTACTGACCCTGTGCACGTCAGCGACCCACAGACTCTTGGCTTAGACAAACTGACCAACTCAACTCGTAAGCTCACGGAATCCACTGGTCTAGCGGCAGCACTGCACCATTTCTCACAGAATAAGGTACCAACCAAGCCGCTGGTACCAGCAATGGTTTTACCTCAAGATTAAGGCACTGATCTCTTCTCTTTCTTCCTTCGCTATCCACCCTCTCTGTTCTCTACTCCTCTTCCTCCTCTTGTCTTTCTATCAGCTCTCTACTCGTCGTCGTCGTCGCCGTCCTCACAGTCGCGGTAGAGGTCGGCCGCTCGCTCCCGGTGGTCCTCGCGGTTGATGTGGCGGAACAACGCCAGCGGGGTGGGTACCGTGACGTCGCACAGTGGACAGTAGTGGGGCTCGGCCTCCTGACTGTCTCGCGCCTTGCTGAACAGCTCCAGGACGCGGCTGCGCATGTGCAGCCGCTCGGCCCGGTTCACAGAGCGGACAGGGCTGACCAGGAACGGCTGCAGACGCGGGTCCACCGGCTCGTCGCCCAGGCGAACCTGTAAGATGGGGAAGAGGATGCAGTGGTGAGTCAGAGATCGTTGACGCACCTGTAAGACGGGAAGGGAGTCGGGGATTGAGGTGTGTGGGTACGCCACGGAGCGTCAAACACTGAACAGAATCGTCACAGACAAACACGCAAGAAATGTATACTATAGTCTGTTCCATTCCAAGTTTGCAGCCGAAGCGCTGCCCGCCATTCGCACGTGGGGAGCAATGAAAAATCAAGGACTTTTGCGGAGTTCCTGCGGCGAAAATACCCGGCGATATTTACAGGGCCTTACCCCAGAATATTTTGAAGACACGTGTGCCCTGCCCAACGTTTTCCGTATTTTGTGTTAACCCTGAAACGCAAAACAAAATTGAAACGGTATATTTGAACAAAAAAGTGATCTCGCAAGGCATCATCCTGTCGAGCAGCATTAAAATCTGCCAATCCAGTCGTATTACGTGCTAGCCTCTGCTTGTCGTAAACATTTTTATTTCGTTTACGGCTATGATAGATCAGGTCGTTTGAACACTTTGCCATAAACAGCACACCACTAACAATATTTAGTGCTTATATTTTTATTTCATCCGCTTTTGTTTTCTTGCAATCCGTCCGCAGACCGACCTCGGGTTATCAGCTCTCTTGGAGATGTCATCACCATCTCAATATTTTTTTTTTCTGATTGCTCCGCTGCTCCGGTCCGGTGGCGCATAGGCGACGGCAATACCTAGGCGGACTTTGCACCTAGGCCAATTTTCAGACGCCCGTCGCCTCCACTTCTTGCGGAAAAATACGAGCACATCGTGTGCCTGTGTGCCTGTCCGACTTGTTTGCTATCTGGTGACCGCACCGCCCTGAAGTGCGTACTGATTTTAGAACATTTTGAAAAGAATAAATATTAAATACAAAATTTACATATTAACAATTAAGTACATATTAATTGATAATATAATAGCCGACAAAATTGACGACATTGTGACTGTTGAAGAGCGTCAAATCAAGTCTCAAATGCGCAGCTTTCCAATCCGTTGGCGCATTTGCATAAAAAGTTGCACTAGCGTTGTTCACGTGCTGTTATGAGTGCGGCGCTTCGGCTGCAAACTTGGAATGGAACAGACTATAGAGATGTCAATCAAATACCAACTTTTTGGTATACCGATTCCAAACCGATTCCAACTTGGTATTTGGTGTTTCAAGGCTAATGCATTTGGCATTTTGTTGGTATTGTGAATCGTCGCTAATGTAAAAGAGGCTGTGAATTCGGTAAAAAGTTGGTATTTCCCTCAGTTTCTGAAGTTGGTTTGGTTTTGGTATTTTCCTACGGTTATATTTGGTACCTATTTGGTTTGGTATCGGTATCACGATTTTCTGTAACTGACATCACTAATGTATACATCCAGACTTAATGTCATCGGTAAAAACACTGAGCTGATGCAACAACAGATAATCCAGGCAATTCCCAATTTCATCCTGCAAAAACGTTGGTTAGCTGTCTGGTTGGATACACTCTATCAGCCACTGCCTACATCTCTCCCTGCTCCCCTCACCTGCAGCCTCTCTCCGGCGGGCAGCCGGTTCCAGCGGTAGGCAGCGCGGTACGGCCGGCGACGCTCCACGCGCGACTCCCGGCGCCTCTCGAGCAGCGCTAGCAGCCGGCGGCGGCGACTGAGCTGTTTCTCGGCGGCCGAGCGATCTGACTCGCGCAGTCTCTGCGGCTCAGCGGCCTCGTCGTCCACGCAGCCGTACACGATCCAGAAGGAGGTGCGCAGCACGTTCACCTGGGGTGAGGGGGAGGAGGGTGACAGGGTGACTAGAAATAGCACAGTTACCAAACATTGCCAGTCCAGTCACTGTCGGACAGTCTGAGGTAAGAGAATCTAGGATAGGAGGAAGTACAGCATTAATTGCGTACAAAGACATCATAAATAAAGTCGTTTCTGGGAAGGCTGTATCAATTTGATGTTTGGCTGTTTGTATTTTGTAAGACCAGTGAGTAAAATAGATACATGATCGGAGGTTAACCTTGACGATATCTAAGCTCCTTGGTATCCGAGGGTAGCAAATTATTTAACGTGATTAAATTCTGCGACCACCATTTATCATCACACCACAACAGCTTTACGTTACCTAAACCCCATCCCATCACTACACCACCCAACCCCATCAAAAGCTCTTAGACCCTCCTTCTCTCCATCACTCTTCTCTCCCTCTCTTCTCCCAGATTCCCCACCCAGCGCTTTTTCCCCTCCCCCGTCCCACTCACATCCAGCAGATCTCTGGTGGTAATGGCCACATCGAACGACATTTCGATATCGTGGTCGGGGTATACGGCCTGTGCGGACTCCGGGTGCCCGCCCAGCCCGCACACAGCCCCGGCCAGCGCCGTGCGCTCCTCGTTGGTTCGCAGCTCGACCACCGGAGCGAACAGCAGCACCAGCAGCGTTGGCAGACCCGGGATGTTGGGCATCATGGCCGTGTTCTGGGCGCGCACCCGCGCTCCGTCACTCGTCGGGACCATCTGGGGGGGGGGGGGGAGAGAGTTAGTTGAAGGGACGGTGATGATATTGAGTTGAGGGGTCAGAAAGAGAGACGAACGAAGGGGTAAAAGAAAAAGAAGTATGTGTTACCAAACAGCTGATCGAGAAAGTATTTTAACATTCGATAAAGACGGACAAGTGTGACTGAATATACACTATATCTGGCTCATAAAAGTGAATTAGTAGCCGGTTAATACTAACTATTACAATCGAAAGAAAGAGGACAGAGGGAGACCACGATTCCAAAAGTCGCGGAGTACGCACATCAGACGCACCTGCGCGGCCACCATGAGCCGATCGAACGGGTTCTGCGGCTCCGTGTCGAGCAGCACCGAGTTGCACGAGTCGGTGTCGACGAACGCCGGCCGGGTCTGCAGCGCCTTGGGCAGTCCGGTGAGCGTCATTGTGAGCGGCGAGTCTGGCCCGCGCAGCACCTGCCGGTCGTAGCCGGCCTGCTGCTGTTTGAGCCAGCCGGTCAGCTCGGGGTCGGCGGCCACCGGCCGCTCCTGCCACTCCTCCAGACGGCCATCCACGCGGAACCTGAATAAAGAGACAGGGGGAGAGGTCAGTAACGCACATGCCAGACGGGAAGGGTTAGTGCGGCGGGCGGCCATCCAACCTGGACAGAGGAGCGGAAGGAATACTCATTCAGACATATACGAGGGAGCAGGGAGCCTGTACGTGTACAGACAGAGGAGAGGGGTCAGGTGCGGCGGTCAGCCTTCTACGCGGAACCTGGAAGGAGAGAGGGGGTCAAAAAACCTGCTTCGACAGAGGAAAGGGGTTTGAGCGACGGGTGGCCCTCTACGTGGACCCTGCCTGAAGCAAGACAGGATGCGTCAGTGCGGCAATCTGCCCTGTACGCAGAACCTTCCCAGACAGAGGGTGGAAGAGATCAGGAGGGCCATGAACCAAGGATGGAATGGGAGCGCAGTTCGTGGCCATAAAACGTCTCAAAGAACCCTAATTCCTCCGTCCATTCATATAACTGTGAATCAATCAAACTTTTGTAAATTCATTTGATGGTTTCAGGTAGGAAAAAAAAAACACGTGAAATTAACAAAGCAGACAGAATTATCCTGGTAAATGTTGATCCAAAACTTAATCCCGAACAAAACGCCAGCCAGTCTGTACAGCGATTTCAGCGCCGTTCCGGTACGTACGAGGACAGCCTCTGCTCGTGGTTCTGTCGCGAGTAGTGGCCCTCCACAGCGTCCTCGGCCAACCCCAGCTCCACCAGTTCCTTGTTGATGCTGCGCTCGACCACATTGTGGCCGAGCCGCACCTGACGCACCAGGTCAATGTGGATGACGCCGTGCACCACCTGGGGACAAGCAGCAGAGGGCAGAGTTATGAGGTGGTGGAGGGTTTGCACAATATGATGAGATCACATAGTAAGTAGGTACGCTGTGTACAGGGTCGGGCGGGGGAGTGAGCAGGTAGGTATTGACGATCTACCACGAATGGTGTAGGCACGGGTCCAAAACATGGAGAGTCTCAGAGTGGTAACTTGTCGCAACTCATGGGCTGCATTGTACGAAACATGCCACAAATACATTGCCAATCAGACCTCGACGTTACATTTAAGATGGCCAGGCGATTTCTCGTCCCACATATCGATGATTTTATGCGCATCGATCGGTGCTAATAGTTTCCTGAGTTCACTAGCCACTCACCGAGTAGACGATGCCCATCACCATCTGCTCCAGGGCCATGTGTTTGAAGGTCTCGACGGCTCGGGCGTCCCATCGTCCCAGCATGGCCTGGGTGGGCTTCACCTCCGATAGGGTGCACTCGACGGCCAGAGCCTCCACCTGACGGCGGCGGGTGGGGGTCACAGTTAGAGTTGACAGGGGTCACAGTGAGGGTAACAATTAGGGGTAGCGGTCAGAAGTCACGGTTAGATGTCACATTTAGAGGTTACAGTTAGAGGATACAGAGATCACAGCCATACGTCACAGTCAGAGGACGTCCCAATTATATATCACGGTGAGAGAATCACAGGCTACCAGAGCTCATGATTTTTTTTCCTCACAAATTTATTTACATAACTGACAATCACATAGCAGTACACACAGTACACAGAACCGGACACCTGTCGCACACCCGGCCAGCGGACCGGTCCCAGGTAAAACCTCAGGGCCGGTCACGGATGGGAACGGGCGGGGTGAAAATCTGGCGACATCTCAGCGTCCGAACCTCGCCCGCCCTATATGTCCTGTTATTACGCTCGTTGTCCCTGTTCGTAAGATGTGTAGCTAATGAGACAAAGTTTTTGATGCACCTCTACCTTCTTCTTTTCTGTATCGGTCATGCCCACTCGCATATTACCAAACTCTGCCCTCGTCATAAAATCACAGAATGAAAACATATCAACTATTCCTATACCATATTGTGCCACTTTTGTTCTGTAAATATAATATTTCCCTAGCAAAAAAAGTCTCTGAATAGCAGCTGCAGCATCAGCCATATGAAATGTCTCATTTTCCTCGAATCCAACAATTATTGCACGTTTGCTTAGAACAACATTGTAATGCAAACGCTCCCTGACCCTGCCCACCATTGCTCTCCAAACACATTGAACCTGTTCGCACTCAGCAAAAAGATGCAGAAGCGTCTCTCTATCTGCATTGCAGAATGTACACAATGGACTTTCTTCAGTGAATTTTGACACGAAAACGTTTGTCGTTAATATTCTGTGTACTAATCTATCCTGGAACCATCTAAGAGTAGTATTTTTAGTACAGCTCGCAAATCTGTTGTAAATGAGGTCCCATTCTAGCTGACACTGTAGATCGTTATTCCATTTTATTTGTGATTTTAAACCATCCCGTGTTTTAAAGTACTTATGCTGTAGCATTGTCTTATAGTATATCCTACATCCTCCCTTACATCCTAAGAGAGTTGCCAATGCTGGCTGCATTTTAGGTCCAATGTCATGAGGTGGCAACTCCCCCGTATATGCTGTCCTTATTACTCTAACAATGCCCGCGAATTCAAGCTGTTGGAGACGCAAGCCATAAGTGTTGTTTATTTCAGCAATATTCATAAACCTTCTTTCATCCGTCCAAATGTCACCTACATTGGTACAACCAGCTCTGTATAGACGGCCATTCCATTTAACTTTGTGATTACGCTTGAAGAAGGAGGACAAAAACAAAGGTTGCGTCTTAACATTTTCCGGTAAGACTTCAAAACACTTTTTGAAGGCATCCCATTTACTAAAAACCTCCCGCCAGAACGGATTGATACCATCTGAAACCGAACCTACAGCTTTCGAGAAGCTTGCATCACCACACGAGAAAATAATATCATTTTTACATAGCTGCATTTCTGCTAAAAACTTCCAAGCATCTTCCGAGCATACATATCTTTTCATCCAGGAAATTTTCAAAGAATCATTATATGTTTTCAAACATGGGATATCAAAGTCCCGCATCATAAAGCGTCGCTTGATCTTATCAGGACCCTTGTTCCACACGAACTCAAAAAAACTTCTCTGCAACCCATAAATGGAGCTCTCAGGAGGGCATGGTAGCATCATTAATGTATTGGTCAGCTTTGACAATGCTAGATTTTTAAGAACTATCCGTTTGCCATATACCGTTAACCTCCGTTTCATCCATCCTCTAAGAAGATTCCTGACATCAATCGATTTTGCTTCAAAATTCACCTCTCCCATATCTAACAGATTCTGCGTAAAAATTATGCCTAGATACTTGAAGTTACCGTTTATAATATCGAAGTTTGAGCTAGCTACATATGCCGGCATCGCTTCTTGTCCAATCCAAAGTAACTGTGTTTTCTGCACATTTAATGTTAAACCTGACGCTTTGCTAAACTCTGTAATTATTGTCATGCAACTATCGAAGCTTGCTTGCGTACCATCTAGTAAAAAGGTACAATCGTCTGCGAACTGCTGAATTTTCATATCAGACTCGTTGACTTTATATCCTACAACTTGAGGATTGTTTCGAATGGCTATGCTCAACACTTCAACACACAGAATGAAGAGCAATGGCGAGCAACAATCACCCTGTCTGCAACCTTGCTTTATTGGGAAAAACTCCGTTGTAGTTTTATTTTGTGCTAGGCAAGAAGAAGCATCTCTCAACATAACCCTAACCCATTTAGTAAAGTCTTCGCCAAAATTAAACATCTTGAGCACTTCGTAGAGAAACTCATGATTCAAGGAATCAAAGGCCCCTTTGAAATCAGCAAACACAATTAGGCCCTTTTTTCTTTTTTCCCTATACTTTACATCCCAAACAATGTCATAAATTGTTCTGATGCATTCTCCTATGAACCTGTTTTTTATAAAACCTTTTTGGCACATCGAAATAAGTAAGCGATTACACGCGGCACACGAACCTTCCGTAAGCGATTAGCTATCGCTGCTGACAAAATCTTTTGCGTAGTATTCAACAGCGAGATAGGCCTCCAGTTTGCTATTTTTTCTTTAGGCTTCCCTGTCTTTGGCACAAGCACAATCGTACCTTGTCTTTGTGTTACCGATAGAGAGCCTTTTACAAAACCTTCGTTCAATGACCGAACTAAAAAACTTCCCAGTTCATTCCAGAAAGTCTTAAAGAAAAGCTTTGAAAAACCATCAGGCCCTGGAGACTTATCATTATTCAGCTTTTCCAATGCTAGGCTGGCTTCCTGCACAGTCAGAGGGCCTTCTAAACTCAACTTTTCTTCGCTATTTAGCGTAGGAAATGCATCACCTAGTAAGTGTTTTATATCATCTAGCGTTTTTGTCCTCTCACTTAAATGAAACACACCTTTAAAGTGATCGTACAAACATGTCATGATTTCATCTTGGTCCCTGACAGTTTTTTCTCCTATTTCTAAGCAACCTATGTACTTCTTTGTATACTGACGTTTCTCCATGCCGCAGAAGTATCGAGTTGGCCGCTCACCTTCCTCAATCCACCTACCCCTTGCTCTTACTAGTACGCCTTTCATTATATCCCTACGTCTGAGATGGAGTTCCTCTTTACATTTTGCTAGCTCTTTCGCTACGTTTTCATCTGACGTGGCTAAGTCTTCCAGCTGCTGTATTCTAGCTATTAGTTCATTTTCCTGCCTCTCCGAAGCTCTTTTCTTTCTGCTCCCATACTGTACACATATACCCCTTAAGTGGCACATCATGGTTTCAAAGAATAGCTGATCACTGATAGTGAACTGAATATCCCCACAACTTCCTATAGTTTCACTAGAATATACCGGTATCACATATTGATCCTTCATTTTTCGTATTTCTCTCTTGATTAACCCAACAAAAGCTTCATCCTCAATATAACTGTTGTTAAATTTCCAAAACATCTTCCTTTTAGCCCTAAAAGCCTTTTTAAACTTCAACGAAACTATACTGTGATCAGTTCTATAACCACTGAGAATATCTGCCGAAGAAATGAAACCGAGTAAATCAGCAGACACAAGGAAAAAATATAATCTGGAGAATTTTACAGGATTCGTTCTTCTCCATGTAAATTGTCTGCTATTACTATGCTGTTCCCGCCATACATCCACCAGATTTTCGTTTTCAATTGCATTCAGAACAACCTCTCTCGCCCTTGTGTTACTAATGCTCCGGTAAAACTTCGTATCTTTTTCCGGATCTAATACGAAGTTCCAGTCTCCAACGAGAATAACAGGACATATTTGTGAAGCATTGAATACTCTCTCAAACAAGTCTTCAAAAAACATCGGACAATCACTATTTGGCCCATATATCACAACAAACTTGCTTCGGAAGTATCCATCACATTCTACATCCATTATCACATAATTACCGTGATCATCCACCTCCCAACTATGAACTAATACAGGTGCCCCAGTTCGAACTAAGACAGTCACTCCTCTAGCGTTAGTTGTTCCGCAACTCATATATATTTCTCCTCCCCACTCCGATCGGACCATTGACTCCATTTCAGTCGTCAGATGTGTGTCCACTAACCCATACACAGCACAGTCGAGGCGTCTGAGGTAATTGAAGACATCCCTTCTCTTTTCGGCCTGACGTATACCCCGTACATTAACACAACAGAAAGACAAGCTCATTTTCGACATGTAACAGTAGCTCTAAACTCACACCGAGCACAACCACCCCCACCCACAGTCTCCGCTCGGACATCGGAGAGCTCACGCTGCTGAGCCAAGTCCATGGTCCCAGCCCGACTTTGAATGCTGAGCCACCACTAGAAATATTCCCTGATATCTCTCGACTGCCCATCCCCCCTACGAGTTCCCCTGCCCCTTCCCTGCATAGCAGACCCTGCGGCCCTACCCCCACGCGGACAATCCGAGGGAGAACCACCAGGTCTCTCTACCCATCGTCCCTCAGCCTCCCCGCCTTGGGAGGATTCACGCCGCAACACATTCGATATAGCCGACGGAGAGCCAGGTCGGAAAACAAGAGAGGCGTCTTCACTCATAGAACGCGCCCCTCCCTCAGCGCCACCTACCTTGCGACCCTCATCGCCACCTACCTCGCGACCCTTCTCCGGCTCCCCACGGTCCCCGGCAGGTGGCAGCACCGAGCCCTCCGAACCGACCCACCTCAGACCTGTGGCCGACGGTAGATCTGACCCAGACGTCACTCGCAGTGGCGCACCCAGGCCCGCCACCTGAGAGGGGCCGACCAGGGAGTCACTCGGAGAAGGCGAAAGTCCAGCTGAAACGCTCTCCGGAGACTCAAGCGGCGCCGCCAGCTGCACCGAACGCACAGCCTCCCGCGCGCAGTCTAGTAACGGCGACGACGAGACGCGCCCACGAGCCGCAGTCCCGGAGCGATTTTGCGCGTCCTGTCGCTGGAGCTGAGCCTCCTGACGGCCGCCGCCGCTCCTCCTCAGAGAGTCGGAAGGGGAACGGTCACGTGACCGGGGGTCGCGACCGGGGGTCGTCACTCCCTCTCGACCGCCCCGCGCCGAGGGCGCAGGCGCATCACGTCGGAGAGCTCCTTCCTCTATCTCGCTCCTCGCTCTCTCTTCCCCCGGCTGGGCTCGCCTCTGCACGGGGCTCTGTGGTGCACTCGACCCAGCCAGCTGACGCAACGCCTCCGGGTCAGCGATCCGCAGTGGCGGTGAGTCACGTGACCTGCAGATC
This sequence comes from Amphibalanus amphitrite, assembly GCF_019059575.1. Lineage (NCBI taxonomy): Eukaryota > Metazoa > Arthropoda > Thecostraca > Balanomorpha > Balanidae > Amphibalanus > Amphibalanus amphitrite. The sequence goes on along the minus strand of NW_024881510.1, from coordinate 215,897 downwards.
ATTATGTTCCCGGCTCTTGTGAAAACCGAGTAGATCTGTCGTTCCTTTTTCATTCGAATAAGGTCCCTGAACATCTCCTGCCTCCAGGGGGTTAGCGATTCCGTGATGTAGAGGCCGGAACCTCGAAGTTTGGCCTTAGCTCTGAATAGCGCATCTCTATTAGAGCCGGGCGCAGCTGAGCTAAATTCAATCACGATCTTTCCATTTCGAAGTCTGGTGATATCTTGGATCTGTGTGCGGTCTAGATCCATATTGAGGAACTCGCGCAGCTGAACGAATCAGATCCACCGCTTCATCACGGTTGGTATGCGCCTGGAGAGCGGACCCGGAGAATATCAAAAACACCAACCTGCTATTCTGGAGCCGGCGGTCCTCATTCATCTCCAACTGCTGCACTCTGCTCCTCAGATTCTCTGTCACTTTTTGAAGCTCCTTAACATTCGCAACCACCGACTTCTGACGCTCAGACAATTCTGACAGCACGTCCATCGTGAATGTCAGGGAGTTCTCCATTGCCAACAGTCGCCTCTCACTGAACTCTTGGATTTCTTTAACACACTTTTCATTCTCTTTCACTATAAAGTCCTTTAATTCACGATAGTCCTTCTGCTCCCCCTGACCAGGGGAGCACGCCTTTCTTTTCTTACTCATGGCGTCCACAGACACCACAAAAAAACCCACTGCTGACCGCTCTCACTCGCACCGCGCGCGGAGCGCCCTCGCCCGCGTCCGCCCCGGCCGAGGTCAGCCGGTCAACTCACCAGAGCTCATGATTAGATTTCACTGTGATACGTCACTGTCAGACTATGTCCAGATCAGATACTCTATTTCGGTTACAACATGTAGCTAAATGTTCCACCGGTGAGCGTCACCGTAGCCGAGCCCATCTGCTCCACCGTCTGGTGTACTCTGAGCTCACCTCCAGAATGCCCGACTCGATCAGCTCCGGGCAGAAGTCGCGCAGCTCCGAGATGGCCACCACGCAGGTGTTGCCGTAGTCGACAAAGTACACCTGTCGCAGGTAGGGAGAGGATCAGTACCGGCTCCGCATGGGCAAGACAGGGGGTGGATGGTCAATCGCACGGTGCACAAACAACACCTACCACCCATCTAAGACCCAACATCTAAAATGCGTGTTCGAGCTAGGTACGCAATGCACGAAAGTCGCCGTGTCTTGATCGATTAACCAACACTAATGACTCGTGATCCCTCGATTCTCTAATCTCTATCATCGTCTCCATAGTCCACACCACTTCGACAGTGACAATCACTCCTAACCCTGTCAGCTAGTCCCCAAACGCGTTCCTACCCTCCCTCGATCACCCCTCTATCCCCCCTTGTTCCACACCTGACAGTCACGCTGCTGCACTGTGTCCACACGCGCTCGGAAGTAGGCTGTCACACCGTGCTCCGTGTACGGCGCCAGATAGAGTCGTCCCATCTGCGGCCGGCCCGACAGCGGTCGGCACAGACCCGCCAGCCGGCTGATCCGGCCGTCCACAGAGGAGCACGAGTCGATCGACTGGGGGTCGGCGTACTGCACGTAAAAGTGGCTCGGGTCCTCCACCTGAGAAGGAGGGCAGAGGAGCAGTCAGTTTGAGAGATACTAAACGGAGAGCGAAGGAGAGGTGCCGAAAATGCGAAGGGAGTGCCCGACGAACAAATCATAAAGTGGCGGTTAAATCGAACGACGAAGTTATGCACACTTCACGTCTAGCCGAGCATTCCGCTATGTGCAGTTATGGACTATAACGCCATCACACACTAATTAGCCTCATCGAACTCGCTGTACGCAACTCCAGAGACGTCCTACTCAAAAGTGGGTCAGTCCCATCTCACCCTTCAATCCCTAGCACCAGTAACTCCCATCGTCCCTCTGACGTACCCCCGACTGACATGATCCTCCCCCCCCCCCCCGCCTGCTGACGTGCTTTCCCCAACAGCACGCCCTCTCCCCAATAACTAACGTGTGTGACTCGGACGGGTAGCGCGGACAGGTGCACGCCGGGCAGTCGGCACTTGTCGCTACGAGTCGACCCCTCCGTGGTGGGGGCGTTCATTGTCAGCGGCCGGGGGCCGCGGGGGGCCGAGCCGCGGCGGCGTTCACACATCGCCATGTACTGCTCCATGCGCTGCTTCTCCTCCTCCGGCCTGCGGAGACAGGGGAGTTAAGGAGTGAGAGGTGAGAGAGGAATTGGGAAAAAGGGAGACGTGTGTTAGGCACGATCAACGCAGTAGGTTCGCAGATGGTTCGCGGTTGATTATCGTCAGGTTATCATCCTCTGTCTTCCTTATAAAGCTATTTGTATCAGCTCAATGAATAGATGGTTTAAAATTATAAAGCACTGTATGTGTGGTTCGTCTAAAAAATCAGACATGATATTCAAATGATCGACGAGGCAAGATGAAATAATTGCTGAGACAATGCTCACAGAGCTTAGCAAAATATTGCACATTGTAAGGCATCAAATTTCAGAGCGTCGGCATATAATTGTCGAGTGTCAGTGACTCAAAGCATCAATGGAATTATTTTTTTCCATTTACAGCATATTGGGTTAGAGCACCATCCGCCTAATACAGCGCTCGTCCCTAAGCTCCAACAACTCACGAGTAGCGCATAATGGAGACGCGACTGGTCTTGATCTGTCCCTTGCGGACGGCGAGGTAGACGGCCGGCGGGATCTCACCCTCCCACGCGTGCTCCTGGTCATCGGGCCGACGGCGCACCGGGAACTCCACGTACGCCCTGGGGCGCAGGTCGCACGTCAGGTTACAGGTAAGATCAATGAGTGCGTACGGCCTAATACGATGAGCAAAAACAATTTTCATTGCGAAATATTTCCTTTTACTACTCCATGGGAGCATAATAAAACAGATCATATTTAATGAAGAAATGTAAGCAATCTTTGAATCTTGACAGCACAACAAAAAAGTTTTTGGCTAAAACTACACCCGTTCAGTCTTCCTATCCGACAAAACCAGACTAAACCACACCGTTTACCCGACTGATCGTTCGCTCACTTTGAGTTCTCGCAGGTGATGATGGGATCTGGATCTGTCGGGTTGAACCGGAATTGGCGCACCAGCTGGCCATAGTACAGCAGGCCGCACTCGCGCGGCAGGCCCGTCAGCGCCACGGTGGTCTGGGGGTTCCGTCCTCCCAGCTCGCGGTTCGCGTCCTGCTCCCGCTCCTCACGGTACAGCCGGAGTAGGTAGTTGGGGTAGAACGCGCCCGCCACGCAAACCTGGGGGGAGGGGGGAGGACGCGTCGGTCGAGGAGGGGGTGGCGAGGAGTCAGCGAGAATTATTAATACGAGTGTACTGTAAACTTGCCGGATCTAAGTGAGTGTGAGGGATACAGGCCATAGACGACACAGGAATGACACTCCCTTGGAGATCATAGCACTCCTATCAGGCACTATCTGCTGTTGCATGTGAATAACTATGATTTGCAACTTATCTATCTAAACATGAATATCATGGGGAGAGTGAAAGGTATACGTTCGTCTATGCACGACAATTCCGTCAAAGCTAGACATTTTTATTCGTGAAAAAAGATGCCGAATCTATGTGTACAAAACGTCAGCCCTCTCAACCGGGTGCCCGGGTTCAACCTTCACTATCGCTCTCACCTGTAGCACGAGCGCCTGCTGGCGGCGCTCCTGTTCGCTCTCCAGTTGGTTGCGCGCCGGCAGCGGGCGCATGTTGCACGACTCCAGACGGCGCTCAATCTCCTGGCGCAGCGTCTCCATGTCCTGCAGACAACGCAGCTGGATAAACTGCTTCTCGGCCCACTCCCGCTCGCCGCGGCCGCCACTGCGCTGGAAGTGACCCTGCCGCTTACAGTCCTCCCAGACCTTATGCGCCGCCAGGATGGCCAGACAGTCACTCAGCGTCTTTCCCGCCCAGGAGACCTTCATCTGGTAGGCGCGCAGCTCGTCGCGGAACGGCCGCGCGAAGAAGCTCTTGGCGGTGAGGCCGGCGGCGATCACCAGGCACTCTCGCAGACAGCCGTAGGCGTGACCGAGCGCCAGCAGCCGGCCGACGTTCACATCCACCGGCAGCGTCGACATGATGTGTCCCAGCACAGTCAGCTCGCCGTCGAACGCGTTGAACCGCTCGGCGCCGCGGATGTCGATGAGGGCTCCCACCTCTTTGAGGTGGAGCACGGCCGTGTAGATCTTCTCCAGCTGGGGCGGCTCCAGAGCGAGCGCCAGCACCGCCTTCGGCTCGAACTCGGCGCAGAACTTCTTAGCCTTGAGCACGACGTGCTCCAGGGGACTGCGGAGCATCTCCGGCACGCCGTAGTCACGCAGCTGGTCGTAGAACCGTTTCGTGACCAGCCGGTACACACGACCGGAGCTCACACGACCGGCACGTCCCTGCCGTTGCAGGCAGTTGGCCTTGCTGGCCCAGGATAGCTTCAGCATCGGGAACGTGGTCTCCTGGTCCAGCTCCAGCTGTTTGGTCATGCAGAAGTCGATGACGTATTTGACGTCGGTCACGGTGATGGAGCTCTCGGCGATGTTGGTCGACAGGATGATCTTGCGCTGCTCGGCCTGCAGCGGCTGGAACACGGCCGCCTGCTCGTCGCCAGTAATGTCCGAGTGGAGCGGCATGATCTGCCAGCGCTCCTGGTGTCGCTCCTCCTCCAGTTCGGCAGCCAGCTCGCGGATCTCGTGCATCCCCGGCAGGAAGACCAGTACCGAGCCGCGCTGCGCGCCGAAACGCGGGTTGCGCGGACTCGGGCCGAAGTCACTCACGTCAAACGAGTTCATCACCTTGATGAGACGAAGGACTAGTTGATAGAGCTGTGGATTGACGGCCGGCAGCGCCGAGGAGTTGCTGTCCCATTCGGAGCGTCCCTCAGAGCGCGGCACAGCGTCACCGCCGCCGTCACGAAGCAGCGGCATCAGCTCCTCCAGGTAGTGAACCGTTACATCATACATCTCTTCCTTACCGACGCAGATGATGGGCGCCGGGTCCAGCCGGTTGAGCACCGGCACCGCGAAGTACTGCGCGAACATGTGCGTGTTGAAGGTGGCTGACATGAGAATCACCTTGACGTGGCGCGAGGTAGTGCGCAGCAATCGCCGCACCAGCAGCAGCGCAAAGTCTGTGTCCGTGTCTCGCTCGTGCACCTCGTCCAGCACGACGTGCGTGTAGCGGTTGATGTTGCCTTCGTGCACGATCTTCTGCAGGAGTACACCGGTGGTACAGTAGGTGATTCGAGTGTCCGGTCCCGTCTTCCTGTCTAGACCGATTTCGTAGCCGACCAGTGTGCCGAGCGGCCAGTTGCGCTCCTTCGCCACCCGTTTCGCCACGCTGACAGCGGCGATTCGGCGCGGCTGTGTGACAATGATATTGGCGTACTTTTTGAGCCGGCAGCTCTCGTCCAACAGGTACTGCGGCACCTGTGTGGTCTTGCCGCAGCCGGTGCGGCCCTCCAGCACCACCACCTGGTAGGCGTTCACCTTGTTGACGATCTCCTCCCGGCGCGCCTGGATGGGCAGCCGCGCCGCCGCCGGGTCCACTCGACTGAAGTCGTAGTTGCCGTACACCTGAGTGTCCCGCTGCTCGGCGGCCGGCGCCAGCTGTGACAGCGTCTCGGCGTACGTGTCCACCTCCAGCTGGCTCATGCCGGCCGTCAGCCCCGTCACCGTCGAACCGACGTCGTCACCGGCGGTGGCGGCGTCTGCCGCGTCGGCGGCGCCACGCTCCAGCAGCGCGCGCTCCTCCTGCTGACGGTAGTACTCGGCGTAGGCCTGGCCGTGCGGCAGCCGGTACGTGGGCACCTCCGGATCGGGCTGCCGCTCGACGAAGCCCATCTCGTCGGTGGCGCTCGGCACGGGCGTGGGCACGTTCTCCGTAGGCATCACGCCCGTCCTGAAGATGGAGAGGTAGTCGTCGGCCGTCAGACCGGCCCCCTTCCGCATCATGGTGATGACTTGTGGCACTTGTAGCCAGATGTGAAATGCTCTAATGTGCGTCTATTCTGTTCTAGCAAAATACATCAACATCTGAAAAATGTAGATGATTTTGAATCAGAAAGTGAATGTCCTCATATACACATGTAGTAAAGATGGAAAACTTGAACTGCAGCTTGAAGCCCCAAAAATGAATTAATAGTACTGAAAAAAAACATGCTAAGATGTGAGAACAGCTGGAAAAAATTAGTTTAGTTGCTAAAAAGGGAGAGAATTCTGAAAAGCACCACTTTCTTAGACAAACTTCATGCAAGTTTCAGGAAGTTTTTTTTTTCAAATGGGTACCAACTTGAAATTTGGATGAGCATTTAAAACCTGCATCAAATGTTATGTTTCATTCTTACAGACAGCATGATTAGTACCTAATAATGCTAGTGATACTTTAGGGTCATCACCTAGAAATAAATACCCCTCACCCTCACATTGCATTTCGCAAAGCATGGCAACAGAGTCAACAAGCTGCACTAGACAGGTTGACAGATGCACAAAAACCCATGCCAACCAGGCTGAAAATCTGCAACCACCCAGCAGCCAGCACCCACATCAAACAAGACATAAAATTCTTGCTACTAAGTCTATTAACTTATAAGAAAGATGAGAAATTGCAATTAAAGGCCAATTTTTCACTGGTCAACTTAAATCAGCCTTCTGTACAATTTCATTTTCTGCACACTGCACAGTGTACATTGTATATCATTTTCTAGGAAAACACTGTCTGCAGAGGGTGCATGAGCTGGTTTTAGCTGTCAACACATCATAGTAAATCCACACTGCTCCACCCACCAATTGAGTGCCCCCTGCTGACACAGACAAGATCTTATCAAGATTGCAGTCTTGCCTCACCCTCAAAATACTACATTTGGTTGTGACCTACAGCTAAGGTGGAGACTTGTAGGAAATAATGGGTGCTCAAACACAACAAATCTCTCACTCCAGTGTGCTGGCTTGACTTGGAGTCACAACAGATCATCTGAGATGACAGGGGCTAAGGTCACTTACTTTGGAGTGGCAGATTTTCTGTGCAAGGACATTCACAGTTCCTTGCAATTCCCCACCTATGCTTTGGCCAATGGTAAGGGAAAGGTAAAGGTTAGTGCAAGAAGGGACAAGTCAGGTTAAGGTCTAGTGCATTAGCCACCAGGTCCTAGGCATTGAGTCTCATCTTAATTTGCTAACAATGTTCATGTTCAAGCTTTATTGAGTTATTGCTTATAAACTGGAATGGGTATTAGTAGAGCAGACCTCACACGAAGGTTTTCCAACTGAGGAGAGGTGCCGTAGGTTTGTGGGTTGTAGATGTTGTAGCCTGTAGGTGTAGGTTAGGTTAGGTCAGGTTAGGTTAAGTTTGTTTAGGTTTTGCTAAAAAAGCACCTTCTGGCATAGCGTCTCTCCTTGGTTGGAGAACCTTTGTGTGACGTCTGCCCTACTGATATCCTTGAATGCTCATTTAGCTCATCAAATAGGCTATAAGCCCTGCTTCTTGAGGATCTATGTAGGCTGTGCTGAATAGTGATTGACTTGACAATTTGACTTAATCTCAACTAAGAACTTAGCCTATTCTATATTGCATATGACTTTACTGACAACTGAGCTAAGGAGACCAAGACTGACATAACATTTTAATTTCAGCCATTTATTTGAAGTGGCAATAAAGGATTGTATGTCAAAGTTGAAGTCAGAGTGGAGTTGTTTCAGATAATTGATGAGCCTCATTTTAATTAGTGACCTTACCCTCATAGTTTAAAAAAAGTTACATCCAAACACTTGTTTATTAATAATTTTAAGCACAAAATGCTCTATATTATGATCCTCGCACAAGCACTGAGAAACTTACAGATAAGCCCCATTACCTTACCGAAAAATTGAAATGATTTATCATGGAAAGAACCGGAATAGAATAGTTTTCGTCTGTTAACCACCTCCCCCCTGGATTTCTTAAAAATATATTGACGAATCTTGACCACGCACCCGTCCAAGGCAAGACTCCAATGGAAAAAACAACATTCCTGTTGTTGTTTTGGGCAAGTTTTGGGTTAGGGCGCGTAGCAACCAAAATTCCAAAATTCTTATAGGTAGGAAAAACGAAAAACCGAAGAAAACCAAACCCGCATAAGAAATTTACGGTTGTTGTTGTTGAAGAGTTAGGGCGCGCAGCAGCTTGGCTCAAGCGTCCAACAAGAAATTTACGGAAAACGCCTCTGATTTTGCGCCTCCGCTGCGCGGCGCGCGGTGCACGCCGTTGAGAATCATGATCCTGTTCGAAAGCTTATAAATTGGTCCATATTCATAGGCGCGGGAGCCGGGGGGGCAGTGGGGGCAGCTTGCCCCCCCAACTCTGGGGCCGTGGGGGCGGTGCCCCCACAGCTTTGAGACGGAATACCACACTTTTTTTGCAAATGTTTTCTTTTTTTGTTGAAAAAGCCGAGGGGTGAAAAATAAGTGGCCTAAAACCGGTGAGAAAACTAGATTTGGGGGTACCCTAGGTTGATCTCTATTATGGTGTGCCCCCCCAGTTGGAAAGTAGTTCCCGCGCCCCTGTCCATATTTGCACCCAGGGCACTAAAGTTTGCACCCTCCTTCCCATAGTGCCCGTCTTTTTTTTTTTTTTTAGTGGCCCTAACTTACGTTACCGGCCTCGCGAGGAGGGCGGCGACCTAACTACGCCGCGCAAAACAAACCGGCCGTCCTAACTAAGACCGGTGGCCACTTTTACAGCAAGACAACATGGGAAAACCCATATCCATGTACTATGCCATGAATATGGGGAAAAACCCATGAATTTACGTTAAGACGCATAAATGACAGTGAAACTTACCGGTAAATTGATGTTTGTGAAAGGAGGGAAGGAGGAAGTTTGTGAATGGTAAGGTTACGACGAGAGTTGGATGACAGGAATGGTTTGAAGAGTGGGGGATAGGTTGCTGGGAGGGATGGGGTTTTCTGCCAGCAATTGATTGCTCAATATTTTCTTCAAAAGCAGCTTTTGAGAATTTATCGAACATTATTCAGTTGCTAAAATCGGTGCTAACATTTTTCCTTGACTTCTTTTTTTCCTCTTAAGTTTAATTAAAGGAAAAGATTAAAGAGGAATAACCATAACAAAGGCCTTAGTCTTGTTTTTCGTTTTGATTTTTAGTTTTTTTGTTTTTCAATGATAAATAATCAACTAATTACTTCTCAACACCGTCAACACCTAACAAAAACGTCATATGTTTAAATGACATCATAGGCCCACATTACTTCTTTGATAACCACATATCCACTGATACCGGCAACCTTGGAAGCCAAGAGAGCCAAAGCCCAAAGAGTGAAAGGAAGAGAGAGAAAGAGGATATTATTTCTCGCTGTACTGTAGGTATAAAAGTATCATACAATAGGAACTTAAAATTCAAAGAGAAGAGGTGCAACGGCAAAGAAAAGTAAAATTTGAATTATAAGCGGTAGTCTTGTGGTGGCGGCAATAAGTGGCGCGCAATCGGCGATTCTCCTTTTCGTAGGATTTTGTGGTAGTTATCGTGATATTTTTTAGTTACGTGATTGTTTTGATAATTTTCTATGTTCATGATTTTTTTCTGGATGTATGACTCAGTTATTATCCAAATGGTGTGGTGTGCTAAAAGGAATTTCAACGGGCTGTTCACGGGCACTGCACACTGCTGCGTGCGGTGGGTGCAGCAGGCGTAGGGGTAAGGGATGGGTAGGCGGCTCTGACGTCTTTGCTGCATGTGGTGGACTGTTTCCTGTGGCCGACAGCGGTCGCTGTGTGCAGTGACGGAAGGCTGATTTAGGGACGCAGTGGGCGGAGCTTGGAGGCTGTGTACGCCTGTACGGTTCGACCGCACACGGCCCGTGAACAGCCCTCAGGCACTCTGATATCATAACACTGAGACCTGTGAGGCTCCTCTGACCCTTAGACTAGGCTCATACATCATTATTGGTACATCCCCCCCCCCCCCAGTTTGCTGGTAATGGATGAATGTCCTCCCTTCAGGCTTCAAACACACTTACTTTTTGCTTCCATACTGGGCATACGATTTGTAAAATAATAGGCCTAATCAAAATAGTGGGGAGTCCCACAATGACTGGCTATGAGTTCTGATCAAATGATAGCATAGCCCTCTTGATTCTCTGTTGTGTTGAAAAAGAATAATACCCACCAATGAGTGAACAAGACTCAAGGGCTGTACCTGTCCTACTTACCTGTGGTGAATTGATTAATTTTTATTATGACAAAGCTAAAAAAAATAGTTTTTTATGTTGAGGTTTACATGATGTCACTGCTTCCGAGTTTTTGACCAAAAATGGCAAATATTTAAAAAGTCATAAAATCACAAAATAGGGCAGGTACCTACAAACACATGCCATAAAACCATCTGGCTGTCAAAATCCTGTTAAATCAAATGACTTTATTTTCCTTCTATATTTGCCCTCATTTTGAACTGAATAATGGCAATTTCTTTTGATTATTTACAGTCATGATGCATGCATTTGTTTTGTTGGTTTGCCCTTTCATCAAAAATGTACAGGCATGATGAAATGGATGTCACCATTGAGTTCCATGCCTCAACTCAAGTACCCATGAAACATATGTCATAGGCTGTGAATAGGACCAACCTTGATTTTCAGGGATATGTTCTTACCTGACTGACCTCACCTTGACCCTGACCTACGCATAATTGACCCATGCATGAATCTGACAGTTTTGTAACACTGAGGTGAAAGATTCTGCGCAATCCTCATTCCTCACAGAGGTCATGACAAGAGGCGTCCAGTACAAGGTCCATGGTACTGAAAGCCCGATCTCAGGGCCCTGTTTCACCGGTGATAGCAGCACGCTGCTATCAAATTGCGCGAGCCGACGTAATGTGATGACGTCACACTAATGACGTTTCGTGTAACCCGTGAGCTTTTTCATAGCTGCGTTTGGAACAGAGTTGCTGTCTCTTTGAGTGCGTTTGATACATTTGTTTGATCGCACGGCCGTGAAACTTTTAGCAGCGCTTAGCAGCAATATTTGATGACATCACACAGATATTGACGACATCATGGTTTGTTGATGTTTCCATGGAAACCCAATTTGACACGTGTAATAGCAGCGTGCTGCTATCACCGGTGAAACAGGGCCCAGGTGTTTGAATTTGACCGGATCTTGACCCGATCCGTGGCCTCAATTCAACTTTAAAGGTCTCATCAGAATCGTCTGGTTGCGTTCTGTCGTTTGCCACCTCGTGCATTTTCGCTGCGCCTATCGGTTCTCGGCTCGGGACGTTTAACACCCCCCCCCCCCCGCAACTGGTGGGTACCGGGTGGTGAAATACCCCAGCAACTGCTGGTTTTATTGTAGCTATGATAATTATTAGTCATTTGGTATGTTTGTTTTCATGGGAGAATAAACTCAATCTACAATAGGGCTGTGGAGCCGGAGTCGGAGTTGTAGTCAATCGTAGTCGACAGTTCTGACCAGTTACAGAGTCAGAGTCAGTTTCAAAAACCGTAGGCATTGTGAGAGTCGGAGTCACCGAAAATTTATCGACCTCGCGCTCTGCAATGACAAGAAACATCTACTTCTTCACTTGTTTGAACATTTTGAAGGCTTCCTTGAGATGTTAATGCGTTGAAATTAATATGTAAACTACGTGGCTTACTTTTGGACAATATTTGAACTGTGAATGGAATAGGCACTTACATATTTGGTAAAATGGATTTATTGTAGCACTGCTGTCGCTTGTGATTTGTGAATATATGTAATTAAATTGCATATTGGAAACGACGTTTCGTACCCACCACGTTCTGTTATGACCTTGCTCGAAACGCTGCGCATTCCTAATGAGAGGAGCACTATCTATGTAGTAGACAGTACTAAAAAACGCGGTGCCCTGCAATGTGAGTCACGATTTTGTCAACCCGTCGTGAAATTAAACAGTGACGTAAGAATCTTTTCGCGTTTTGTGCGGCTGCCTCGGACCCCTCGGACCTATCCGGCACATTAGGGAAACGTCTGACAAATTTGTATTAAGCTGTTTTTTTTTTCAACTTCTTATTTTGTTTTACCTGGCTGTCTCATAAGTGCTTTGTGCTTTCAGGGGAGTCGCTTAAACTACTTTTTGAAGAGAAGCCCATTGGAGTGAAAGCAGGCCATGGTTAGTATTTCTACTTAAGTTCTTTGAATCAACAGCATGGGTTTAAATCCTGAAAGTTCTGTCCTTGCATTACAACCATCACATGTCTATATTCCTGCATTTCTGTTGCAAGGAGGTAGTCGATTCGTATCATGAAATCCCCATTTGTAATCCTTTTACTTCGTGTTCTCGTTTCCCTGCCCTCTTGATAGAGAAATTTGTCAAGAGAAGACAACCAATGTTTTTTTTTCTTTACCAGTATACTTAGGTACCTTTGCATGACGCATGTCCCTGATATTTGTCAATTTTAATTAAAAATTTAAAATTATGTCGAACTTTGCGCTCTGATGAAATGCTCGAATCGGTACCCGTGACCCAACTGTGCTGCATTTTCAGGCGTCGGAGGTGGAGGAGACTTTGAAGCGGATCCAGTCACACAAGGGAGTCATCGGGACCATTATTGTCAACTCCGAAGGTTGGTACGGCTCTCCAGTAAAAGTCTTGTTGGTTTTGCTTTTTTGGACATATCTGGTCCTATATAATGTTCAAATGCATAAGTATCAACCCGAATTGTGTGTATGCACATTTACCACGAGACTGTGAAATTGCATCGTTGTATGCCAAATACTTTCCGAGATATTCACCAAAAACCTCATTTTCTGCCGTTTGGGGTATTCTGGCCGCAATCTTCCTGGGATCGCCTATGACATCAGTAGAGCCATCTAACGAGAGGAACGCAGAAACACAGAATCATGAATGAATCGAGCGCGTAGTAAACGGTGTATGAAAGGGAGACTCGGCAGAGGCTATCCGGGTGGCCGGCGCGCGGCGCGCCCTTAGGCATCGGCCGACCCTTCGGACCGCGTGGGGTCAGAGGTCGCGCTCGGGAAGTCTCGGCTCTGGGTTTAAGCGCTGTGCAGTCAGGGAGGGAGGATAGGATAGCGCTAGCCCGACTGACTAGTGTCTCGGCTGATTCGTGTGGGGTGGAAGGGGGCACAGAACGGGATAGTGGCTAGTGGTGGATGATGGGGTGGTGGTTAGGTTAGTGTGTACTGCGTAGAACGTAGCTGAACATGCATTGTTTTTTCATGGCAAACAACATGCAGCATAATGTGCGGGATTATGCCAGAACTCATACAAAAGGGTAATAATATTTCGGCCGAGGGAGTGGATCAGTGCCATGACAAAGCATGACGATGCTGCCAAAATTGGGATGCTTTTTGCCCCCATTTTTTACCCCTAACATGCAGCGCTTAATCCGAACTTAGAGGTCCCCGACTGACCTTAGACCTTAAAATCGCACCTGTCCGGTGCGCCACCTTTTCTTCAGGGGCGCTCTTCTTGGTTGTATCTGTTCTTACCAATAACTACTATGCATTTCAGACCCCATGAGACCCTGCTTTTCGGCGATAATTTCTTCAATTTTTGTCCAATCAGCTTGAAATTTTGGCAAACGATATTTCAGCTTAAGCTCCAATTTTTGTCAATATGGTCTCTTAACAAAATATCAAAATTTAGAGCACTTGTCGTTGGCTCGTAATGTTAATCAGTTTTTGCACCCGGATAGAGGCTCGCTCGCTACCGCACCGGATTGGATAGGAGCGCTGGCCAATCACGTTGCGCCGGGCCCAACTAAACTCCGCCCACTGGCCGTGACCGCGATGGGTCTATGCCGCTTCATAGCCTTGGCCGCTTCAGTCGGTGTCAGCACCGCGGAGAGGTCGGAGCGGGGCCACATACTGGAGACAAGTGAAGCTGGCAAAGCTAAAGCCAAAAAAATTATCCGTTTGAGGGCATTTGGTATCCTCTTCACCTTATATTGGTATTTAAACGTCAAACCAGCTCAGAATATTCAGAATGATCAGAATCAAGGTAGGATCTATTGGAACGGAACCGGCCGTAGAAGGAAAGATGGCTAGACTCTTGGACTCTGAACATTTATTTAAGCCGGAGTTGCACTTATCTCATCGTCAGGTTGGGTCGGGTCACTACCCGATTACCTATAAGATCATGTGTAAGCCTGTGCTTAACCCAAAAATATTGATATATTTGGCAGTGCCAATAAATGTTTCTGAGGAAGGCGCAGAAAGCAACAAAGTAGGATAAAGAGTCTCGGGCACGGCCGATTGCCTGGGGCATCGCTCCAGCGAAACGACCGTATTCGTGATTCGTGAAGCGGTGCGGGGCGTCGTGTGGGGCAGAAGCGTAATGTGTCGTATGGTAGAAATGGCCTTTATCGCGGTGTCATGTGTGTGTTATATTGTTAAGACGTGCACAAAAAGAAATAGCAATGTGGCAGGCGGACGTTGGGCACTACACGAGAACGATCATCAATATACTCGTATCTTTTTTTTGTAAAACTTAAGTAACAGTAGGTATGTCCTCAATGGTGAGGAAACTATCTCTAGGCTTTTACTTTTCATGTTTGCATTTCAACACACAAGCTCTGGGGGCAAAGTTAGTCTGGCGACCTTCTCAACCTAAGTCGATGATCAAATGGATTAGTCCTGAAGGTGTTCAATGCTTAGTTGCACCGGGATGATATAAATCGATTACGCCGGCATACATTCCTAATCAAATTTCATATATCAAACACATAAATTGCATCATGTTAATGGTGATTCTGTTTTGCAATTTTGACGTAGTCTGACGCGATACATAATCTTACGCAATCATTTGAAATCAACAGCGTCTTTTATGCGCGTTTTTTTTTCACAAGCCCCGAATCTTGTGTGGAAATATATATATTTTTGTGACTGAACAAGGTGTACGTACATTTGTGATAGATACAATTAGTCTAGGGCTTCAGCTGGTGCGTTACTTATGCGCGCTATTTAGCTCATTCGATGAAATTACGGCTGCAACGACAACTGCACGGCAGCTACGGTCCATGCGAGCCGCCCCGGTGCGACAGCTACTGCCCCGCCCGCTCCACGCAGCCGACTGACCGGCCAAGGTCACTACCCCGTCCGCAGGGAGGGCGGAGCTTAATGGTCACGTGTTTGTGACGTCACACCTACGCACGGATAGCCTCTACTCCACTGACGGATTTACGGAGCCGATTTTAACATTACGAGGCAACGACAAGTACCCTAAAATTTGATATTTTGTTAAGAGACCATATTGGCGAAAATTGGCGCTTGAGCTGAAATGTGCATTGTGAAAATTTGAAGCAAATTGGACAAATAGTAAAAAAATTATCGCCGAAAATTAGGGTCTCATGGGGTCTGAAAAGCATAGTAAAGCAAATCGAATGTATAATAAAAAGACATACCTCGAACACAGTTTTATTCACACCCGCTCGTGTGCATACTTGTTTTGACCTATACCTTGTCGCATCATAATATCACTTCAGTGCTTAACCCTCAACGGAATTTTGGGTTTTCTGCATACGAGTATGTGAATTTATAAGTGGTGTTTGGGATGGGGACAAGGATAAGGATGACTGGGAGAAGGATGAGGATGTAGAGTGGGTAAAGGATGGGTGTGTGGAAGGATTCAGGCCCGCCTACTGGCTGTTGTGGTAACTTCTGCTAATATTCCTCGTGTGTCTAGGGGTATTCTAATCTGTGTCATCTGCACAATCCTACTCATCGTTGTCTAGGGGTATCGTCTTAACACTCAACAATCCTTTAGCCGTTGTCTAGGGGTATTCTGATCGACCAAAAACCATGTATCCCACAAACCCGTTCGTGTCCGAATCATCATATTGCCAGCGTTTCCACCGTCATTTCCGACCTCGAGAAAGAACGTAGAAGGTATACATATTAAATATGTATTGCAATTGAAAAGGCCGAAATAAATAAAAGCGAACAATTCAAACAAAAAGAGCCAGAAAACGAGCCATGTCACGGTAACCGTGCACTGCTAAAGTAAATATTACCAAAGTTCGAAACATTCAATGGAAAGCCGAAACAATGATCAAGCCGAAAGTCATGACACCGAAATAATAATATTGCCAAAGGGGTGGAACTGACTCATAGCAGCCAAACGTGCCGAAATGGACTGAGTCGAGTCCCGAAACACGGTGTCTCAAAAAGGCATATAGACCAATCAAACGAACCTAAAAACTGCCCACAGTACCGCGGCCATCCTGAAGTGTTGTTACCTACGCCAGTGTGACTATATGTGCGTGTCTGTGCCTGAGACATATCTCCGACCGCAGCAGAGACTCAACCGAAGTCAGGCTCTAGCCCTTTCACTCCGCCGGTCGGAACCAGTGTCGTGGATAGGGCTTGGCAAGAGTCCGGTTAGAGACGTCCGACTGTGCAGGAGATAAGGCCCAAGAACTTACATGTTTGTAGACCAGACGCACAAGGCGACCACCACGGGCGGCGTCGGGACCACCACTGCCCGCGCGCGAACCAGAGAGCAAGAGCCCGAGAGAGAGAGAGAGCCCGAAGGTCTCAAACGCGCCTATTTATACCTTCGCACATTCACCGCACAGGGCCGCGCCCGTCTCTAGCCCGTGCCGTCTCGGGGCTGGCGCGGCCGGCGATCGGCGCCATGGTATTTATATATAGCATTCACATATCTTACCAATTGTCATATCGCAATATTCTAATCTACCACCACCATGGTGCAATGTAGCATCATTACACGCTCCCTATCGAACAATGCACAACAATCTGTACCGGTGTTCATACTACCCACAACGTTTAAACTACACATGCCGCCACCTGCAATTGCATATCTAAATACCGTCACCGCTATTACCGCAAGCATGTTAAAATAACACGTCGCTGCGTAACATTCAGGTCAACGCACCATCACTCCAATCACTGCGCCGTACTTTGTGTATCGCGTATCTGAACAGCCGCGCCGCGTCGTAATTAACGCTCGGGCATAACCATGTACCTTCTAAATGTGTATTCCTCATCACCCTTCCTGATGCTGATAACACGAAATTCACTCGATGTCTTGTTGCTGCAAAATTGCCGATGCATTGCGCCAGCTGTCCCTATTTCCGACTGTCTATCCACTGCGCGAGTGCCTATCTGGAATATTTTTGTTACACTGTTCCAATAACGGGATATCGCCATTTCACGGTTCGCATAATTAATCGTTAGACGGGGTACCTTCATCTCACATTCCCTCGATGATCGCGAAAGCAACACCTCGGTCGTTCGGTTTGTCTCTCAGTTCATACTTGAGTAGGTGTGCAGAAGATACGAGTTGAGTTGATAAGAAATCGGTCGCACCGAAGAGCCGGCATTGCTGCTTTGCATGTAGATCATGCACTGTCCATGGTCTGTCCGCTCCATTCCAGCCGAAGTACTGACAGCGCGCGCTCAGGGTCAGAGCTGAGCAGTGTATGACCCTCCCGCAACCGCGGGCTGCTGCTCGTTATCTGGCGCCGATGTTGCAGCTGCAGATTCTGATCGGCCATCACCTGTTGATAGCGAGATATGTGCACCAGAGCCAACAGCTGTGAACACAAGCATAGTCACCTTTTCCCCTCCCTGAGATCTGTTGATCAAGTGGGGTGAGATAGATACGGAAGTTGATCATACTTTTTCAACTGCCCTTTCTGTCAAGCTGTATATCCAAGAGCTACCTTGTGGTGTGCAGATAATACAGCGATGAAACCACAACAGGTGTACCTTTACTTCCTAAGGTTATGTAAATGCGTGGGCACGCCATCTCCTCGACGCGCTGAAACGCACAATGACCTCGCAGCGTCCGCGCCGGTCCGCGCCGCTCGCTTCTTGAGGCCATGGGTCATGGAACTCTGGAAATGCGTAATTATGGAGATGCCCCTGGGGAGAGGCACTGCTCTTCTGCTAGGAACACTGTCGGACCGGGGAGGTGCCGAGAGAGAGAGGGAGAGAGAGAGAGAGAGAGAGAGAGAGAGAGAGAGAGAGAGAGAGAGAGAGAGAGAGAGAGAGAGAGAGAGAGAGAGAGAGAGAGAGAGAGAGAGAGAAGGAGAGAGAAGGAGAGAACAAGCGTTCGTCTGTCATTCTGTCACTGTCTTTTGTTTCTCTGTTCCGTGAGGTGTGCTTTGCGTTTTGCCCTTATTGTACTCGCGATTATCTGCAGCCAGGAACCAATTTTCTCACAAGTATACCCCGGCCGAGGTGATTGCGACCCCTCTCCGTCTTTTTGCCCCTAATTGAGCTAGCGCCTTGCGAATAAAACTGAGCGCGTGCGTCGTATGAGATGCAGCAACTGGTACCCGATTTGAATGTCTCGGGTCAACCGATAAACTCTGAGGTCAGCTCAAAGTCGCGGGATCGGTATTTGGTAAACAACTTCACCACTTAAGTGGTTACAGAGCCAACATTATGGCACCATCGAGTTTTGCATGCTCAAATTGAAGCGCGTCGAATAGTATACGATTTGTTTTCGTTGAGGTCAATTTAAGGCATGTTCACATCAGGTCATGGTCAGGGCAGAGCCACTCAGGCCACGAAGCTGGCCCAAGGAGGTCATATATGTAGCTTCTTCGATTCGGTAGGTCCTCACAAGTCCACTGGTGGCTTCCCGACTCGCTAGCTCAATTTGATCGGGACTTTTTGGTGAAAACTCCTGTGACCATAGTGACGTCATAAATGAAGTCGCCTAACTTTAAGAATGGAAAAGCGAATGCTGGGGCTTACAAAGATTGTATAAAAGCGCGAATTAATGCGCTTGAGACAGCTTTAGATGGCTCCTGGCGCCAAAATAACAGCTTTCATATTTCCCAACTGATTGATAATCGTGAGGTTGCGTGTCCGACCTGACTTCAGGTCACTCTTAAGAAAAATACGAGATAGCTACACACAAGTTGTGAGGCCTCTGTGAGATAGTACTAGATCATATAAGCTTCATTCCCCGTTGAAAAGTCCCCTGGCACGAAGGGTGCTGCAACGTCGCGACATTTTGGGACCTTACAGAGGTTCAATTTTGACGTCATTGGTTAACGGCCTGACCTTAACCCTCGCACTAACGATGTTCGACACTAGGTGGGTGTCGAACAGACCTCCTACCCTCAGTTTTTCGCAAATAACTCGCGCAAAAAGCGGCTGATTGCGACGACACTTTCAGTACCCTCGAGTTAATCAATATTACGCCTACCCTGTAATTTATATGACCCTGACTCAAAAGACCTTTGACTTGTGATTTGTTTTCCGAAACCATTTTTTGGCCGGAATCGAGTTTTGGCGTATTTCGCGTAAAGCGCGTTTTATTGTCTTTTTGTGGCTTTAAGCGATCAAACATGTGAAAGGATGTTGATCCCATGGATTCTAGTGGGTATCAAGGTCACGTGAAGGTCAGTCAGGTCACTGATCTTTGATGACCTTTGTTCACTCTTTCGAGTTCTACATGTTTCTAGGGTAGATTTTGGAGTTGATTTCGCATTTAGAAACCGTTTGAACATTTAAGAAGTAGTTTTGTTTCCCTCGTAACATGTGACCTGATGCACGAAAACATTATCTGTGATCAAAACTAACTTGAAATTCGTGATCAGCACCCCGCAAAACCCTATAACAGCTTCACTTTACGAAGCTCTAACAGGTCCCGATTCCCCGACTTGAGTTATGTCAACCAATGACCTAGGACCTTGAAATTGGGTATCATCGGCCTCCTCTCGTCACGGGCAACACGCTCTTTTTCCGCGAAGCGTTAGCTCGATCAAGGACTGAACGGCAAAGGGGTCCAATGGACCCTCCTCCCCCCCTCACGATAGACGCTGGCAAAACACCAACATGGGCGAGGGTGAAAATACAGCTGCTGTCATAAAAATTCAGCTTGAATCAAAGGTCAGGCTTGCCAAATTTCAGCTTTCGCAGCTATCAACAAAAATAAACATGTGGAGGCGGCACCCGCCCCCCCCCCCCGCCCCCTCTCCTCTCGGCCACTGCCAGCGAGGTTTTAAGCGTATCATACACGTTACAAGGCATCATATATCAAGATGACACACCCCAGCAGCCATATGCACTGAACAAAAACTTATTACCCACGCTAGTCTATCGGCACCATAGCACATGGTCGAGACTGTCGTCAGCCACGGACGCGCACTCGACCAACCCTCTGAGCCCGTTGACTGCGGGTGACCTTGACATGTCAAGCCTGATCGGCGGCCGGCCGCTGTCGTGCGTCGTTACACGCGGAGGGGAGGGAGACACAAAGCTCTGCGTTATAGTTGACCTCTGACCTTTCCCTGCGCCCTGGTCACTGACCCCGCTCCATGTCGCTGGGCGGTGGCATGGCGGTGGAAACCGGTTCTAGCCTCTACACATGCCACCATTATAACCCTCCCCTCCCCACGCTACTACGCGGCGTGGAGTACGCTCGTGCGTAACTGGGCGGAGCGAGGGGTCACGCGATACAGGGGCGGAACTGGTTGCCCTCCCGCTCGCCGAGCGACCTACGACTAATACCCTGGAGAACCGTACCTAGATAGTGGGCCGTGTCACCCCTAATGCTATCCACGATCCACGAGTCGAATCTATCCACGAGTCGATAGGTAATGATCGTATTTTGTGTTAGCTTTGCGGATATATTGCCTGTGTTACTGTGTATTGCTGTATGGTGTCTGCGTGTCTGTATGCAAATGAATCATTATTTACGGAATGATGTCTCATCATCCTCGATTATTGTTCTCCACACGACCGGAACAACGCCTTTGAGGCCCAGACAGTAGCCTCGATTTCCAGCCTATCTGGTCCCGATGTTCCAACTTCACTAGGTGTCACTGGCTTTGGCTCTTACCTCACCGTATATAGGCCCCCACGTAGCCGTGCAAACAGCATAGGCTGTATAGACTGTCCCACCACCCTGTATAGACTGTCCCACCACCCTGTATAGACTGTCCCACCACCCTGTATCGACTGTCCCACCACCCTCGGGTCATCATCTCCGTCACCACGCTGCCCCCTCCCCCCCCCCCCCTCCCCCCTCCGCAGGCATCCCGATCCGGAGCACACTAGAGAACTCGCTTACCGTCCAGTACTCGGGCCTCATCAGTCAGCTGAACGACAAGGCGAGGTCGACGGTGCGCGACCTGGACCCCACCAACGACCTCACCTTTCTGAGGATCCGCTCCAAGAAGCACGAGATTATGGTGGCACCAGGTGGGTGCGCACTGCGCGCGGCGGGACCCGGGAGTGTGCGGGGAGGGCTGCCGCGCGTTGGGCGGGGGCTGTGCGGGAAGGGGAGAGCAGTCACGTGCTCGATGGGAGATTGTACGGGTACAGGGCACGCACATTGCCCCAAAAGACGGTAAATAACTTTTGAAAATACCTATTTCCAATTTTAGTGTTTTCTGGACCAAAATTTTGCAAGGAATCCGATGGTGTGGTCCCCGAGATCCGAAAAATTTCCATTTTGGAGATAGCACCTATTTTTTGAAAAATAAATATTCGTCAGGCATAATAGTCAAATAAATTGAAAATATAATGAGTTAATTTTTGTAACAACACTAGAATGTGTCGAACGTGAATTAGAGATATATTTTAGCTGAGATGATACTATATCTGCGCATACATGTACAGTGGGTCTATTTAAGATCTCCAGAGCCACCACGTGGCGCTACGGTCGGGGTAGGGCGAGTCCAAATCCCGAGGGAAGTGAGGTCACCGGTCATTGTGGGGGAAGGAGGGAGGGGGAGTGACGCGGTATCACGGCGCATGGGGCGTGCGTAGCGCCGGGAGTGGGCCGCCCAGGGCCGCCCGCCGCTGCGCCGAGGCTGAGGGGAGGGGATGATGGTTGCGGGTGCGTTCACTCCGGCATGGTGGTATCCTGTTCATGTGGAACCAGCAAGAATGCGACTGAAGGGAATCATTATCTAAAACAAACGGACAAGCGAGAGGCAGCGCCAGTTCCAGCCAAAATCTTGAACAATGATAATTGAAATCTAGGACGGATAAATAGCATGCAACTATTCAGACAATAGCTGCATGATGTCTTAGACTTTTCTAAACTGTTATTTGAGTTTGGTATTTTTTTCATTTGGCACGTTCAGTTTTGGTGGGTTTTATCGGGTCGAAAAGAATCCGAAAAGAAAGAGTTGAAATGGCTCCAGAAAAATGACCAAAAAAATATTTTCTTTAAAAATGAAACTTAGCTAAACATTTATAAGCGATAATTTTGACTTTTTTAGAGGATATTGGGGAAAGATGTTGGTGAAAGATATCATCGTGCTTGTCTGTGATGCAGTAGAAGGAAGGTTTTGGTTCGTGTCCAGATAAAACCAGACCCGGGAGTGGGGCTCGAACTCACGACATCGCGTTCAGCTCACAGGTTACCCAACCTCAACGCCACGAGCACCTATCGGCCTGCGCAGCTTGCTCAGTGCTACGGCTAAAGTTCGGCCAAAGTGTCTAACGTCTGTCAATGTCACGAGGCGAAACCCCCAGGTAAATGTCCGTCCCGGTAGCTCGGTCGTTAGGGCGTTGGACTTCGTGTGGTGAGAGCGCACGTCCCGGTTGCAAAAGTCCGGGTTCGAAACGCGACGTGTGCTTGACGTTTTCGAGCTCCTGACGGGTATGGTTGTGGTTGGTGGCAGGCCGCTGCCAGGCGAAGTCAGTTAGGAGACCGGCCGTGCGCGGCTACGTTAAAATTTGGACTAATTCTGCCATAGACCAGGAATTACTTGATCGGAGGGTAGAGGGCAGGGTCAACGTGTAAGTAGGTATAATATTATTTAGTGGCCGAGAGCCGTGAAGGATGCACGGCTAAATCGTGTTCCCGGCTGTGGCGGGAAGCGGTCGCGCGTCGGCGCGCGAGCAGAGCAGAGCAGAGCAGAGCGCTGGGCAGAGGGTGTGTGTGTGGAGCGCGGCCGGAGGCGCGGCTGGTTGTGTGTTGTGTGTTCGGTCAAGCTGAGAACACAGGAATACAGAGACATGCAGTAAGACCGGAGGCTGTATCTGAAGACTGAGGTGTCTTACATTGGTGGCAGCGGTGGTTGTGGTTGCGAACCGGGTTGTGTTGGCCTAACACAGTCTTGGCCTGATAAATTGTTTGACACGGAACCGATCAGCTGTGAGCTGTTATATAAACATTTGATTTTTTTCACGCCCCAAGTGATACGCAGTGATTTACGACGACGTCGTGATTATCTCAAGAGGAAATGGCTCACTTCGCGCCACCCAGGTATGACGGTCGGGGGTCATTTCGTCGTTTCCGAGAGGATTTTAAGAGTTTTTGTGCCGTGCAGTCGTTCACGGGTGAGGCGACTCTGAACTGTTTGCCGCTGTGTCTGGATGGAGCGGCCCGAGAGGCGTTCGACACGTTTGAGCGTCCTGCTGACGGCTCAATCGACACTCTGCTAGACCGTCTCGGAGCCGTGTTCCCGGACGCTAGCGCCTTGGACTGCCACAGCGCGCTGCAGGCGCTCAAATTCGACCCGACGGCTCAGTCACTGGACACCTTCATTGTTCAGCTGCGCGGCCTGGTCACTGCCGTGTTTGGCGCCCACTCGCCTGATACGCATCTCTATCACTATTTCCTGGCCGCCTTGCCTCAGCGGTTGGCTCATGCAGTGGTGTCTTTGGGATCTGTGACCTTTGATGCAGCCGTAAAAAGTGTGCAAAACGTGCTGGCTGCTGATCGTCTGTCTCGGGGACCGGTGGGCCAGGGACAGCGCGTGTGTGCAGTGGGCGGCGATGGCGCCCGGTCCGAGCCCGCCCTCGACCAGGCGGAGGCTGGGCCGGCCGGATCGGACTCAGAGCGACCGGGGGTGCGTAAAGTGGGAGACGAGGCTGCAGAACCATCAGTGCTGGAGCAAATTCTGCGCCGCATTGCGCAGCTGGAGTTGCAGCTGGCTGCTACTAACCGGATGGGACAGATGAGGCATGACCGGGCCCGGGGACGACAACAGTGTGACGTGTCAATGCCCATATGTCTGTGTTGTGGGGAGACGGGTCACGGGAAACCCGATTGTCGTTTCCGTCTAGCCAGGTGCTTTGCCTGTGGGAAGGTGGGCCATGTTCAGCGCACGTGCCGCCTCTCGGGAAACGCCGGAGGGGAGGGCGCTCAGGGCGGCGCGCGCGCTCCCCGGTCACTCGGCCGCCGGGACCGAGAGTTTTGAATAACTGCGCTGCATCGGCGTCGGACATTACGGTCAAGGCAAAGGTTAGTGAGGTGCCAGCGCAGCTTGTTGTGGATACAGGAAGTGCTATAACAATAGTTCACAGGCGGATTTATGATCAGATTTCAGCGCGTCCCCAGCTACAACGTTGTGACGTCACCGCTAAAACTGCAACTCAACAGCCGTTGCGTCTGCTCGGTCGGTGTGCAGTGCATTTTGTTATCGATAGTGTGTCATACCCGCTCTCTGTGTTTGTATCCGACGAAATCGGTCCCATCGACTGCCTCCTGGGCATGGATTTTTTCGCGCAGTATCCGTTTGTTCTTGACTTATCGACGAAGCAGCTGACACCTGCAAACCAGGTGAACCGTCAGCCGGTCGCCACGGTGTTGCCTGAGCGACCGACGACTCGTGTGTGCAGGGTGTCTGTACAGGAAACGTACGCTATACCCCCAAACTGTGAGGTTGTGATCCCCGGCCATGTCGATGATGCTGATTTTGAGGGAGAGGCTGTGTTCATTGCCGACGTCGCAGTCAGTGGGTTGACGTTCCTGGACGGACTGGTTGATGTGAAGCCGGGCGGCAGTGTTCCGGTCGTGGTGCGTAACGTGACGTCATCCTCGGTCTCGGTGTCCAAGGGCAAGGGCCTAGGATCAATGGAAGCCGACTTCTCCATTGAAGGGGAGGGGAATGATGCAGACAATGGGGTGTCAAATGGTCCCAGCTCTGGCGCGGGTTCCTTGGAGGATTTGGTCGATCTGTCTGATGTGTCGCTAACGAGTCAGCAGCGGGAAAAGTTCTTTGCTCTGTTGCGCCGGTACCCCTCGTTGTTCTCAGACCAGCTTGGTCACTGCTCACTAGTTGAGCACGTAATCGACACGGGCACTGCCAAGCCGGTGCGATCAGCTCCCAGACGAATTCCCCCACACCTGGAGACAGAAGTAAAGCAGCGCGTGCAGGATATGGTAGATCAGGGGGTGCTGGAGCCGTCTGATGGCACTTGGTCATCACCGGTAGTCCTGGTGAAGAAAAGAGACGGTTCTGTGCGAATTTGTGGGGATTTTCGAAAACTTAACCGCGTGTGCCAGGTGCCAGCCTTTCCAATCCCAAGGGTTGATGTCCTACTTGACAGTCTGGGAGGTAACTCTTTGTTTTCGGTGCTCGATCTAAAAAGCGGGTACAACCAGATGAGCATCCGAAAGGAGGATCGACCCAAAACGTCCATCACGTTGCCGTTTGGGCTTTGGCAATACACAACGTGCCCATATGGCCTCAGTGGTGCCCCGAGTTCGTTCGCCAGACTGTTGAGTCTTGTATTGGGTGATTTGGCTCCCACTGATGCAGTGAGCTACTTTGATGACATTTTGGTTTTCTCTGGCGATTTTGACACGCATCTTTCACGTCTTGAGAAGGTGTTCCGTCGTCTGTCGGCTGCGAATTTGACTCTCAACCTCTCAAAGTGCAAATTCTTTCAATCAGAGATCACTTACCTGGGTCACGTGGTGTCGTCTGATGGGGTCAGTCCCGATCCAGAAAAGGTAGACAAAGTAAAGGATTGGCCGGTGCCTATGAATGAGAAGGCATTGTCACAGTTCTTGGGATTGGCAACGTACTTTAAACGGTACATCAAAGATTTTGCTGCTATCGCGGCTCCGCTGCATCACCTCACCAGGAAAGACGTAGACTTCCATTGGGATGCGGAGGCTCAGATGGCTTTTGACTCGCTAAAGGCGGCGCTGTGCACGGCTCCGGTTCTGAAATACCCTGACTTTTCCCCGGGAGCGAGCGAATTCGTACTAGACGTGGATTGCTCAGGGTCAAAGATGGGCGCGGTTCTGCTGCAGAGGGATGGACAAGGTGAGCGGGCAGTGGCATTTGACAGTAAAAGCCTGTCTAAATCCCAGCGGCAATATTCAGTCACTAAAAAGGAGCTACTCGCAGCTGTGACGTTTGTGCAGCAGTTTCGACATTACCTTTTGGGTCGTAAGTTCACGCTCCGCACAGACCATGCCGCTCTGCAGTGGCTTGTGAATTTCAGAAACCCTGACGGGCTTCTGGCGCGGTGGCTGGAGATTTTGGGCGAGTTTCAGTTTGAGATTGTTCATCGGCCAGGTAGGCTACATGAGGCTCCGGATGCGCTCAGTCGGAGGCCGGACCCCACGCAGGAGGTGTCTACACAGACAGACACAATGGATTTTCAGTCGCCTCCCGTCGCAGCTCGCCACGTTCAGTCCATGTGGCCCTCTGATTTCATGTGTTCGGCGCAGAACTCAGACCCCGCCATGGCGGAGGTGAAGAGGCAGCTTGCTGGGAGCACACAGCGGCCCTCCCAGTCCTCCGTGTCAAAGGGCGCTCTGCCGTACTGGAGGCAGTGGTCACGTCTGCGTTTGATTGATAATGTTCTGTACAGAGTGTTCCGGGCTGGGCCGAGGGGGCACGACCAGCTGCAGCTGGTAGTCCCACCCCAGCTCGTGCCTGTGGTGCTGGGGTCGCTTCATGATGGTCCGTCGGGTGGGCACTTCAACGCTTCAAAGCTGGCGAAAGTCGCGCGACTCAGGTTTTGGTGGCCGCTCCTGGAGCGTACGGTGACTGAGTTTTGCGAACAGTGCCGCCGCTGTGCCTCGCGAAACTCTCCGACTCCCCGCCCATGTGCGAGTATGGGGCAGTTGTCTGCGTCCGAGCCGATGGAGCTGGTGTCCATGGACCTTGTGACCAACCTGCCGGAAACCGCTCGAGGCTACAAACACCTGCTAGTGATCACTGATCACTCCACACGCTGGGTTGAAGCGTATCCCCTCGCGGATGAAAAGGCTACTACGATTGCGAATGTTCTTGTAAATGAGTTTATTTCTCGTTTTGGCGTCATGAAACGTGTGCACTCGGACCAAGGTCGGAACTTTGTCGGTGCGGTGATGAAAGCTGTGAGCGAACTGCTCGGCATTCAGCAGTCTCAGACATCCAGTTATCACCCTATGGGCAACGGGATGACTGAGCGAGCCAATCGCACCATTTTGAACATGCTGGCTAAGTTTGTTGAGCAGCACACGGAGTGGGATAAGCATCTTCCGATGCTCATGCTCGCCTACCGGAGTCAGGTGCACGACAGCACGGGATACTCTCCGTTCGCCTTGATGTTTGGGCGAGAGCCCCGCCTGCCGGCGGAAGCCTCGCTGGGTGATCGGCCGGTTGTGGATCGGGCCCCAACTTTCCCCCAGTACATAGACGATTTGAGAGAGACACTCCGACTTACTTTTAAGGATGTGGTTAAGCGCGATCAGCTGTCCCATGACCGCAACAAAGCTTTGTATGAGCGCAGAGTGAACGAGTGGTCGTATCGCCCGGGTGACAAAGTGTTCTTGTTTCGCAATGTACCGAAGCGCGGTGAATATCATAAGTTTGTGAGGCCTTGGCGTGCGGCTGAGATCATAGAACAATGTGGACCAGTGAACTATCGAGTGCGCGAGGAGGGAAAGCGGCGCAGTCTGGTGGTGCACCACAACCGCTTGAAGCCGGACAACACAGTGGAGCGCCCGCCGGCTGTGAGTGAGGGGCACAGGACCGCGACAAGAGCGCATGGGTTGTCTCTCTGGCGAGATGTGCCGGGAACGCCCATTGCCCGGCCCCATCGTGTGCCTGGTATGGGTGGGGCGCCAATTGTATTTCCGCCCCAAGGTGTCACAGCTGGCCGCTATGTACCGCAACCTGTTGTTTTGCCGCACGTGCCGATGCCGCGTCTGCCCGAGATGCGACCTGACTGTGTGCCGCCACCTGACCCTGTACCGCTCCATGACTCTGTGCCGCACCGGCCGGAGGTACCACATGTTCCGCCGCCGTCCCCGCCGCCGCCGTTCGATGCCGAGCCGCCGCGGGATGTGGATCAGCGGCCGCGAACTGTCACCCGTTTCGGGCGTGAAGTACGCCCCCCGAAACGGTTCGACCCTGCTCACTGGTCTTTTGATTAAGCGTTTGTTGTGACTGTCGTTGGCATATTGTTCAATAGGAGGGGAGGAGTGTAAGTAGGTATAATATTATTTAGTGGCCGAGAGCCGTGAAGGATGCACGGCTAAATCGTGTTCCCGGCTGTGGCGGGAAGCGGTCGCGCGTCGGCGCGCGAGCAGAGCAGAGCAGAGCAGAGCGCTGGGCAGAGGGTGTGTGTGTGGAGCGCGGCCGGAGGCGCGGCTGGTTGTGTGTTGTGTGTTCGGTCAAGCTGAGAACACAGGAATACAGAGACATGCAGTAAGACCGGAGGCTGTATCTGAAGACTGAGGTGTCTTACAAACGCAACAAGCTCAGCTTAGCGGGGACTCTTTCCTTGTGATTCCTTTCATTCAAAAGGTTCGGGCCAAATTTATATTAAAAAAGGGGGAGCCGAACCATGTTGGGTCGGGTTGAACCCGGTCGGACCTGTGTCTTACACGCAATCATGGTCAGAGAAAACAGAGGTCAATTTCGGGTCAAATATTTTTATTAACCGATCTTATTGTTTTTTTTAGCTTACACGTTTAATAACTTAAAGCTTTTTTAATCGAGCATTCATGCACAAAAATGTGGCATTCGTCCGCTTTTCCTCATCTTCTCTCAGCGACTTGATTGGACCTTAAATCTTACAAGCAAAAAATAAATCACCTGCGTAATAATTATTTGCCCAAAGGCGCTCTACGCAAGAAACGCCAGCCGGTCAAAAAACTGGCGAACGATACGATGCCTATTTCTATTGCTTGAATTATATTCAATGAAAATTTCAGCAGACATAATTAATCTTAATCCTTAGCTACCGGGCGCTCGGAGCATTCGCTAGCATTCCATTGCCAGCTGCAATTATCAACATCATATTTGCATTACTTTGGGTTCATCATAGTTGACAGTAGATGAACCGACCACAGCAAACCCATGCCTCATTATCCTTTCCTTCCAAGCAGCCAAGCTAACCGGCCGCCCGGCCCACCACCGCGATATAGAACAACACTAGAGTGCGCCATTTGCCTGCGGCAGTACCCCACCACGCCGGGGCTGTTTGACAGGTCAACCGCACCGTGACCTCGCCCCCCCCCCCCGCCCACCTCCCCATCGGGCCCAGCTCGGTACTGACCTCCCCTTGAATTTGACATAGACTCGACTGAGGCTCAACGCCATCTAGTAACGTCTGGAGATCCTTACTAGATCCACTGTACAGTCTGTCTTAAAAGTACCGCGCAAAGTGACGGTGGATCCATCGACCCTGACTGAGCAAGGGCCTGCTAAATTTGGGTCACCGAAGCAATTGACATCCTCGTCCATTCCCTAGGTTAATTGGTCGGTAACTTTTAAATTAAAACAGGCCCTTTCTCGGTCAGGCTTGATGGATCCACCGCCACTTTGCGCGGTACTTTTAAGACAGACTGTACATGAACTAGTACATTAACCCTCGTCGGCCGAGAAGGGGTGGGGCGGGTGCCGCCTCATAGGGCTTTTCGCGATAGCTTAAAACTCGCTTAGGGTAGACAGCTGAAACTTGGTATACCTACAAACTGGATCTTTTGACCTCAACTGCGTTTTCAGGTCAGGTCAGGTCACTGACCTATGACGTCATAAATAAACCTCTGCGAAGTCCTCAGATGTTGCAACTTTGCAACGCCCTCAGTGCCAGAGGAACTTTCACAGGAAGATGAAAGTTACAGGACGTAGTATCCTTCTGAGGTCTCACAACTTGTTTTATATCTCGGATTTAACCTAAATGTCACATGAGGTCAGGTCGGTCACGTGACCTCACCATTATAAGTCAATGGGGGAAATATTGAAACTGTTATTTTGGCGCCGGAAATGATCTAAAACTATCCCAAGCACATGAAATCGTGGTTTCATGATCGGACCTTACAAAGAGTGCATGAAACCACGATTTCATGTGCTTGGGACAGTTTTTAGACAATTTCTGGCGTCAAAATAACAGTTTTCATATTTCCCTCCATTGACTTATTATGGTGAGGTCACGTGACCGAACTGACCTCATGTGACATTTGGGAAAAATCTGAGATATACAATTTGTGAGACCTCTAAAGGATACTACGTCCTGTAAGTTTCATCTTCCTGTGAAAGTTCCTCTGGCACTGAGGGCGTTGCAAAGTTGCAACTTCTGAGGACCGTGCAGAGGTTCATTTATGACGTCATAGGTCAGTGACCTGACCTGACCTGAAACGCAGTTGGTGTCAAAAGATCCAGCTTGAATAAAATATTAGGTATGCCAAGTTTCAGCTGTTTTCCCTCAGCGTGTTTTGAGCTATCGCGAAAAACCCCTATGAGGCGGCATCCGCCCCACCCCTTCTCGGCCGACGAGGGTTAATGTACTAATTCATGTACATGTATGAGCAGATATAGTATCATCTCAGCTAAAATATATCACTAATTCATGTTCGATACATTCTAGTGTTAGTACCAGTAAAACGCCTTTCGGGCGAAGAACGAGCGAGCGAGATAGTGAGCCCTGCACGTGCGGAAGGACGAGAGGGTGCTTCCAACGGGCAAAGCACCCTTCTAACTGGTCGCTAGCGGTGTGCCAAATTTGAACGCAATCGGCCCAGCCGTTCCTGAGATCTGGAAGCGGCATTCTGCACGTGCGCACGTGCAAACGGGGTCCAAAATGACTTGCACGGCACTCTACTAACTGGTCCCCAACCGTGTACCAAATTTGAGCGCAATCGGTCCAGCCGTTCTCGAGATCTGGAAACGCCCCCTGCACGTGCGCACGTGCAGTAGCACCCTAACCGCAACACATGGGAATGCATTGCCTGGTGGGTGCCTACCTGTATGCCAAGTTTCAGCGAAATCGCCCCAGTAATTACCGAGTTACTGAAATGGGAACAAATTTGGCACCTCTTATTGCTGTATTTTGCACGTGCACTGGGGGTGACCCACATGCATCGAGAGTATCCTATTTTGGGTAGAAGGTATGCTGCTACCATACAAAAATTACCGCAAGTCAATCGCCCAAGCGGCTGCTGAGATATAGAGGATTCTTCATGGCTCCGAGTGGAAGATAAGGATATCTTTTCCAAGCGGGTTACTGAAAAACCGAGCGACGAAGGAGCGAGGTTTTTCTGGAACACGCGAGGAAAAGATATCCGATCTTCCACGAGTGAGCCATGAGGAATCCTATATCTTTCTATGTTGAGGTTTATTCTTAATCAATTAAATATTATATTTAAATGTATTCATCTATGCAAAAAAGATTTGGAGTAGTTTGTTTTTATTTCATAAGTTTCATACATAAACAGCCATTAAAAATGCCGTTCGGTTATTGACCCATCATCAGTTGAACTCTTGATTTTTGGCTATGAACCCTCGAGACCTTATCTTTGCATCTCAGAGAGATGCAGAGATAACAAATTCTTATCTTTGCATCTCAGAGGAGTGCGAGATAGAAATATCCCTGCACTGTAGACCCAATGGCAAATAAACCTCAACTAGAAAGATATGAGCCTCTCAAAATCACTACTTTTGCAAAACAGCTTGAACACCCTTGACTTTTCACGTGGCACGTGCCACGACGGTCACTGAGATGTATCAAAAGTAGTCAATTACGGGGTAGAAGGGATGGGGCTACGAGCGAGCGCAGCGAGCGAAGTGAGTCTTTTCAATATAACGGAAAAATCTCAGTATGAGCGGCCCGGTCCGGCCCGGACCGGCCTGTAACGCTTTTGAGAGGCTTATATCTCAGCAACCGCTGGACCGATTGGCCTGCGGTCTTTTTTGTTGGGTAGCCCCATCCCTTCTACCCCGTAATTGACTACTTTTGATACATCTCAGTGACCGTCGTGGCACGTGCCACGTGAAAAGTCAAGGGTGTTCAAGCTGTTTTGCAAAAGTAGTGATTTTGAGAGGCTCATATCTCAGCAGCAGACTTGTAAACGATTCAAAAAAATTCAATCAATTCAATCACGACTCACTTGATGAAATGACCGATTCAATCATAACTCAATCAAACAGTCTGATTTTCCAAGCGATTCAATCACGACTCATGGACCTTGTGATTCAACTCAATCACGACTCATCCCATTATCAGTGATTCAGGGAATGACTCAACTCATGATTTAAGTCAACGCGATTCAATCAAGATGTTATATAAAATATATACATATGTGATATCAATCTAAGACATTTTTGGAAACTGATACCAAACAGATACCAACCAAATACACTAGGAGAATACCAAAAAACATAGAAAAGTACTAAATCTATACTGAACTCAACAAAGTTGTAGCTATTTATATAAATATGGTGTAAAGATGGGAATTTAAGTACAGAAAACACAAGTTCTGTTACAAATGAAGCTACCACAACCAGAGGACTTATAAAAATTAATTTATTGGCTTGGCGCTTGCAAAAGGAAACATGCAAAATAGCACAGAACACTAAATCAGCATCATCGAAAAGGACCAAAATTTGCAAATCAATTGTGATACCCAAACTAAAATAGCTGGTGATCAGCCATAAAAAAAAAATATTGAGTGATACTTTAGGAAGCAGTGGTAAAGCCGGTAAAGCATTACACAGGACTTGACATTTTCGGCGTGCTACAAGTTTTCTTTACTATCAAGAATACGGAATATCGACACATACGAAGCTATTCAATAGTTACATAATATAAATTGAATGCTCTCATGATAAAACTACCTCAACCATCCATATCTTCAATGACAAAATAACAATTCCAAGCCCGCCCCACGATACCAAACCAAACTTCATACGCGGCGGAGCTGAGCTGCAAGTTGTAAAGGCCTGGCCAGTTCGCGTTTTCTGCGTGCGTTTTTTGCTTTTGCGAGTTTGCGTGATTTGCATAATATGGTTCAAGAAAGAAACGATATTATGTTTTGTTTTTGTTATATTTTTAAACAAAAAAAATTAATTATTAAATTATTATAAAAGGTTTTATTAACTTTTATATAATATACGCAAAACACGCAAGCTTGCAAAAAACGCACGCAGAACACGCATAGTGTAGCCAGGACTTTAGTACTTAAGTACGCATGGCATGTTTATTAATCCAACCCAGGGCACTATCCAACCCAGAAATGACAAACAAAGCCTCTGATTGGCCAGTTTTGGCTGACAGACGCAGAATATTTGTCAGCCATAGAATACTATGCTTTAGCACTTTTTCAATTATGACGCATACGTTAGATTTATAAGTTAGGGCAGCTAAAATATTGTAGCGAATCTTACATGTTAAATATAACATTTTTCGGAAGCCCGTCCGGATTGTTTCTAGTGAGTTTGGTGTCACAAAGTATTAAAAGAAATGATTATTCTCTATTTAATTAAGAACTAAAGCTTTTAGCCACTAACATCCGCCCGACAGTCTCCAGAATCCTGCGTACGGGGACACCGCAGTCTCGGTTTATGTTATCGCAATGGGGAAAAGGTGAAATTTTAAATGAGTCAGTACCGTGTTAAGAAGTACGGATGCTTTCAAAACTAAATTCTTTCAATTCAAATTCCAGAATATCCTTTCGCGGAAATAACCCTTCTCAGCCTGTCGGCCCATTCTCGAACGCTACAAGTCTGAACAGCGAGCGTCTCATGCGTTGCTCACGTATCGCGATAAAAAGGACGGTGTCATATAATCAAATGAACTTTTCTTATGCAGAGGGCATTTGAAACCTCACACCAAACGCCTCCCTACCTTGTTTTCTACTGCTGCCTTTCACATACCTACCCAATGACCGTTCCCTCGACGTTCCTTATCGACTGCCTCACATTCAACGGCCATATCCCACCTACGCAGAAAACCAATCGGCGGCACTTTCAATCGTCCCTTGAATAAAATTGCTACCTACACGCATTTAGAGGAGAACGAGGCCCAGAAAAGGCATGCATAAAACGATCGGTTTTGGCCCTCATGGAATAAGCCAGCAGGTAACATCATAATGATTGAAGAACATTTTCGGGGACATGATATCTATTAGATATTATTTTGCAAAGGTATTGTGAACATAACGTCCGCGTATCGCAGCTTTGAATCTGCTGGTGTCAGTCCCATGCAGCAGCCACCAGACCACCGCCCCGCCGCCTGCCGTTCGCTGATCATACAGGCCGGCTGTCCCAGTTTCTCATCAAACGATCACAGCTGACTTAAATGCCAAACAAAAACAGACACGCAATATTGTAGATCATGCCAGCTCTTTCAGTCATGCACGTGGAGATATATCGGTAGTTTTCCTATCACAGATCACACTGAACAGAGCAAAAGCGTAGACACGCAGCAATAAATAATGTATTATCAAGTACACCGATCGATGCATCGTGGAATACACCGAATAATACATCATTGCTTTAACGTTCCCCCAGGTGGGTGGGGGCGTTTTTGGCCACACCTGACAATTTTGTGCTTGCATAGATAAAACGACACGAAACTTAGCATAGCTTATGTATAATGCATCGATTCGCATCATCATTTGTGAGAAAAAAAATGTAACCCCATGTCACCTAAATTTGGTCAGGTCACCATGACGTAGAAGTTTGAAACTCGAGCTATTGCATGAGAGAATCAGTACCAACATCTTGAATATCTTTAATTTTGATATCGGTGACCTAGGGTCAGGTCAACTGTGCGACGTCTCCAGTTTCAGTCAGTATGAGGAACTCGAAATGTTCTGCTTTTGAAACAAAAACACTCAAACATCGGGATCTATCGTATGCTCCTGAGGTCATCTCAGGTCATGTGACGTCTCCAACAGTTTATTTTTGTACATTGATTTTAGATGGAACGTGGCCAGAGCGCTAAAAACATCATAATCATAGGCGGCGGAAAGGGGAGGGCACCGGGGCACCGTGCCCCCTTTGATTTTGGCATTTTAACATTAGCCCTATAGGCGTTGCATGGAAAGAATGGGATCAAAACTCGGCAACTCGGCAACGGCAACCAAACTTAATTGAAGGTGTTCCGCCGCTACTGATGTTAATCTCAATCTCAATGTGACGAATTGACTGACATGCAATATGGCATTTTCTGCGACTTTGACCTGAGGTCAAATTTATTAAGTTGACCTTGTTAGGTCAACAAGACGAGAGAAACGCAGTGCCGGGAAAATCAACGTAATAAAGGTTAGTATCAAAAGTTTTGAAAGAAAAGACGATCTCTGAAGCACACCGATTGTTTAGTTTTTGCCCTTTCGAGGCTTAACCCTACTTGACCTTAGCTCAAATCTGAGAACCTGAAAGACTTTCGAAAGAGCTAGGTATCGAATTCGCTTTTCCGCGGCGCTGTAGCTTCTTTGGTTCCCGGGAAATGAACCAAGTTGTGAAGTTGTCAAAATCGGGAGCCAAAATTCGTCATCATTTTACTTTTGGTGACCTCCAGTGACCTCAGCGATGACCTGATCGAAAATGACCTGCATGATTCTGAAGAAAAATAGCGAGCTATATCGACACCTTTTTTTTAAACCCCACATCTGTTCTCCGGTGAATTTCCGGGAAGCACGAAAGATCTCTTTTTAGAAGTGTCCAATCGTCCGATCCTGATCAAATTTGTGTGTTCGTAAGCTTGCTCTGGCATTGCTTGATCTGCCAAGACAGACAAACTTGAGAAAAATCGAGTGACTGTACCTTTTTTGAAGGTTTCTAAACAACTTGTCTGAACTTCACGGGAGAACAAATGTGGGGTTAAAAAAAAGGTGTCGATATATTTATTTTACTGCGTTTTGCGTTTTGTTACATTCCCAGATAGCCTGGTGTGGCCGAATACGCCTCCCCCCCCCCCCCCCCCACTTAGTTGGTTGAGGGCCACCCGGGCGCGGGTTAATAACATGGCGCAACAGGCTTTGTTATCAACTTGTCCTTTTTACACATAGGCGACACTAGATATCACAGCCAACGCCCATCACCAGCCTGGTGGTGGGCTTTGGCCAGCGATCGCCGATCGGGGCCAACGCGGGCTCTTACTCGTCCACAATCAGCACGAATGATGAATTGCAGCTGCTCCAGACCGGCCACTTCAATCCAGCGTGTAATCCCCAGTCCACATCAGAACTACTAGTGGAACTCTACTGAGTGGGCCAACTGCACTGCATATTTGACCTCCTTTGCAGCTCTGGCTTTTCAGAATTTGAACAGCCTTCTCTTTTCCACCCTTCTGTGCTGATGAATGATGATCTTTTGGAAACCTGGAAAAAAGACAGTACATAGAGATGAAACTGTTTTGCTATGGGTCTGTTCCAGTTGCACTTCCTAGTTCCTAACACATCTAAACTCCTCCAAGAGCAAGAAAGAGAAGGTTGGAGCAGGGCCCTTCTTGGCTTTGTAGGGGCGAAAGCTGCCACTGGAACAGGGAACAATCTTGAGGAGTTAAGAGGTGTTAGCCTTAGGAAGTGCGACTGGAACAGACCCTATGACAATGTTTGTGCATGAGCGAGCAGATGGTAGAAGTGGTCAATTAGTGAGTGGAACAAATGCAAATGTCAGGAAAGCAGTCATATTTTGTGATAGACACGATGCAGATGTTGGCCAAGCTGACAAGGCAGATATAATTACCAGCTTGTTACACTATAACTCATCATATTTTCATGTTTAACAGAGGGAATATAATGTAAAAAAGCCTTAACCAGATGAA
Source organism: Amphibalanus amphitrite (assembly GCF_019059575.1). Lineage (NCBI taxonomy): Eukaryota > Metazoa > Arthropoda > Thecostraca > Balanomorpha > Balanidae > Amphibalanus > Amphibalanus amphitrite. The sequence continues at coordinate 179,198 of NW_024881510.1, read as the reverse complement.
AGTAGATAATATAAGTTCTGTAGAAAAATGTTGATGTAAGTAATGTAGGATTTGTGGTTTCTAAAGGCTAGGTAGATGTGTTCCCTGTTCAACAATTCTTCATCATTCAGACATTGATGTCAATGTACATGCATCAACATACCTGTTTTGAAGTGATTCTGGGCTGCTTTCCTGAGCAGTTGATGGCCACGACTGGAATCTTAAAAACACAGCTAATTTTTCCATTTTTTAACTATGACTGAGGATCGTCTGTGCTGAAAAAGAGATAGACAATAGACATCAGCTGATAGACATTGTACAACTCATTTGTGAAAAAGATCAATTCAATTTAGGGGTAGGTCTTAGAATAATGGTGACATGAATGAATTTAAGTTTTCACTTTTCACCAGTCCAGGTACCTAGTGACAAAATGAAATATTGTAGGAGGTACCAATGATAATGTTTCTGATAGAAAATGCAGGCATTTTAGAATTCAGTTGAAGCTTTAGATGGAGGATTTTTGGAAAATATTTGCCACAAATAACATTGGAATATCAGGAACACAAATCAAATCTTATTTGATGTCAAAAACAAATCAAACTGTTACCATTGAACACCAAGCAGCATGCCAAGTAGTCATTGACTAAGACATATGCATGTTACACATGGCTACAGTACTTTGAAATAGCTTTTATAAAATGTATGCACTCATGTAATCAAAACATGTAAATATTTCAGCTTAAACTTTTTTCACACTAAACCTGCTAAGCCAAGAAAAAAGATCAATATGAGAAGCCCAAAACAAGTTGTTGAAAACATAAACAAAGGTGATGTTACAACAAAACTGAGTCAAAACACTCAAAACTAAGTGTTTCAATGAACGCAAGATTAATGCGTGTCACAGAAGCAGCTGTCCACTGTAAAGCAGAGTGGGCACAGCATGGTGAAAGCAGGAAGTGGTGCACAAACTGAATTAAGAAGTGTGCCCGTCTGACTGTATCTGCATCCCTTTACATGTAGGTACTTACAAAATTCGAGCATTATCAGCCAAAATTTAACTGTGAACCAGGCCATGTCCACTCGCACATGAGAGGTGTGCAAAAACATGCCTGTAATACCTTGTTCCTAGATACATAAAGATGAAAATGTGTTGTGTCTGTGTGGTTAGTGGCATGACGTGACATGACTATTATCAATATCTGACAATACAATAATCATAATATTATCATTATTGCAATTGTAATTAAAAATGATAAATTCAACTTTTCTTCTCACTTTATAAAGCCAAAATACCTGAGACTTTTTAATATCAAGTTTGCGTACTCCAAAATCGTAACTATTCCGCTTCCTCCAGTACCTAATAAGTTTGCGCAAGACTATTATCCATTAGATGTAGGGACAATCATGACCACTTGACTAAAAAAAATGGTTGACTTGCTTTTTACAAGCCTGTTAATTTACTACACAAGGGGAGGGGAGCACTGCAAAAGGGCGTGGAAATCGCCACATTTGTCTCAAGATGTTTAATGCATAATAATCGGCACCAAACTATCGTCGTATTAGTATGCAATGTCACCAAAGAAAAAGCCAACGCCATTTATCAAATATCAAAGAAAATTGGCAATATCTAGCACAACGAAACACATAAATCAACACCTAACCAGGCCGGCCGAGTCCCCGATACCACCATGGCGACCGCTCAAGTCCAACTGGCCGGCAACTGGCCAATCAGGGAGCTTGTTTGTCATTTCTGGGTGGGATTAAAAAACATGCGTACGCATGCGCTAAGTGGGCAGCCATCTTTAGTTTAGCAGCAGAACCATGGATTACTTAACTATATAAAATACATAGTTTTTATTTTTAGATTCAATTAAGCATATTTATGCATGCGTGTGAAACAGTTTTTATTCTGTCCAGTCCATAAAAGAAAAAATATCAAACAGTAAAAATCTAAATTGGTTTGTATAGTGTCCTGGGTGTGTAGTTCCGTCGAACGGTCCGGGCCACGACACGCCACCATTTGTCCAAGATGGAGACTGTTTATTTTCGATAGTGGCGGACAGGGAACGACACAATAGAGAAACAAGTACTCGGTACTGAGTACGACGGTACCCATAGGCTACGGTCGCTACATCCGCCACCTCAATAAAGTTGAACATAATTGACACCGGATGATACACCAAATAGACACGACACAGCTTATACTCGAAGCTGTTAAACTAATACAGAAACGCGGTTAGAGCCAATAACTGAAACGAAACAATCAGACACTGTGGTTCTGAAAATACAATCAGCGCAGCCTCACAGGCACGAACCGACGGCGACCGAACGACGATCTCGGCAGCTCGTGTTCAGCCAGATCAGAGTCAGGCACGGCACGGTCCGCGCTATCAGCGCCGGCGGTGGCTGGCTGTGATCGTGAGGGCGTTGTTCGTCCTGTAGATGGCGGTGCTGTCTCCGGCGGTGGCGCTGGCGGCTGGTCCAGCAGCAGAGTCGGTGACCGCTGAGTCGGCGGCTGAGACAGCAGCGGAGTGACGGGTCCGGCTGTGCCTGACGGCGGTGTGGCAGGTCCGGTTCCATCCTGGCTGCCACTAGGCACGCTAGCCAGGTGAGCCGCGTTCCTTCTGGTGCCGTCAGCCAGCAGGTAGGTTGCTGGGCCGAGCTGCTGGGTGACTGGGACTGGAGCCGAGAATCGACTTTGCTCCTTCGGGACGTGTCCTGGCTTCTTCACACGGACCAGGTCCCCCGGCCGCAGACCAGGCCGCTTCACACCTTTACGTGTAGCGTAGTTCCGTTTGTTTCGGCGCTGTTGTTTGGCGACACGGTCGGAAATCCTCTTGTCATGTGCTGCTTCCTCTACGACTGGTAGATTCAGACGCATCCGGCGTCCATGCAGCAGTACTGACGGCGCCTCACCGGTGCTACAGTGGGGGGTCGTCCGATACAGCGCGAGTCGCTGTGTGACGTGGTTGGAGAAGGAGTCTGCTGTCCTGAGCCTCAACTGGGCGGCTTCCTGCAGCCAGCTCTTGACTTCTCGATTTAGCCGCTCGACTGCAGCGTTGCCACGCGGCCAGTAGAGTGATGACCGGTGGTGCGTGATGCCGCGACGCTGCAGGTACGTGCGGAACTTCTCACTTGAGAACTGTGGACCGTTGTCACTGATGATTTCATCACAGAAACCTTCTCGAGCCCAGAGGGCGCTGAGCATCCTGATGATGTCATCAGTTTCGACTGTGGATGTCAGAGCTATCTCTGGCCACTTGCTGTAGTAATCGGTAACGACGATCGCGAACCGTGCGGCAGGAGGCGCTGCGGAGATGGGTCCCACGATGTCAATACCGAGCTTGGACCATGGTCGGTCAGGCAGCTGGACGGGCTGTAGTGGTGCTGGTCGCGCCTGCTGGGCGAGCACCGAGTCCTTTGAACAGCACACGTGGCAGTTCTTCACGAGAGCGGCAGCAGCAGTCGCCATGCCGGGCCACCACGCCAGGTCTCTCAGGAGTTGTTTCGACCGGACAACGCCTTGGTGACCGGCGTGTGCCAGCTCCAGGTACCTGCTGCGCAGCGTCTCGGGGACGACGACCCGTTCAGGTCCGCGCATGACGATGCCATCTTCTCTGCACTGGAGTTCGTGGCGCACGGCGAAGTAATCGCGAAGGTCCGGCGCGCACTTGCGAGCCGCGTCGGGCCAGCCGAAGCGGATTGTAGAACGCAGCTTCTCCATCACCGGATCGGCGGCTGAAGCGGCTCGGATGTCCTCCTCCGTGAGGACGTCGGCAGCGGCATCAGTGACGAGTGCGACGACATCGTCACTGTCAGTCTCAGCGGCAGTGGTGTCTGGGAGCGGTAGTCGCGAGAGAGTGTCCGCGACCGGGATACTGTGGCCAGGCTTGTACTGGACGGTATAAGAGTACGCCATCAGTCGTGACTGCCATCTGGCGATCCGAGCTCCTGCGCGGTTGGCTGACTGAGGCGACAGCAGCGTTGTCAGCGCGGAGTGGTCGGTTCGTAGGGTGAAGTGGCGGCCCCAGAGGTAGATCCGCCAGTGCTCGATGGCATTCACAGCACTCAGCGCTTCTTTTTCGGAGACTGAGTACTTCGCTTCAGCATCTGTGAAGGAACGTGACCAGTAGGCCACTGGGCGCTCCTGTCCGTCCGCCTGGATCTGAGTCAGGACGGCGCCTGCCCCACGGTCACTGGCGTCCGTGGTGACGATGGTGTCCAGTGCCGGCGAGAACGGCATCATCACCGGACTGGAGGAGATCAGGCTCTTGACGCTGTTGAAGGCGTGTTCCGCGGCTGGGCCCCACTCGAAGGGGACGTCCTTCTTCAACATCACAGTCAGCGGCTGGACCACCGTGGAGTAGGCGGGGATGAACCTGCTGAACCAGGCGGTGGTGCCGATGAAGCTCCGTAGCTCCTTGAGGTCGGTGGGGTGTGGTGCATCCACCACAGCCCTGATTGCTGACTGCAGAGGTGCGACTCCGTGCTTCGTCAGGCGGTGACCACAGAAGTCGACCTCAGGCTGGGAGAAGACGGACTTCTGCATGTTCACTGTGATGCGAGCTGCGCGAAGCCGGGCCAGGACGGCATGCAGGCGGGCGTCGTGCTCGGACTGAGTGCGCCCGGACACCAAGATGTCGTCGAGGTAGTGACCACATCCTGCGATCCCGTCCAGGACTTGGTCCAGGAGCTTCTGGAACGCAGAGCCAGAACTGACGAGACCCATGGGAACTCGTTTCCAGCGGAAGAGGCCGTCCATGGTGAGGAATGCAGTGATGTCTCGGGAATCTTCATGCAGGCAGAGTTGGAAGTACGCGGACTTCAGGTCTATCCTGCTGTAGACGGTGCCTCGTAGGTTCCGCTCCAGGTCATCTATGGTGGGAAGTGGATGTACCTCCGCAATGATCTGTGAGTTCGGCCATCGAAGATCAGTGCAGATGCGGAGTTTGCCATCCTTCTTGCGAGTGACAGCCAGTGGGCTGACCCACTGAGACGCGTCTGCTCGTTCGATGACGTCAGCTCGGAGAAGTCGATTGAGTTCAGCTGACACCTCCTCCCGGACTGAGAGAGGCAGACGACGAAGCTTGAACGCTTTAGGCACAGCGTCAGGCTTCAGCTGGATCCTGTGAGCGTATCCGTCGATAGCTGGGAGATGAAGTTGCTCCTCTGACGCAGAGGTCTGCTCATCCAGATCGAAGATGGTGTGCGAAGCTGGGTGCAGAGTTAATCCCAGGGCACTCAGCACATCCATACCCATGATGGCCTCCAGGCGGGGCGTGTCCACCAGGTAGAATGATGCGTTGACCTTGCGCTCGTTGTAGCTGATGATGGCAGGGAGGGTGCCATGAACTTGAATGGGGTTGTGGCCGAAACCGTACAGGTTAGCAGAAGTAGGCTCGTAGCTGACACCCTTGAACAGCTGCTTGGCACGCTGCAGGCTTAGAAGCGAACAGGTGGCACCTGTATCCACTTGAAGATGCACACCCTCACGTGTGATGTCACCGGCTGCGATGGTCACTGGACACGACAGCTTCGTTGACTTGCCCTGTTCACAAGCCAGAACGTGCAGTTCTCTGACAGCTTGTGGTCTGGAACGGCTGGACCCAGATCTGCCGCCACGAGGACCTGGTTTCTTGGGTTTTGAACCTCCACCCCTGGGTTCTGGGTTGTCGCGACTGCGACACCAGGCAGCGAAGTGTCCCTGGCGGTTGCAGATGTGGCAGACGATGTGCCTGGCTGGGCAGCTGGGATCACGGACAGGGTGATCGTGACGTCCACAGTTGGTGCACGGGGTGCTGACGGCCTGGGCAGGTTGCTGATGCCCTTTACGTGTCTCCACCTTGGCGACAGCAGGAACAGGTGGAGCGGCGACAACACCATGCTGAATAGTAGCGGCCTGCTGCAGAGCCTGCTCATGAGCCTCTGCCATGCCGAGCAGCTTCGGCAGTGTTAGGTCATGCTCCTGCAGAAGGCGCTGACGCAGAGCATTGTGAGGGGTCTTCTCCACAATTTGGTCCCTGATCAGCTCGTTCTCCATCGCTCCGAAGTTGCACTTCTTGGCAAGTCCATGCAGAACTGCAGCGTAGTCTGCCGTAGACTCATGTGACTGTTGGCCTCTTTGCCGGAACTGGAACCGTTCTACGATGACGTTGGTCTTGGGTTCGTAGTGGTTGCGTAGTTGGCGAATGGTGACGTCATAGTCGTCCTCGTTCTCGTCCTTCACCAGCGCCGGCAAGTTTTCGTAAACGCGATATGCCTCATCTCCGATTGCACAGAGTAGCAGTGCACGTCTCTGGGCCGCTGGTAGAGGGGTGTCGCCACTGCGAGCAATCAAGTAGTTCCCGAACCGCCGCTCCCACGTCGCCCACGGCGTTTGCGGTGCACCAGGGTGCGGCAAAAACGGCGCGGGGAGTGGCACTCCCCCGTCGAAGGCGCTCATTGCGTCGCCGAATGCAAGAAAACTGACGAAAATATAACACACGCGCTCGACATTACGTGAAAAGTTCGAAAAGTATCCACTCGTCGCCACAATATAGTGTCCTGGGTGTGTAGTTCCGTCGAACGGTCCGGGCCACGACACGCCACCATTTGTCCAAGATGGAGACTGTTTATTTTCGATAGTGGCGGACAGGGAACGACACAATAGAGAAACAAGTACTCGGTACTGAGTACGACGGTACCCATAGGCTACGGTCGCTACAGTTTGGCAATATGTATTTAGCCCAGCACTAGGAAGTTGCAGCGTATATTGACGCGGCTGCGACATAAAAGCGTATTTTGCGTGGTTTCCATGTGGCAAATATTGCGAGCAGTCTGACAAATCTCTAATCCGAATTAAGCATCGAATGCAAAACTGTTAGCGGTCCTCAAAACTGGAAGGTGAAGAACACCAAACGGATAAAGATTGTTTGTTGAGCTATGAAAACAATAGTTTTTGGGTGATGGTGGAGGTGATGGGAAGGTGGTTGTTTTTTTTTAATACCTAGTAGGGTATGTATCTACTTTTTGCCATTGTATCTTTACTTTTGTGTAATTGGGAGCCACCACGGCAATATGTGACAGATCCATCAATGCTCATAAGCCAAGGTATTCCAATATTTAGGTTGATAGGTAAACGCTGATTCTGCTGGGAAATGTAAAGTGAGTGAGAAGACCATGGATTAGATCAAGCAATTTATGACCCTTAGCCCAAAATCAAATCAGTAACTAAGGTTACCAAATTATAATGTGAACATGCATTGTGTATTCATCAATATGTTTTGCTTGCTCACAAATGTCCTGTTGAAACAGGGTATTGAAAATATAAAGATTAACATGATATCATAAACATGTGTGTTGTGCAATGTGCGCCTGCTTACTGCTACTGTTAACTTGATTACTATACTGATTTTAGGGCACTGGAATGAAACTTTACATTCATTTTTTCATTTTCATGTATTGACATTTATGTATAATTTTGTGTTTACAGTTTGATTAAAAACTTAAAACAAAATTTCTATGTTTTTTTCAATAATGATAGCTGTGCGCATTTATAATACTGCAAAATACATAAAAAATTTGCAGTGCATTGTGTGTGACTATGATGCAAATAGCACATATATTTCTACATAATATAGTACTAAATATGGTCATAACTTCAATTTCCAGCACACGGTGATTGAATCATTTTGTTAATTCAATCAACTTGAATCGATGAGTTGCCGATTCAATCACTTGCAGTTGCCATGTGTGACCGATTCAATCAGGATTCATATGGTGACAAGAGGTGATTCAACCGACTCAATCACAGTGAGTCGGCATTTTCAAGCGATTCATGAGAATCGATTCAATCAGAGTTGAATCGCTTACAAGTCTGCTCAGCAGCCGCTTGGGCGATTGACTTGCGGTAATTTTTGTAGGGTAGCAGCATCCTTTCTACCCAAAATAGGATACTCTCGATGCATGTGGGTCACCCCCAGTGCACGTGCAAAATACAACAATAAGAGGTGCCAAATTTGTTCCCATTTCAGTAACTCGGTAATTACTGGGGCGATTTCGCTGAAACTTGGCATACAGGTAGGCACCCACCAGGCAATGCATTCCCATGTGTTGCGGTTAGGGTGCTACTGCACGTGCGCACGTGCAGGGGGCGTTTCCAGATCTCGAGAACGGCTGGGCCGATTGCGCTCAAATTTGGTACACGGTTGGGGACCAGTTAGTAGGGTGCCGTGCAAAAGTCATTTTGGACCCCATTTGCACGTGCGCACGTGCAAAATGCCGCTTCCAGATCTCAGGAACGGCTGGGCCGATTGCATTCAAATTTGGCACACCGCTAGCGACCGGTTAGAAGGGTGCTTTGCGCAAGCCGGTTGGAAGCACCCTCTCGCCCTTCCGCACGTGCAGGGCTCACTATCTCGCTCGCTCGTTCTTCGCCCAAAAGGCGTTTTACTGGTAAATATTCACTCATTATATTTTCAATTTATTTGACTTTTGTGCATGACGAATATTTACTTTTCAAAAAATAGGTGCTATCTCCAAAATGGAAATTTTTCAGATTTCAGGGACCACACCATCGGATTCCTCGCAAAATTTTGGTTCAGAAAACACTAAAATTGGAGATAGGTATTTTCAAAAGTTATTTACCGTCTTTTGGGGCAATGTGGACGGGGAGCGGAGTCATGTTCTTGGCGGGACTGTATGGGCGAGGCTAGGGTGTGTCTCTTTACTAGATGCTTTGCACTGGTGATTTAAGTTATGTGAGAGTTCTTAACTATTTTGTACTGGTACTTTGAATGAATCAAGCCGTAACTGTTATAGGAATTGAATTGCTTTTGCTGATAAGAAAATACTTGCGCTAGCTGAAGGCAGCATAGTGAACAACTTCAAGTGCATCGGTAATGGTCAAACTAGTGGAAATCCAGGAATTTAATGGTTGGACCTTCCTTCTCATTGAGGGGTGTTTCAACTTGTTCTCTCCCCCTTTTCAGATAAGGAGTACCTGCTGATAGTTATTCAAAATCCAAACGAGTGACATCACTAGGCAAGCTCACGTGAATCTGAACACTAAAACAAGATTTACCACACACTCGAGCTATTGATGAGGCTCGCTAACATTATATAGATGTGTGGCTATTTATTTGTGTTTTAATTGATGCTCGGTTGCACATTCCATTGTTGCAGCCCCAAGTTTGTATCGCGGGCACAACTGGTGAAAATTGCTGTCTAACACGCTGTTTTCCTAGCATTATCGGCGGTGTGGCTTTATCCGCCAGTCTTTGGGCGTCCATGAGTCATTGCGTCGGTGAAATTCGTTCGGATGCCACGTTTTGTTTTATTAATTGAATAAATGCGAAGCTGTTTCCTATTGTGTTGTGTTGTATCAGTGGTAGAACCGACGATGTCAAATTCTTCTTATTTCGGTTTGGGTTGGTTCTTTGTATGCCGGCTGGCCCTCTCCCAAAGGCTGACCCTTTCCCATCTTCATTCCTCCCATCTCCCCTAGATGAGACTTCAGCCTTGCTGTCTCTGTCTATCCTCCTTTCGCTTGCCCCTTCTCGCCGTCCTCGCAACTCAAACACGCCCTGTGACGGGTATACATATGTGGTTTGTATTGATAGTAGCCGCGCAGTGGAATGTAACGTGGGCGGCGGCCGGCGGCGCGACTGGCGCAGCGACGTACCGCAGCGGCCGGCAAACACCCAGACACACCCAAACACACAAACAGGGCGGCGCTAGCGGGGCGGGGTTAACGCAGAGCGGGGCAACATGACTAGAATCTTGCAGGAAGACACAAAATATACTTCCGCTATAAGCACTTGGATTTGATTCACAAGGTGACTTTGATGTGCAATAAGTGACGCTGCGAGCGCGGCGGCGCGGGTTATAGATGACGCTGTAAGCGTCACACGTAACACGGTGATCGCGACGAACACGAATAGAGGGATTAGAACGGCGGCGCGCGCGGCGGCTAGTGTTTCCGCCGGGCGCGGGTGGGCAGCGCGCGCACCAGGGCTCCGAGCCGGTCCAGCTGCTCCTGGATGGCCTCGCGCTGGCGCCACTGCAGACTGCGGAACGCCACCTGGCGGTTCAGCCGCAGCGCCAGGCCGCGGGAGGTCTCCTCCAGGCGAGCCTGCTGCGCGCGCAGCCGCTCCTGGGTACGGCGAGCCTGATCCGTGGCCGCCGCGCGCTCTGAGGAAGGCAGGAAAATCAAGTTAGTCCTCATAAATAACTGGTACAATTTGCACAACAGTAGCTGAACTACAAATGTTGCAACTGGTGCAATGAATTGCAATACGGTGACAGCTATACTCTAAAGACATTTGAACCCAACTCTGACCGTCTGCGATTCGTCCAATGCTCACCTTTATTGTACGCCGTGTACATTTGTGTGACGGCCTGCATGCCAGGCCAGGCGGCGCCGGGTAGGGCCAGGCGCGGCGCCGCCTCGGGCGCGGGCGGCGGCGCCGGCGGGCTGGAGGCGGGCTGACGGGCCGCGCCCGGCGCCGTCTGTGCGGCCTGGGGACTCTGCCGGGAGGAGCGGCTGGAGCGGGAGGAAGGCGAGGACCGGTTCCTCCTGCCCTTCTCCTCGACCGGCGCAGAGTCGCGGCGACTAGAGTTGTCTGGAAAGGAGGAGAGGCGTGTTAGAGGGTCGCTGAACGCAACAGAGACACATACGACACAGAGGAGTATTAATATCTGCAATGCAAGTTGTACTTTGAACTATGAGGTCATACGGAAAAAACTTATTCATTGTTCAAAATAAAAACATTCACCAATCCCACCAATCCTAATGCACCAATCCCACACCGCCTCCGCAGCTCGGACACACACCTGACTTCCTCTGTGAGGGCGACCCGGCTCCACTGGACGATGATCCCGCCGTGGACGGGGAGCCGCCGCTGCATCCGGCTCCGCTGGCTCCGGCCGCCTGTACGGCCATCCCCGCGGCGGCCGCCGGCGCGGTGTCCCCGGCAGCGACCGGCCGCAACCCGAGCCTCTCCAGGAACAGCAGCTTGGCCGGCATGTCGGCAGCCTCGTTCAGCGCTGCGGTTAGCTGGGAGCTGGGCCGCGGCTCCGGTTCAGGCTCCTTCTCCGGCTCGGCGGCTCCCTCGGGGCTGGTCGCGGCCGACAGGGGCAGGTGCAGAGCAGCGCGACGCTCGCACTTCTTCAGTTCCACGTCTGTAACGGTGAGAGATCGGGGACGTCAGGGGTTGGCTGCTAAAACGTCCCGAGGTAAAGCGTCAATGCTGACATATACTAAGTTGTGAATGGTGGGAATCGATATTTATTGGACACACTACTGTACAATCATCTGTGCCACTGAATGTTCTGCCCTAGAAACTATAGGACCAGAGTAGTCATGTCTCGAGTGGATATTCTATTGAAATGTAACGCCGAAGTCCAGCTCGTCCCGGTCGCTTGGCACTCACCGTTTTTGAAGCTGTGCGTGGTGAGTCCCACATGCGCGAGGAACTGCAGTTTCTCGGGAGAGGTGACCGTCTCACAGGGCGGGCCGGTCAGCAGGTCCAGGTGACGCACCGGCTCCGGCTCCTCCGTCTTCAGGCCGCGCCGGCGCAGTTCCTCGCGCTGGTCCAGGGTGCTGGTCAGCTGCTCGGCGGGCGCTGCCGCGGCCGGCGGCGGCTCGGCCCGCTCGGCCGGGCGGCTGCGCTCACTGAGGTTCAGCGGCGCCTCCGCCACCGGCGCGGGCGCCGCCGGGGTCGGCACCGGGACGGCGGGCTCGGCCGGGGTGCTGACCGTGTCTTCGAACGGCCGCACCACGGTGGTCTTCTTGTGCGAGCGGGGCTTGACAAGCGGCGGCGCGGCGGCGGCGGTGGTGGTGGTGACAGCCGGCGCGGCCGGTGCGGGCTCGGCCCCCGTGCGGAGGTCCAGCGGCGGCTCGCGCGGAGCCGGACGAGGCACCGGAGACGGAAGGTACGGTCGGTAGGCGGCCGGCGAGGTCTGCTGCTCGCCCCCGGAGCTCGCCGAACGGCGCTCGCCCGGAGAGCGGCTCTCCCTGGCGCCTGGAACAGCGGTACCGGGAGGTTACATCAATGCGCTGGAATATCCTTCGCGGTAAATACCGATTGACCAAGTTGCTGAGTACTAACACAACCCAAGTCTCACGGATGTTTGCTGCGATTGGGAACAAATGAAGTGACATTCTGTGCGAAGTCGGCCCATATGTCAGGACGACCTCTAGCGAAGGTAGCTTTCTCAAGAAGAAGGTCGTCTTCACTCGTTCCGTTTACATCCTCCGTGTCATTCCAAGTCAACCAATCCCCAGTATCCCACCCTCATACTGCCCACAACTGTGTCCTCACCAGATGTGCGCGGCTCCGCCTTCAGTGAGCCCGTGGCCCCGGTGTCCACCGGACGCACGGGGCTCCGCTCCCGGGCGCTGGGAGCCACCGCGTGAGAGGTCGGCTCCCGGCTCCTCTCCGCTCGCTGCTCCCGCTCCGACCGGTCGCGCTCCGTCCTCTGCTCACGCTCGGAACGCTCACGCTCTGTCTCCAGTTTTCTGCGCGTGTCCTCCTCCAGTTTCAGTCTGGTGATACATGTGGTGGCACAGGTTAGAAATTGCACGGTAGAGTCGCAGCAGCTGGGTGACAGTTGGGCTTCATTGTCATGATTTTTGTCACCACAATTCGTCTGGGAGTTTGCTCTTAAACAAAATGTGATACAGTGTGACACATTCGAGCACTGACGACTCGTAAAAACTTGCAGTTTCAACCTATATGGTGCTCTATCCCCCTAAGGTTCTGCTACAATTTCTAAAACTATGACAATACCACTGATGCCACGCACGCACCATAACACTTCGTAACCGCCCCGTCGGCCGCTGTCTCACCTCTCCTGCAGGTAGAGCGACTGCGACATGTAGAGCGGCGAGTGGAGCAGTTCACTGGGAGCTGGGTAGCGGCCCGCAGTCAGTAGCGGAGAGTAGGGCGACAGGCCGCTGACGCCGAGAGGCGGTCGCAGCAGGCCCAGTCGCTCGAGGTAGAGCTGCTCCTCCAGCCTGGATAGAGGGGGACGACGGGGAGAGAGTCGGTCAGGAGACGAGTCACCACCGGGGGACGGAGCAGGTGTGGGGTATATGAGCTACGGCGGCACCACCGCTCACCGCCGTCAAAGCACGTCACAACATGCAGCGATAAAACCTACACTGATGAAAACACGACGAGTGACACGGTTGGCGAAAAACACTGGAGCTCACAAGGAAGTGAGAGATTTATGATAAAAACAGCAAATACAGTCCAAATTAAAGACGCTACAAAGTCACCTGCTACGGCATCCTGCGTCGCAGCATCAGGTAACTACTTACCCATAGAGCGAGTGCTGAAGCGGGTGCTGCAGGGGGTAGAGCGACTCCAGGTACCGTTCCTCGGGTCGGCGCGGTGCCGGCGGGTAGCCGGGCCGTGTCGGCGCCGGCGAGTACAGGCCCGCCGAGGAGGCATAGCCCGGGTAGAGCGCCTCGAGGAGCCTCTGCTGCTCGTCGGCCCGGTACGGCTGGAAGCCGGCCGGCGCGCGCGGCAGGTCTCCGCCGGCGGCGGCCGTCAGGTGCGAGCTGACCTCGGCCGGCAGCGAGCCCTTCAGGTCGGCCGCAGAGCTGGTGATGGGTGCGGACTCCTGAGGACCGAACGGCACCGGTGACGAGATGGCTCATAGGCGCAAATGTCGGCAATTTATGTATGATAATGTGACGGGCGTGGTTTTTAACAGCGCGTAATCTTGATCGTAAATTAGAATACAGTGCCGAAGTAGGGCACAACTCACTGCTCAATAGAGGCCACGCAGTGTTCAACCCTCGTTGCGTTATCGTCTCACTACGTTCCGTTGTCTCAGCTGAGGTCTGTGGTCCACTCCTCTGCGAACTTACCCGAGAGCGCTGGTGGGTGGGCGTTGGCGCGATGGCCACCACCGGCGGAGGGTTGTCCGTGTGCGGCGCACGTGGCACGTGCAGCGGGCCGCGCTTGGGGCTCATCGGCGGCGCCGAGTCACGCGAGGATTTAGACGGCGCGGCTGGCTCCTTGGTCTCTGCGGAAACAGCCGGACGACACGCTGATGTGAGAACGGGCTGTGAAAGTTGTCGGATGGTCGGCTCCACCGAAGAATCTTGGGTTCGACCAACTAGATCGGCACTACAAACAACTGGGAGTGTTTTGTGCCCAGTGAAGTACTACGGCTTGTCTTTACTCGACCGTGACCCGCTGGCATGCGGTCGGCAGTAAAGTTGCCGAATTAAATACCGGCTGCACGGGCACCGTCTAAATGGCCGGAAATCACGCTTGGTGCACCGCCCATCATCAGTGGAGCAGGGAGGGATCATCCTGACGCCCGACGTAACCCCGCCCGCTACCGCACTTCTGTGCCTGATTAGGTGCCACGGATGAGGATGGAACTTCATATACTGGCTATTCAACCACAGGAATGAAACATCTCACACTGCAGTGTATGTAGATGACTGTTCGCACTTCCCGAGCTAACCGTCTAAAGCATCCGCCGAGCGTGAACAGAACCCGTCGCCGTCAGCATCTCAACACACACAACTTCTATACAAATTAGGGTGTAATTAGTAAGCCTTCCCTTCACCCTCCTTCCCTATCACTCACCGGTACCTCCTGCGTTTCTGGCCAGCGATTTGAGCGCGGCCGCGAAGCTGTTGGCCTGGCTGGAGGCGGCAGAGACCGGCGGCTGTCCCACCGAGGTGACCGGTGCCAGGCTCTGCGGCAGCGGCGGCACCGTGGCTGTGTTCCGCGGAGAGACCTTGTGAGGGGGCAGCAGGTGCGACGGCGGCTTCACCGGCGACGACAGCCCTGTGGACGGAGGGGGTGTGGGTTAGACAAGTGACGGCGGGCTAGATCGGGGGAGACGAAGCTTGGCGCGGGAAGGCTCGGAGGAGGGATATGGATCGAAAGGGATTGGTAGGGAAAGTCAAAGGTCTACATTTTTTCATGATGTTGAGCCGGAGCGCGTTTATCGGTAAATTCCATATTCGACTTGCTAAGTCTCCAACGGCATACAACCGTTCAAAAATAGCCTAGCAACACACGATGTGGGACTGAGTCGATCGGCTTCTGAGGACCAGACATGTCCCGTCCATTCCCCTATATTTTATATCACCTGCCCCTCAGACCCGGGCGACTGTTTCTCCTCCGGTGCTCTCGCCATCCCGGACAGTTCCTCCGGCGCTCTCCCCTGGCTCTCTGAGCCGGCGCGGCGTTGGCGGTGACCAGACCGTCACGTTCCACCTCCCACGCGTGTCACGCCGGCGGCGGCGGCGGCGGCGGCGGCGGCGGCGGCGGCGCGGGGCACCTGTCCGGCCACATCCATAATGCAGGCCGTAATGGGACCGACGCGATTAATCAGAGGAGGCGGTGGACGCGCGACTCCCCCGCGGGCTGGCGGTGACACGAGGCCTGCGACATATCGCCCCGGGGTGCAGAAGGCCGGTCACACGCTGATACTAACCGGTGACACTTGGTGACACTGACCAGTGAGCAGTGACATCCGGTGACACTCGATGACACCAACCAGTGACACTTCGTGACACCCGGTGGCGACACTTCTCGGTGACAATTAGCGACAACCAAATGTCTCATAACGTGAAGAGCCGACAGATACGGCCTCACCAAATATCCGTATATATCGTGTGCTAACTAATCACTACCAAGCGTGGCTAATAAAGCAATCCAAAAGTCCAGCAGCCATACTGGCGCCGTCTCCCTGCGGTCGACACTGGGCTCGCCTCGGTTCTCCATCGGCAGACCTTCAGCTGCCGCCCCAGACCTGACCGTCACCAGCCGAGTGGGACGGCCCGGAGGTCGACCACCGCTCGGCGCTCGCCAGTCGCCGCCCCACATCCGGCCTCGCTCGGCAGTCGGCTCCCGCTCCGCTCGGGCTCGGCTCGGCTTGGCTCCCAGCTCCGCGGCGGCGGCTCCGGTCCCCTCGCCGTCCTCATCAGCAGTCGACGGCAGCGGTGCGTGTTTGGGAGCGGCGCGCGTGGCCGCCGGGGGCCTCTCGAGCGCCGCCGCCGCCGTCGGGCCGCCGCTCGGTCGGTCGGTCGGTGGGTGTTTTTGCCGCCCGCGCTGACGGTCGATCCTGAAGGCGGATCGGAGCCACCCCGCACGTCGGGCCGAGCTGCGACCGCACCGGACGGCACGGGACGGACAGGAAGGCAGGGCACGGGACGGCACAGACAGGACGGCCAACAGGCAGGACTGACAAAGGGCGGGACCGGACGCTATGGAGAGGAATATGGTGGGTGATGGGTATGAGCGAGGCAGGACATAATTTGAAATCAAATAATGCGATGAGCCACAAAATAGCGGAATATAATTTTCGAGAATGATATGATGAGAGGCCGGACACGGTAGATATGAGTGACATCGGCAGGAGAGAGGGAGAGAGCAGAGCGCGACAAGCTAGAGTTCCGCCGCAGTGCAGAGCGGCGCCCCGGGCAGAGGGGAGAGCGGCGCTAATGACGTGAAAACGGCTCCGGGCGTCGGCGGCGCGGCCGTGACTGGCTGGCTGTCGGCGCCCGACCGGGAGCGGTCGCGTGACGCGTTGGCACGCCACCTGACCGGGCGGACCGGCGGACCGCAGTCCCCCCTCCCCCTCCCCTCCGCTGACCGCCACCGACCGCCGACCGGCCGTCCGGCCGGCCGGGCCGGCCCCGCCGCGCACCGCCGACCAAATAAATGCCTCGGCCTCGGCGGCGCGGCCGTCGCTCGCTCGGGCGTCGCTCGCCGTCCCGGCTTTATGGGCGGGCACGCCGCCGCCTTTACTGCCGGTCCGGCGCCCGGGTGGCAGTCGGCCATTATACCGCCGCTTTACGGCAGCCGAGTCGCGCCGGCGAGCGGTCGGCACCGGGCGCCGGCTGCCGAGCTCGGCATTGATTCAGCTCGCGCCGGCCGGTATAGCGCGGAGCGTCGGCCGCCGCCGGGCCGCGCCGCGTCCCCAGTGAGATGAGCGGCACGCGTCCCAGCCGGCGCGCCGCGCCAGCCGCCCCCGGCTAATTCCATTTGCCGAGTGGCAATTGGCGGTGGGCTCGCGCACCGCCGCCGCCGGCCGCCTGCCGGACGCACCGTCCCGGGGGACAGAGGCGGCGGCGGCGCGCCGGTCCGGGCGGCGGCGGCGGCGCGGAACGAAAATCAACACCGCCGCCAAACAGCGCCGCCGCGCCGGCATTATACCGGGCGGCGCGGCCGGCGCGGCGGCTAATGGGAGGCCTGGCCGGCAATCACCGGCCGCAGCCGACGGTGTCGACACCCCTCCCCTCCCCTCCCTCTGGGGCGGACAGGTCGACCGCCGACCGACGCGTCGGTCCGCCCCGGTGGCTCCGGGCAGTCGGCGCGGCCGACGGGCGGCCCATCAGCCGGCCACAAAGCCGCCGCCGCCGCCGCCGGTCGCCGGGGCGGGGCACCTCTGGTCGCCCGCTCCGCCCCGCTCCATGTTCCATTCATGCCGCCGCAGGACGTCCGCGCCGGCGGGGGCGGGGGCGGGGGCGGCGGCCGAGCGAGCGGAACGGGCGGGCCGCGGCGGCGGCGGCTGCTCAGTCAAGCGCGCTCGACAGCTCGACAGCTCCGACAGCCGGCCGGCGGCGAGCGTCCGGTCCCAATTGGCTCCGGCGCCCGGAGCCGAGGGCAGCGCCGTTCTGCTTTCCGCTCTGCTCAGCGGGGCAACGCTACAGGCATAGGTACGTCCGGCTCGGCGACGCAGTTTACTGCATAAACATACTCCTGTACTCTGCAGGGTCCTTCGCCTCTGTCCAGGCAATGCCGGTCCCTCAGAATGAATCGGGCTCTTCCTGTCCCCATCCGGCTCGACCATAACCTTTCCCTCGCACGGACCCCTCACCATTTCAGACCCGCTGAGTCCAGACATCTGCCAAAACTCAGCTCCGACTCGGCTCCGACTCGGTCAGACTCAGTCCCGACTCAGTCCCGACTCAGTCTTGACTCACCGTGCAGCTCGGTGTCTGGGGAGCCCGGGCAGTGCCGACCCGGGCCGGGCCGGGCCGATGCGGTACGTCGGCTCGGTCGCGTGCGGTCGCGTGCGCCTGGTGAACCGTAACGGGTGGGCTGCCCGCCGAGTCCCCCCCAGACCGCGGGGGGGGGGGGGCAGATGGACGGCCACCTGACGACGGCCGCACCGACGGACAGCACCGAACCGCCGGGGTAAATATACCTACGCCGCCGGTGACAAACGCAGTCGTTAGAGGCCGGACGCACCGGCCGCTGCCGAGACGACGGCGCTCAGAAAACGACGCAAAAGTTGTGTGCCGCCAAAGCCGTCCAGCGCCGGAAGTCTAATGCAAAACGCTCCTCTTCCTACGCACACAAGTCGGGCGACAACAACAAAAAGTCTCCAAACGCCGCCTGCGACGCAAATTAGACGAAACTCTCCCGCACGAATTATCATAAGTCGCATCGAGATTCCTGCCGAGTTAAAAACTCGGTCGAGTCCGACCTGCGCTAGGTTTTCCGAGCGGGGCATACATATACCTCCCGTGGAGCTGCCCGTCTCCCTAACGCGTCTCCCGCTGTCACGACTCACTCTCAAACACTTAGGCCGGGGGGATCCAGGGCGTCGCAAGTCCATCTACGACACGTCGCAAGTTACGACACATATGCCGTCGCAAGTTGTGTCGTAGCGGAAAAGGAGGGATGTTGAGGAAAGAGGGGTTTGTCGGAGGATACGACAGAACGTAGCTGCGACGAGGTTTAAATACCCGCTTTACTCGAGAATTTAAAAGGCTACACGATCAGCTGATCCCGTAGTAAACGTCAGTAAGGTCGAAAACTCTATCACGCATAAGGGAACATTCGCCTTTCTGGTTTGCGAGCTTATGAGACAGCAAGGTCAAGCATGTTCTCTGATTCTGAAGCTTTGCATTAACTGGGTGACTTGTGGTTGCTAACGCTCACGTGATTTGCCGTGAAATTTGGGATCGATCACAGGAGATTCGTGACTATAGGGCATCTAGAATCGATGCTTTAGAAGAAATGAGTTCCGAGAGTTTGAGGTCACAGAGAGGTAAGAAATTTGTAGATGGAGGTCACAATTGGAGGTTACAGAGGTCATCTGGGACACGTCAGGTCACAGAGGTCAGCTTAGAGTCATTAGAGAGCTCAATTGGAGGTCACGGAGGTCATCTGGGACACGTCAGGTAACAGAGGTCAACTTGGGGTCATCACAGAGCTCTATTGGAGGTCATGAGGGTCATCTGGGACACGTCAGGTCACAGAGGTTAGCTTGGGGTCATCATAGAGGTCACTTAGAGGTTACAGAGGTCATATGGGACACGCCAGGTCACAGAGGTCAAGTTGGGGTCATCACATGAGCTCAAATGGAGGTCATCTGGGACACGTCAGGTCACAGAGGTCAGCTTAGAGTCATCAGAGAGCTCAATTGCAGGTCACGGAGGTCATCTGGGACACGTCAGGTCACAAAGGTCATGTTGGGGTCATCACAGCTCTATTGGAGGTCATGGGGTCATCTGGGACACGTCAGGTCACAGAGGTCAGCTTGGAGTCATCAGAGAGCTCAAAAGGATGTCACGGAGGTCATCTGGGACAGGTCAGGTCAAAAAAGGTCAACTTGGGGTCATCACAGAGCTCATTGGAGGTCATCGAGGTCAGCTGGGACACGTCGTTTTTGGAATTGGGAGAATATTTTGGGGGATGCCTCTTGCAACGTCCAAGACCGCCTTTCTGGATTCGCCAGTAGTTGCTGGAATGGTGTTAGGCTACTTCATATCCCCGAATACCCAATAAATGTGAATATAACATATTATGCACCATTTTCAACACTCCCGCTGGCACGGATTGAGGCCTCATAGACGACCCGTCAGTTCAAGCTCTATAACTCGCGTTAGCGTCAACGGATTGCAGCCAAATTTTTAGGATCTAAAGTTTAAACAATTTTACACCTACCATGTAAATTTCGTGACCATGACCCGAATGACCTGTGACCTGTGACCTCTTCCTCAAGGCAAGGTCAACTTGCGACACAACTTACGACTGCTATTTCAAATTCGTAAGTTGTGTCGCAAATCAGGCTATTTGCGATAGACTTTACTACTTAAGTAACGCTACTCATCTATTGATCCCTTCAAAAACGACTTACTACACAACTTGCGACACGTCGCAGCTACGACGAGGCTTACGACGCTCTGGATCCCCCCAGCCTTAGCGAGAGGTGTGAAACAAATGGACCCGCGGACCCGGGTCGGTGGACTGCCCTCGCATGGTGTCCTGCGGGAGCACCAAACGGGGTATGGAGTGATGACATGCCGTGCCATCAGCAAGAGGATGAACGCCCCTTCGATCTCTCATAATTTCTATCTCGTTCAGTCAGTCATTCGTACTATGTCCGATCCCATACATTTATAAATCGCATCAGCTCCCATCTCACCAATGACGTCCCGTCTGGTTCCGTCCCGTCCCGTCCCGTCCCGTCCCGTCCCGTCTCGTCCCGTCCCGTCCCATTGGGTCCGGGTCCGTCCCATCCCGTTCCGTCCCCCTCCCGTCGCACCCTCCCATCCCGCCCGGTCCGCCGGTCGGCCGCCCGCTGCGGTCGCCGGTGTCGCCACTGCGTGCCACTGTGGGACCGTCCGTCCGCCCTAATGTCGCTCGATAGCCTTGACGGGCGGCAATTAGTGGGTAGCGCGTCGGTGGTCGGCCGGCCGCGGCGGCTCCAAGGCGAACTGTCCATCGGCCGGCCCGGGCCGCCGCCGGCACGGCAGTAGATTACGGTAATTGGACTGCCGAGGCGGGCGGCGCGGGCGCGAGCGGTATATACCGTCGGCTAGGAGCCGGCGAGGGCCGGGCAGGGAGCGGGGCGGGAGTGCCCACTCATTGCCTGTCGACCCGCGCACCCGACCGAACGCACTCGGGTATAAACCCCATTCCTCGGGATCACTTGGGGATCACTTGGAAATTGTTCGGAACCGCATGAGTTGGGACTCGACAGAATCAGGTAGAGGTTTGGGACGGTTATACCTATATACCTCGGGCGGGGTCGGGTTATTGGTCGGGATTGGTCGGGGATCGGCTGGGGTCCGTCGGGGATCGGTCGTGATCCCGGGCAAGAAGACTTGAGTTGGGTCGGTCATGGTAGTCTGTGGAAATGATAGATATAAGCGTTATGTGACCCTACTGACCCCAATGTCGGTCCTTTGACCTAAGAGAGCGTCAGAACAAGGCGGTTGACGCATCTTATCTATCCTAAATAAATAGCACAAGATCGTATTGCGAACATCCCAGTACCTGAATGAGAGAATAAAATTAGGTGAGACGGGAGGCTTGTGTGGGTTACTGGAGCGTTAATAAGACAATCGAGCCTGCAGGTTAGGCACTGAGGCTGTGAGACAACCGGGCAGGCGACGGTCGGGGTCGATGCGACCCGACGCAGCTGTTGATCAAAGGGCGCCGCGAGCGTCGGTTTCCGCCGCCCGCCGGCTCGGCACTGGATACTCCGTCCGGCCGGCGTGCTGCCGCGGTGAATAATTGATGGGTTACGGCCAACCCTATCGACTCCCAGCCGCATGCATGACGTGCTAACTCGGCATCAGACCATCCTATGGAGGCTGTTATTTCCCGTGCTGTCCACCGGCTCACAGCAGGGCTCTGCACTCCTCCCTGTAGCGGGCGGCCCCGACCTGCGGACGGTGACGCCACCGCCACGGGGGAGTCGCTCTGCGGCCGAGCTGTCCGCTCCCGCTGATCCCATCAGCCGCTGCCGCGCCAGGGCCGGACCAGAGCTGCCGCGACGATATATGTCGGTCGGAGCCGCCGACGGACGGCGGCCGACCTCCCCGGCGACTGGTGAGAACAGAAATCCGCCGACCAGCCGTCACATCTCGGCGGTTATCACAAAGCACCGGGATCTGTCTCCGCTGCGCGGCTGTCTTCGCGACGTCCCCTAATTGACATAGATGAGTAGCCATGTGCTGAGCTTCTGAGCAGCGAATAGAACTGACCGATGACCAGAATTTTCCCGGACTTACAAACATCCGGTTGAGTTGCAGCTGCGAGGGACGGTATAAACCACCGACCACGGAGGGCCGGGCCGGCGACCTTCGAGGCACGGACCATCGATCATGGGCGCGCCCATGGGTTGCGTGAGCGGGGGCGTGGTTTCGCCACCGTACCGGCGTCTGGCCGTGCCGCCGATCGAGACGCGGTCGGTCGCTCAACACCGCGAGGTCAGCCGCCGAGCCCCGAGGCCGTCAGTGACACCCGGTGTCACCCGAGCTGACATTTGGCGACATCGGATGGCTGCGCTGTTGGCGTTATGTACGGCTCGAATCCCAGTAAAGTGGAGACAATTTTGCGGGTGGCTAGGCAGGCCCATTGGTGCCTTTTCACTCGACTGTTGGCTTGATTTCCCATGCAACAGCTTCCTTGGGATCTATATTTGCATAAATCAGACAGAAACCTACCGCGTGCATCATTTTCCAATTTATATCGTCGTATTGCCACACCGACAGACGTTCATTTCCGTCTGTCCGGTAGTACGGTCCAATACGCAGTGCCGACCCGCCCGCGCCGGTCGCTGTCGGCTCTAATTGACCGCTGTCTCGGCCGCGTCCCGACAGGACGGCGGCCGGCGGCACCTCCTCGCTATCACCGGCAGCCGGCCGGCGTCGCTCGCGCGGCGCTAACGATCGCAGGCGGCGGCGGCGGCGCCCGGAACCGGACGCGTCACGCTCAGCAGCATAAATCCTCGGCCGGCCGGCGCCCGCGCCACCGGCGGCGACGTGCGGCGCGGCCGGGACGATAACGACGCGCCGCTCGGGCTCGGCCGTGCGCCGGCCGCTCCAATGCGTCGTAAACGCCGGCACAATGGGCCGGCTCGGCGCGGCGGCCCCCGGTGGCGCTGTCACCGCCGAGCGGCCGCCGGCTGCGGTCGGACGGCGGCCTGGCGACCGGCCCAGCCGGCGCGGTGAATCAATGCCGCCGCGGCGTGGCGCCGCCGCTCGCCGCCGCTCGCCGCCGCGTCACCCTGATGTATGTGTGCGCGGTGCGGCCGGTGACCGGTGCCGGCGCCGGGCCGATACGGGCGTGCCACAGGGCGAGCCGTGCCGGCCGCCGGAACGATCGCAAACACGCGCCGAGCAGAGGCCAGGCAGAGCAGCGGAGCGAGGCGACAGAGTCCGGAGGGGGCAGAGGACAGAGGAGCAGAGTGGAGGAGGGAGACCGCAGAGTGAAGAGGGTTGAGAGGACAAGGCAGGGAATGGCGGAGTGGAATAGGCAGGCGTGGGGGCAAATAGCGGAGCAGACGAGCGGTGGATATTCAGGAGCAGTGCAGGGAAAGAGGGTCGGATGGAAAGTGGAGCGGGGTGACAGGGAGAGAGTGTGGGAGCGGCGGGAGCCCTGCGGGGGCCCGTCCGCCGGCCCGCTGCCGCCGGCGACACCAATGTGTCACGGGTGTCGCTCAGTGGTCGCCCGGCGGCGGCGGGGGCGGGCGCGGCGATGACGGCCGCCTTTCTCCGCCGGGCAGCTGCGGAGCGGTGTGTTATCAATCACCGGCCGGCCGGCGGCCAAACAAACAGCCGGCCAGCCGCCCGGCCGCCCAGACATTGACACACCGCCCGCTGTCGGCCGCCCCGCCCCGCCCCCGCCCCGGGCACCTCCGGCCCCCGGTCGCGCTCTGTGGGAGTCGCACGGCCGTGGGCCAGCCCCGACCGTGATGCCGCAACGCGTCCGGCGGCCTCGTGGGTGCGCCGACAGGGCGGACGGGCCGGCGGCCCAACACAATGGGACCTGCCCAGCCGGCGGCCGTCCGTCCGGTGGCCGGCGTCGCGCACCGCTGCCGCCGCAAAAACGCGGTGCCGCTCGCACCGCGCTGGGAGCGTGCAGGGCGACACGGCGCGCCGGCCGGTGTCGCCACCGGCGGCCGAGCGCGGCGCCGCGCTGCAGCCGTGACGTGTGGGGTCCGCCGCGCCGCCGGCCGCCGCCAGTGGCTCTGTTTATACGGCCGCCGCCGCCGGCAGCCGGCCGCGCTGCAGCCGCAATAAAGATGAAAGGAGTCGGCCGGCCGGCCGGCCGGCGGCGGACGAGCGCGCGCCGGCGCCGCTGCTCAATGCATGCCGCTGCTCGGCGACCGAGCCGGGACTATCTGATCGGTGTCGGCGCTCGGCTGACAATGGGGCTCGGCTCGGCTCACCGGCCGGCCGGTCGGGTGGCGGCGCATTTGGCGCTCGGCGGCACCTGGGAGCCGGGCGGCGACAGGCGGCCGGCGGCCGACCGCAGACCGGCAGCGGCCCGGGACGTGACGCGGCGCTCTCTGGTGGCGGCCCCCCGCCGCGGGACGAGAGGCCGCGCCGCGCCGCGCCGCGCCGCCGCCCGACAGGGCCCGAGTCTGATATACTGCCCGAGCCCTGCACGACCGGATGGGGTGGGCAGTGTCTGCGTGAGGCGACGCCCGGTAGATATTTTGATGACTGGCAGTTGCGCGATATGTCGCATGGACGCTTAAATTTCATCAGAAAACGGCATCGCCTGGATCTCGAGTGTGGTAGCCGATTTGAGCAAAATGCAATAAAAAAAAAATCCACGGAAGAGGTTTACTCGGCCGGTGTCTTACCCAAGGTATTTATTTATATTCCGTCTGTAATCCGTCGGCTCCTCTGCTTCAAACCTTCCAAAGCCGATACGCAAGAGGCAAATCCAGCGAGAGCGCCGACGCCATGCAGCTCTGACATCATCGTTGGGATTAGAAGTCCCTTTGGGTGTGCCGACATCCTCTGGCCGGCCGGGCGCCGCCGGAGCCGATCCTCGGCAGACCGCAGCCGGCCGAGCGGGCGCATTTTCCGGCGCCGTCCGAGCCGCAGCAACATTTCCCGTCGGGCCGGCGGCCGCTGTCGCCGGTGCAGGTTTGTATGTATTACACGTCGGTCGGCTCCGCGGGGCCGGTCGGCCGCTGTCGCCGCCGACCGCAGCCGCCGCCGGGCCGGTCCGACTGCTGATAAGTCACACGCCGCGTCTGGCACTCGGCCGGCCGGCCGTCTGGAGCGGCCGACAGCTGCGCGCCGGCCGCCCGCGGTCGGCGCGGCGGACCGCGACCCGGGCCGCGACCCGGGCCGGCCGGCCCAGCACGGCGCCGGCCGCCCGCTGTCGCCAGCCGCGCCCCCGGTGACCCGGCGTCACCGGGGCCGGCACGCGGTCACCACCCCGCCACCCGAGGTGACCTTTCTCAGCGGCGCCGGCCGCGCCGCGCGGCGATTATCCCAAACAATGCGCACCGCGTCCAACGGCGGCGCCCCGCGTCCTGATGGCCGACGGGCGTGATTGATTTCAGCGGCGCGGCGGGGGCGGGGGCGGGGGCGGGGGCGGTCACGCCATGGTGACAGCGACACGCCTCGGGGAGCGTCTCCTGGAACGGCGGGCGGGCGGCGCGATGAAAGTCACGTCCCGTGACGGCAGCCGGCGGCGGTCGACAGCCGGCTCCGTGACTCGACTCGAACCGAGCAGCGCCCCGTGACTCAGCCGGTCCCCGCCGCGCCCCGCTCCGCTCCCTGCTCGCTCGACTCGGCTCGGCTCGCTGCTCGCCCGTCGCCGCGCCCACCAATCACCGGCCGATTAATGCGTTCATAAGATTAGCGCCAGCGCGCGCCGGGCCGACCCGGTGCCGCCAATAGCTGCACGCGAGCCACCTCAATCCGGCGAGCCGATACGGTCGTCAAGTTAGATGTAAGTGAATCCTAATCTATAATCTAAGATTCGGAATCAGGTGAGCCCCTACGATTTGGACCAAACTTGGTCAGTAGATAGTACGTAATGTCCTGATTACGATGCACCCAAAATCTAAGCTCGGGCCGCCATATTTACGAAGTTACGGATGTTTGAATTTCAAGGTCATTGGGGAGAGCCCCTACGATTTCCGTCAAAATTTGTGTACGGACACTCTAGATGCTCCTCATTACGAATATCACAAAATTTAAGCTCGGCCCGCCATATTTACGAAGTTACGGAGGTTTGAATTTCAAGGTCATTTGGGTGAGCCCCTGCGATTTCCGTCAAAATTGGTATACGGACATATTACATCCTCCTCATTACAAATATCATAAAAGTTAAGCTCGGCCCGCCATATTTTTTAAGTTACGGAGTTACAAAGTTACGGAATTTCAAGGTCATTTGGAGAGCCCCTCCGATTTTCGTCAAAATTTGTATGCGGACACATTACATGCTCCTCATTACGAATATCGTAAAAGCTAAGCTCGGCCCGCACTATTTCAAAAGTTAGTGATGTTTGAATTTCAATGAGTTTCAAACGTCAGTAACTTTTGAAATAGTGCGGGCCGAGCTTAGCTTTTACGATATTCGTAATAAGAAGCATGTAATGTGTCCGCATACAAATTTTGACGAAAATCGGAGGGGCTCTCCGAATGACCTTGAAATTCCGTAACTTTGTGACTCCGTAACTTGAAAAATATGGCGGGCCGAGCTTAACTTTTATGATATTTGTAATGAGGAGGATGTAATATGTCCGTATACCAATTTTGACGGAAATCGCAGGGGCTCACCCAAATGACCTTGAAATTCAAACCTCCGTAACTTCGTAAATATGGCGGGCCGAGCTTAAATTTTGTGATATTCGTAATGAGGAGCATCTAGAGTGTCCGTACACAAATTTTGACGGAAATCGTAGGGGCTCTCCCGAATGACCTTGAAATTCAAACATCCGTAACTTCGTAAATATGGCGGGCCGAGCTTAGATTTTGGGTGCATCGTAATCAGGACGTTACGTACTATCTACTGACCAAGTTTGGTCCAAATCGTAGGGGCTCACCTGATTCCGAATCTTAGATTATAGATTAGGATTCACTTACATCTAACTTGACGACCGTCGAGCCGATAAATCTTGCTGCACCGGCCGGCCGCCGGCGGCCCCGGCCGGCGGTGTCGGCGGGTTCACACACCGGTACCGGGGGAGGGGGCGGAGCCGGGTGGCCGGGTCGCGAGTTACCTAAGTGTGGAACTACAAGTCGATTCTAGGGCTCTGATTGGTGACTTTGGTCGGGAGATGACGCTTATAGCATGACGTCACTCGCGTACTTGGCCGGACCAACGGCGCAGCGCAGGCGCGCCGAGCCAACCCAGAGGCTCTCAAACTCAATTGTACAGATCCTGCGCATTGAATGGCGAAACTTCGGCGAGTTCGCTTGAGTTTGGAAGCCCCTGTCAGAGGACTGGAGACGGCCGGATTATTTGCTGGACAGTGGGCAGCGCAGATGGCGATTGACGGTGCCAAAAAGATGATAGGGGAAAAGGAGTTGAGACTTTAGCAGTGAATTATAAGCCTGTTGCATAGCTGAGTGGTAAATTGTAAAATACTTAGGGTTTGAAGAGATGCAGTGTAGTTTAGCCGACTCAGGGGCATTCTGCCGAGTTATGTAAGGCGGAAGGGTCGCAACTCGCAAGTCGTTTGTTTCCATGATTGCCTGATTAAAATGTAAAGCGTATCTAATGTTTAGTTGATAATACAGCGAGGTTGGGCATCTGCTCAATCCATTTCTTCTCAGTTCTCTGCAATAGTGCATTCGCCACTGTAATTCATTGTAAGAGGCACTGGGCTGCGCCGCCTGTTAATTATTCCGAAACCACCAGTGAATTCATTTGCTGTCGTCACAGTCACTCACAACAATACGAATCGTTCAGTCGTGCGCTGGGGGTGCGCCAAGTTTAATTGTGCTGCAGAATGCAGACTGGACCGCCGAGAATATAACACTTCCGTCTCCCTGGGCGAGCGGCGCATTGGAGCCGAAAGAAACTGCTTCAGTTTTTTTTTGTGGGGAGGATACCCATGTTTGAAAATTATGTTATGGAATGGTGTGATAAGGAGAAGGACGGTTTCTTGAATTGAGGGCTGTGGAGAAGAGGCAGATTTTCTCATTGCTACCCGATGCAACGCGAAAAGACGCAAATGTTGCACATTGCCGCTTAATAAGTCTAATTAAAGATAAGGGACTTCGTGAATCATGCCTAATTGACCGCGACCAAGTTATTTGCCAATGCAGGTAGGCACTAGGTAGGAAGATACTCATTTGTGAACAGAACGTTCCACCACCCCTCGCCAGAAATTCAATCAGCAGTTGCTTATTAAAACGTTTGAGTGCACCTGACAACCTTTAAAAATGACGTCCTCCCTTTCAATGGTTCGTGCGAAGACACAAAGCCAGAATCAGCCAAGCAATATCGGAATCCATTGCGCAGTGTGTCGGATGTGCCCCCAGTTTTCAATCCACATAGCATAGCACACACTGCTAAATGCAGGTACGCTCACCTACACATTAGGTATTCGAAGGACTTAATAGCTCATACACATGGAAGAAACACATGAAATGTGATTTATAGCTGCAGCAGAAGTTTGGCGTCCGATGCCTCTTCGCCAAGTTAAGACCATGCCAATCTCGGCCAGTCTGCCGCCGCGCCGGCACTGGCCGTGGTGTGACGTCATCCGGCCGGCTCGGCGCTGGGTAGTTCCACACTTAGGTAACTCGCGGCCGGGTCTGGGCCGGCCCGGTCCCGCGCGCCGCGGCGCCGTCTGGCCTCGGATGCCAGGCGCGACGACCTCGTGCCACCAGCGCGGCGATCCGAGCGCGACGGGACAGCTGCGTCCCGTCGGCGGCCCGCCCGACCTGTCGGCCGGCCCGCCCTCCGCCCTCTGGCCGCTGGCAGCCGCCGCGCGCCGGCTCGGCAAAAAGCTGCCGGCCGCCGCCCGGAGCGCCCACGCCGCCCTGTCATCGTTTATTTCTCGGGCGGCGCTGGGCCCGGCGGGCCGGCTCGGCGCGGCGCCGACAGCCGCGCCGGCCGCTGCCAGCCGACGCGTCTCCGGCGGGCCGATTTACGAGCGGGCCGCCGCCGCCGCCGGACCAGCCGCCGCGCTATTTATCGCCGGGCATGTTTACACGGCTAGCACGCGTGCCGCCGCGCGGCGACCGGCGCCGGGGCCGGCCCCCCGCCGCCGGACCCGGGCCCCGGGCCCCAACCGCCGCGCCGGGACCCCAGGCAGCCACCTGTCTCATTACCGATTATCTCGCATCCAATTTGCGGACGCGCTATCTGGTGCGGCGCAAGGGCGGATCTAGGGGGTCGTTTTGGGGGGGGTCACCAGTCGGCCGACATACCAGGTCTGGTGAATGAATTCTGACGACCGGGGGGGGGGGGGGGGGGGGGGGGTAGGGAGCGAGTATGTCGAGATCAAAAAATGACATTTGATCTTCGTCGTTTATAAGATGAAGTTTTATCGTAAGTCACTCGGCTCAGTAGTTTTAGTTAGTGAAACCCACCTATATAGGAGCGTCGCCACAGATTTTTTACTGGGGGGGGGGGGGGGGAGGCGGGTCGACCGACTTAAAAACCCAGAAGTAGATATAGTTACCTCACTTTTAGCCTAATGCATTAGTAAATAGTAGCATACAGTCACGATCTCTCTTATTGACCTGTGTATGAATCGGCGGCGCGAAGCGCCGCAAAAATTTGCAAAAAAAAGTTGTCAAAACACAGCTCTAAAACACAAATATTACAACCTTTTTAGCATGCTAGTACAAGCCGGAGTTCCTTCACAGTACACATATGAATTCCGATTCAATTTGACACGGTTGGTGTTATTACAGTCACTGTTATTTCTCTCTTATTGATTGGTGTATAAATCGGCGGCGCGAAGCGCCGAGAAAATTTGCAAAAGAATGTGTCGAAACACAGCTCCAAAACACAAATTTTACCACCCTTTTAGCATTGCAGTACAAGCCGGAGTTCCTTTACAGCACACATATGAATTCTGATTCAATTTGACACGGTTGGTTTATGTAATTACAGTCAAGATTTCGTATTGACCTGTACGTATGTACATAAATCGGCGGCGCGAAGCGCCGCGAAAAATTTGCAAAAACATTTGTCAAAACACAGAGGGGGCCTCCTCTCTACAGAGGACCACCGATCTCTACTGCGGGCCTCCTCTTTTCACAGGGCCTCTTAACTACAGAAGCTACAGGGCCTCCTCTCTACAGAGGGCTTCCTCTCTACTGAGGGTCTCTCCCTTTAAGAGGGCCTCCTTTACAGAGGGCCTCCTCTCTTCAAAGAGCCAGAGGACCTCATCTCTGCAAAGGGCCTCCTCTCTTCAGAGGGCCTCTTCTCTACAGAGGGCCTCCTTTCTTCAGAGGGCCTCTTCTCTACAGCGGGTCTCCACTCTTCAGAGGGCCTTCTGCATTCAGGCGGTCTCCTTTCCACAGAGGGCCTCCTCTCTACACAGGGCCTCCTCTCTACATAGAGCCTTCTCTCTACAGCAGGTCTCCTCTCTACAGAGGGCCTCCTCTTTAAAGGGGTCTCCTCTCTACAGGGGGCCTCCTCTCTACTGAGGGCCTCCTTTCTACAGAGGACCTCCTCTACAGAGGGCCTCCTACCTACTGAGGAGTCAGAGGGGCCCTAGCGGTCAGACACAGACACTAGCGGTTATTCACTGGAGGCCCCAGGAAGTAAGAAGGGCCCTAGCTGTCAGGCTGGTCAGAGGGCCCTGAATGTCCTGACGTGATTTTTGGGATTCCCGTGAATTTCTTTCGCCTCAGACGTGATTTTGACCTGCCAGGGCCCAGGGGCACTAAAAATAAAACAAACAAAATAAAAAATGAAAATAGGACATCACCAAAATTAAGTGACCGAAATCCGTTGAGTTTTTAATTTTGCGTATAGGTAGGGGCACCACGAATTAAATTCATGACCATCCCCTTGGAGTTTTCCTGGATCATCCCCTGGTGCTCGCACGGTTGAGACAAAAACGAGTAAGATTCTGGTCTTCAATACGCCTTTTCACGCAACACGATCCAGAAAAACAAAGGTATTAGCTCAGAAGTGTTTGACAGGTGATTTTGAGCATGCAAGACGGCGTCTATAGCGCATTTAGGTCTTCGGCTTTTGGGGGGGGTCAAATGACCCTCTCAGACCTTTTGGGGGGGGTCATGACCCCGTGGACCCCCCCCAGGATCCGCCAGTGGTGCGGCGGCGGCGTCACCTGGCCGGCCCGGCCGGCGGGCGGCCCTGGCCTCGGTCGGTCCGCTCCCGCCGCTCCCGCTCGCTCGGTCGGCTCGGCGCGGCGGGCCGCCCGCCCGCGCCGCCTCGGTTCCGGTCGGCCGCCGCCCGATAGCGATCTGCCGCCGCGCCGCCGCCGACCGCCCCTCGACTGCTAATGAAGAAGCAGCTGCGCCCGCCGCTCCCGAGAGCGGCACCGGCGCCGAGCGGCGGCGGCGGAGCGGAGCGGCCGGTGAAAGCCCGGCTGAGCAGCGCGCCGGGCCGGGACCGGGCGGCGGGCGCCGACCGACCGATCCGCAGCGGCGGCGCCCGATCTGACCGGGATTCGCCGTAATTGGACGGTGACGGCCGTGCAGAGGACGGAGCGGGAGGAGAGGGCGCCGGGGACGGCCGCCGGCCGCTGCACTCTCGGCGGCCGTGGAAGATAAAGTGAGGCAGTCGGGCGGCGCGGCGGCGGACTGCGAGCGACAGAGACCGATCGGCAGGCGCCGGCCGCCGCGAAGCGCGCCAGAGAGCTTCGAGTGGTGCTGGATAGTGAGTTACCGTCCGTCCCGTATAGCATCTTGCGTGGGAAAGTTTAGCTGCTTACTCCCTCGAATAATGTTAATAATAAAAAATAGATGGCACTTATATAGTTACAGTAGATTCTAGTAGGATTGAACGAAGCAAAAATACAAAATATACAACACCGCTGCCTGTCACGCGGCCCCCACAGTACTGGCGATCAGCAGTCGCGGCCTCTGACAGCCTGCCACCGGGCGGTCAAACCCCCCCCCCCCCCCCCGCCGACCACAGCCGGCGCCGCTGCTGCGCCACAGCCGTCGCCGGCTCGCCGGATATGTCACAGGCGGCGCGCCACGTCTGCGGCCGGCGCGCCACAAAAAGCACCGCTCACCGAGCCGCGGCTGACGGCGCTGTGCGGCGATGTGGCCGTCACGCGCGCCGCCGGCCGATCGGGACGTGCACCGGCGGCCCCGGCCGAGCGGCTGCCTGGCCCGGCGCGGTGGCGTGTTGGCGTCAGGCACACACCTGTCTGGCGCGATAACGAGCCACGACACCCGACCGCCGCGAAAATGGACGCCGACACGCCAGCCGCCGCCGCCGCCGCCGCCGACAAATATATTAGGAAAATACGGCTCGTGAGGAAAATATAATAGCGCATTGTTATATTTTTCAGAAAAATGTATACCCGAATCCGCTTCCACTGCCTCCGTCTAATAAAATGGTAATTTGCAATTAAGCAGGCATAAATAGGTACCTACTGTAAGCTTATACGACTACGACGTCAGCGGCGGACGGTAGAACGGTGACGTGATCGCCGTCACCCCTGCCCTCTTCCCGCCCGCTACCGGGCCGCGGCCCGTACCCAAACACCCCCGTCCTCTGCCCTGCCCGGCCGGCCGCGGCGGCACCACGCGGCGGAGCCACAAACACGGCTGGCCCCCCGCCGCGCCGGGCGGTCCCGGCGACCGTCAGAGGTGGCGGCGCCGCACCGCCCGCTCGGGCAGCGCTCGGCCGGCCAGTGCCGATAAATCCGCCGACCTGACGGGCCGACCGGCGGCCGACGGCGGTCGCTGAGCCCGCGATATATCCCCGCTGGCCAGGCGGCCGCCGGTAATCCCAACCGACCGAGCGGCGGGCGGCGCGTGGGCGAGCGCCGATAGTCCCGGCGCTGAGCTGTCGTTACCAACGCCACCGCCGACGGCCGCGCCGCCGACGTCGTGCCACGGCCGCCCCTCCGTCTGCGGCGCCGCACGAATTGGATCGAATGGCGCCGGGGACGAGCCGGAGCACCGCACGGCGAAATTGGCCGCCCGGCTCGAGCGCAGCCGCCGGGAGAATAAAAACGGCGCCGCACCCGGGCGTCGGGCGCCGCCGCCGACGATCTATTTCCCGCCGGCCGAGGGTGGGCTTCCGTCGGCAGTCGGCCGCGGCGCCCCGATCCGACGGCGGCGGCGGCGAGAAGTTGGGCCGGCAGCTGGCGAAGTTGGTCGGCGCCAATCAAATCAGCCGGCCAACGGCCACCCACCGACCGGCCTCGAGCGGCGCCGGGGGCCAAATGGCAGGCACCAAGACCACACCGCCGGGTCAGCCCGGATCGGAGTCGGGAGTCGGGAGCAAATGGACCGACCCGCTCTGCGTAGATGACCACCGACAGGCCACATGAGTGGACGCCGGACGGCGGAGCTAGCGCAACTGAAATGTAATCCGCGCGCGCGTCGTCGCTGGCCAGGTAGATACGAGCTCCAGCTGGGAGAGGCTATACAGGACACCTATGGGTAGCCATGCGAGCGGACGAGCGCAGTCAGTAACGGTAGCCGTCGGCGTCCACCTGGTCCCGACTGGCGTCTGTCTGCGCGACAGGGATCGATCGCCGAGGTCTGTCCGCACCGCCATGGGAGGCGGCGAGTCGGGGACAGGTGCGGAGCCGCCGCCGGCACCCCGGTGTACCGCCGACAGAGCGGCAGCTGCTGCCGCGGTCATAGTCGGGCGGCCGCAGACCACAGACACACCCTACAGCTAGACTAAAGCCCCACCCGGAGCTGCAGCCGCGCAGATACAGTAGCCGCCGTCTTCGGCCAGCCATCCGTTCACCTTTACCCACCCGCGGTTCGGCTCGGCTCGGCTCGCCCGGCGCCGCGGGCGGACGAGCAGCCGATCAACCATTCCGACATCCGTCGCCAGGCGAGCCCGGGCGACCCCGGCCGACACCTGGTGACCCCTGACCGACCCGGCTGACCCCCGCGTGGCACTAATGGCGCGCGGCCGGCCGGCGCGGCACGGTGCGGTCAAAGGTCGGCCGTCCTCGGCCGCCGCCGGGCGGCGCGTCCCGGGACGGGCGGGCGCCGCCGAGCCGGGTGGGCCGTGCCAGTCTTCAGCCGCACCAAGGTTCGTCGCCGAGATCCATTTGGGTGGTTTGAGGCTCACACAAGCTGCAATATTAAGGTGTCGTCCTCCTGACCGCCGCCCTTGCGTCGGTTCTGGCTGCGATCTGTAGCTCCCAGCTCCGGTCGGCACCTGCCGTCCGTCCCTGTGTCTCGCTCGGCCGGTCTCAGCCGGCGCCGCCGTTCGCTCGGCGCTCTCACCCCTCCCCTCCCCTCCCCTCGTCGCCGCTCTCGACTCCCAAGTCTCGGTCCCGGCTCTCGCCTCACGCCTCAGCTCCCCCGTCCGGCCCGTCCCCGCCGGCTCGCCCGCAGAGCCGCGGCCGCCGACGGCGCGCCGCTCCGCTCTCTGCCCCGGGCGCCCGGCCTCTGCCCCCCCCCCCCCAGCGCCGTCACTCAGCCCCGCTGCCATCCCGGCCCGGGGCGGCGACGGCCGACCGCCGACGCGCAATTAAGGCCGCCGGCCGGGCGGCGGCGGCGCTGTCGGCTGTCACGCGTCGGCGGCGGCCGCACGCCAGCGCCAGCCGGCCGGCGCGAGCGGCCCCGACGGCTGACGGACCCCGTCGGAGGGATGGGCCGTCGGCGGCGGCTCGCCTCTGGGACCGTCGGCGGCACGGGCGTGTCGCCGGCTCGCGGCCTGACGGGCTGCACGGTTGGCTGGTCGCCGGCCGGCCGCCGGGGGAGGCCGCGCGCCGCCGTCAGTGGGCCGGCGCCGGACCGTATCTCACCGGCACAGCCGGCCGGCCGGCGCGGCGGCCCACAGCGGCGCGACACCGGCCGCCGGCGGCGCGCGCTCTCATCTCCATATCTCAGCTGCGCTCGCCGCCCTATCTGGGCTGGCAGGCGCGCCGGCGACCGCAGCGGCGGCCTCCGCACCGGCCGTCCGGCGGTCCCGGGGCGCGGCGAGGGCCGCTCCGTCGGCCCGTCCCGGTGGGTGATTCATCTAGCCGATCGGCCGACGACGCGGCCCGGCCCGGCGCGGCGCGGCCGACCGAGGCGAGCCGCGGCAGCTGCCAGCCGGCGGTCGGCGCGCCCGCCCCGCCCCGCCCGCCCCCCACTGTGTCATCACCGGCGCGCCGCCGCCGCCGCCGCCGCCGCCGCCGCCGGTGCCACCCGGCCGGTCGACAGCCGTGACGCATGGCGATAGAGGAGAGATAGGCCAGAGGTGCGGCGGCCGGCCACACCGCGCAGGGCCGCACGGGGACGAGCACGCAGCCGGGAGCTATAGGGAGCGGGGGCCGACACATAATGCACCGGAAGGTCGGCAAAAAAAAAAAATTGTTTCACGATCTAACGGTAGTATGATATACCATTGAAATCAAGCCTCCTGAAATGCTGATAATTTAAATTTAGTTCAACAATAACGTTAGGTAACCAAAATATTAATTTCCGATCTAACAATAGGTAGACTAACCATTTCGAACGCAAAAACCCTGCATTTTAATATCTGCGCGCGACGCAGAGACTTCGAAAAAAAAATTGGACCGAATTCGATCGGAAGACACGCATCATATTTTTTTTACCGAGAGGTTAGTTCTGTTTCAATTAGTTACCAATAATTAAAACATAACATTTACCGACACCAAGAACTGTCGGCGAACTCACCTGGGTAGAGAAAGAGGCCGGCCTGGCTGGGCGGGGGCGGCGGCGGCAGTGCCGGCGGCTGGCTGAAGAGCGCCGGCATGTGGGCGGCGGGCGGCGGCAGCGCGGCGGCCCGGAAGTCCATCGGGTCCGGGCGGCTCCGGCGAGCTCCGGGAGACTCCGGCGGCGGTGCAGGCGGCGGGGGCGGCGAGCGGTACACGGCGGACGACTCAGGTCGAGCGCTGACCGCGGACGAACATCACGGAACGCGGCACGACACCTGGAAATGACACGGCCGGGGAAGGCGTTAGAGCACTTCATTCGAGAGGCAGATATTGGTTCGGTCACCAATCACAGGGAACCTCTATGTATCGTTATATTGTAACGTAAATAATGCTAAGAAAAAGGAAAGCGTAAAATATTGTTAAGAAATCATTATGAAAACATTACTGGAAACGGAATTGCCAGAAACGGTGTTGCCTTCTTAACTAACCTAAATATGGCGAATAATTGCTGACGACTTTCATTTTCGAGCCGACCACGAACAATTTAACGACTGAATTACAAACAGCGTACAAACAAAAACAGCAACAGGCTGCCATTCGCTGTCCGACCAGAAATCGTCAATCGAGCATTACCCGAGCGTGGCCTCGAAGGCAGTCGTTTTGAAGGAGAGCCGACGGCGGCAGGTGCGCTACCGTCCACAGTCGGCGTCCAAATAAACCTCCCAACAGGTCCCCGTTCTCGGCCGGTAAACAGAGCACTAAACCCACCCACTGTGCCGCCCTGACCCTCCCTCCGAGCAGTGCCGGGGCGCGGCGGCACGCGGGGGCGGGGTGTGACCGACCGCGCGCGGCCCGGCGGCGGCGGCCGCGGCCAAATGGAGCGACACGGGGGCGGCGGTGGGGGCGGGGGCGGGGCGGTTCGTGTCGGGGCCGTCGCCACCACCGCGGCTGCCCGGTAGGCCCGGTGAGTGAGTGCACCGACGACCGATCCAGCGGCAGCGGGGACGGGCAGCGGGGCCGGACAGCGGACCAGAGCGGCACAGCGGGACAGCAGGGACGGACAGCGGACACGAATCGACCGCTGGAGTATAAAAGCAGCACCAAAGCGCGAACCGGGAACTGAGGAACTAAAAACCGGAGAAAGAGAGCGAGAGCCAGGAATAACTAGGCGGAAGGAGCCGAAAACGAGCGAGAAAGAGGAACATGCGCACAAAGAATGCACGACAGAATCGCAAATAAGTGCGGACACACAGCAGGGAAAACAGAACATGTCCAATTGGCGAGCATGAAGCAACACCGAACAAAAAAAGGTCGACAAGTCAAGCAACCACTCAATGAGCGGCCTAGGACAACTTACAAAACAACATAAAAAGACGGTATGAACTTGGTGAGTTACCGATCGAGCGACCGAACGACCAAACAAATGAACGACCATTCCGACCGATCCGCCATCGTCCGGCCAGCCGACCGTCCAACCGAACGACCAAACAAATGAACGACACCAGACCAACCGACCGACCGACCCGCGATCGTCCGGCCAGCCGACCGGCCAATCGGCGGACCGACCAGCCGATCGACCAAACAAATGAACGACCATCAGACCGACCGACCGACCGATTACGAAGCCGTGTACCTTGCCCGTCGACCGGCCAGCCGCGACTCGACCGATCAACCATCCGACCGGCCATCCGTCAGACCATTCGACCGACTGCAGCCTGCAACCGAAAACCAGCCAGCTGTCTGACCAACCATCGGACCAAACAAACGACCGACCTACCAACCGTCCTGTACCGACCGCGGAGCGAGCCGACCGACCAGGCGACCAAACGAACTACCGCTCGACCAGCCGACTGTCCGACCAAACTACCGACGGCACACCGTCCGCCCAACCAGCCAAACGAACGACCGCCCGACCATCTGATCTGACCACAATACGAGGCGACCGACCGTCCAACCACCGAGCGCTCCGTCCGACCAACCAACCGCCGCGAGACCAGCCGAGCGACAGCCGACGAGCGGCGGCGGCTGCGGCCGGGTGTGCCGCCCGTAATGAGCCGGCTCAGTGTCTCATTAGTGGCCGGAGACCGGCGCCGCAGCCGGAGCCGGGACAGGGACAGGGCCCGGAGCCGGGGACTGGGCTGGGGCTGGAGTCGGGGACAGAGCTGGAGTCGGGGCTGCCGCGGCGGGGCAGCAGCCTGTCATGCTGGTTATGTGGGTGGGACGGGACGGACAGTAGAGCATCAGGAATGACAGGAGACGGAAGTTCACGACTAGCGATAGGGGAAAAAAACTTAGTTCACGGAAGAGGACAGGACAAGGCAGGACAGGACACTAGGACGGGACGGGACAAAATACTATATCGGACAGACGGTGAGGTGAGAAGAGAAGCATATCGGAACGATGCCGCTGGCGTTAAACGCTGATCTTTCATCAGAGCCTCACTCTGATTAAAGTAAGGGACTGTCAGCACGGATGACAGCAGTCTCGATGGGCCCACCAATTGGGCCCGGGTCGGCCCCGGCCTTCGGACCGCTGGATTCCCATCGAACTGAGTCGGGACAGCGAGGCCCGCCCGGCCGCTCGGGTCGCTCGGGTGCGGTCGAGAGATCGGGAGCGGTCGGCCGGTCGGGTCCGCGGTGTCCGACCACGCCCGTCGGCACGGCGTTCGGGCCTCGGGGCCGGCCGACCGCTCAGACCAGTTCAGACTGCCACCAGGGGACTGTCCCGAGCCCGCGTCCGGCTCGACTCCGCGGTGTCGGTGCCGTTTTTCATCAGCGCGCCGCCGGCGGCGACCGGCCGTCGCACTCTCCCACCGACCTATCGATTCCGAGCGACGGGCGCGGCGGCGGCGACGGCCGACCGCCCGCCGACACAGACCGCGCGGCCGCCGGACCGTTCGACGACCGGCTGTCGGTCTGCACCGCCCCGCCGCCCGCAGTCGATTCCCCAAGCGGCCGTCGCGTCGCCAACGACTGGCCGTCGCGTCGCCAACGACTGGCCACCCGGCCGCCGTCCATCCGTCACCAATTCGTCGCGGCGCCGACACCGGCACCGGCCCCCAGGCGCTCCGTTTTAGTTTTGTTCGTTATTAAAATCGGGCGTGACAGGTGGGCGGTGTTGGCGGCCCGCAGCGCGCCGGCTGGACACGAGAGCTCGCGCTGGCCGCTGCTCCTGTTGAGTAGTGAGTCATGGCCCAGGAGTTGACTCACAATGCACGCTGCATGCATTCAGGTGCTAATGGGGCCACCGAGTCGCTGCAAGAAACTCCGAATCTATCAGCACCGCCTCACCTTTCCGAGTCACTGCAGTCTCGCTCCGAGAGGCCCTGACTTTGTTTGGAACCGCTGCGAGTCACCCAGGGTAGCCTCAGAGCCATTCCGAGTCGCCGTCGAGGCGCGACATGACCAGCCGATCGCCGAAACATGACAGCCGACCGAGCGAAGTGACATCACCCGTCTCGGCGGATCTCGCGGCCCGGCCCGGCGCGGCGGTTGACCGGGCGGCCGCGCCGGCTACCGTGCCGGTACCCGCCACCTGGCGCTGTTGCATCACGTTGTCGGAGCCTCTGTCGGTGATTTTTAACGGGCGCTCCCACCGCCGATAACAGCGCTCCGCGGCCGGTACCGGGCGAGGCCGGTGGTCAAATTTGATGTCATCGGTCCGGTCGATGTGAGCGTTGGACGGATGACCGCGGTGCTGATCTGTGGCCCGTCAGAGGCCCTCTCCGGGCTGCTCTGTCCGTGATGCACCTGCGGTGGCCGCGCCGAGCGGGGGCCGGCAGTGTGGGCGGCTCAGGGCCGCGGGGAGTGGGCCGGCCGGCCAGCGGAGCTCGGTCGGTCGGTAGTCGGCCGGTGCCATTAGGGCGGCGGCGGCGGCGGCTGCGGCCCGTAATCGGCCGGCGCCATTAGGGCGGCTGGGCGGCGCTGACCGGTCGCCGGCCGCCGGTCGGTGCCGCCCTGTGTATTGTGCCGCGCCGGTGGCCGCTGTGGGCCGTCTGGAGGCCGGCCAGCCGCCCCGCCGCGCCGGCCGCCGGTGGCTCTGATGGCTCTCCCTCAGAGCGGCCGCCGCCGGAAAACAAACACAGCGCCGCAGCGGCTGGCCTGGCCGCCGTCACCGCCAGGCCTGGCCGTCAGGCGCAGAGCCTCGGCAGCCGAGCGGCCCCCGGGTCTCGACCAGACGCGCGGCGGCCGTACCAGCCGGCGCCGCCTGCCGCCCTCCCGGCGGGGCCCGCTGCAGCGACACAGCCCCGCGCTCTAATCCCATCAGCGCCACCCCACGCTGTCATGTGAGCCACACGGACGGAGCTGTTCCAGTGCGGCACCGTGCCCGCTGCACCGCACCGCTGCCCCGTATTCTCCCCCATCCATCAGCCCCTGCCTGTTCAATCGTCCATCGCGCCGGCCGCTACCGGTCCCGGCGACCGCTCGGCGCCGCTCGGCGCCGCCGCCCGCCCTGACAGGATCTCCGGGCCGCTCCGCACCGCTCCGCTCCCGGGCCGGTCCGCGAGGCAGCCGGGCGCGCCACCGCGCGCGACAGCTCGCGGTCCGGCGGTGATTTACCGCCGCGCCGCGCGCCGGCCGAGGCTGGCCGGCTG
The DNA here is from genome assembly GCF_019059575.1 of Amphibalanus amphitrite. NCBI lineage: Eukaryota > Metazoa > Arthropoda > Thecostraca > Balanomorpha > Balanidae > Amphibalanus > Amphibalanus amphitrite. The sequence goes on along the minus strand of NW_024881510.1, from coordinate 139,144 downwards.
ACGGCGCGGCGGGCCGACCGTGACGTGGCCGGCTGTCCGCTTTGATGTGGCAGTGGCGGCGGCGGCGGCGGCGGCGTGTGCAGACTGTGCACGATGTGCAGCGTGCAGGCGGTGCACGGCTGCAGCGCCGCCGCGTGTCCGCTGGTCACGATGTCCTGCACGAGCCACCGGGCGCTCACACCTCGTCTGCGGCGCACCGCCACCGCGGGAGCGCCGCCGGGCCGACCGAGCCGGTCGGGCCGGGCGGTCCGGGGGCGGTGGGAGCGCTGAGCGGCGCCGGCCCGCCGCTGCTGGCAGCCCATCCATCTTGGACGGCGCGCTGAGACCCTCCCGAGCAGCGCCTCCGCAGGCACGAGCCGCGCTGCTGCGAGACGACCGCTGTCGGCCGCCAGCGGTCCGACGACCCCCGGGGAACGGATTCCGGCCTCCCGGCGCTCCCCTTCCGTCGCTCCCCTGTCGACTTCCTCCGCCGAATCGCCCCGATTCTCGGCGCGTGCCACAGAGGGGTGGTGTGGGTCTCCCCTTCCCAGGCTCTCCCGGAGGCCGCTGCCGATCACTCGGCCCGTTCCGGGCCCCTGTCGCCCCCAGTGACCCGGTTAGCCCCTCGCCACGGGCCGCCACCCTCCCCGTCCGGCGGCATGGGTCGCGGTCGAGCGAGGCTGGCCTCCGCCGGTGCGCAAAAAGCGGTCGGTCGGCGGCCGGGTCGGTGACAGCTGCCACGGCGGCTCGGGGCCGGCGCTCGGCGGCGACCGGGGCCGGTGCTCGGCGGTCGGGCGGCCGCGCGAGGCGCTCACACCTGGCCCATCCGTCAGCGTCCGGCCTATCGACCGCAGCACCGGCACCGCCGCACCGCCGCCGCCGCCGCCTCTGACGTCAGTCGCATCCGCCGCTGACAGGCGGCCGCGGCCGGGGCGGGCGGCCGCCGCGACACGCGTCCAGACGCCGCCGCCGCCTCCGGACAGCGGACAGACGACGGCTCGGCAGCTGCGGGCGCGCCAGCGGCCCATCGATCAGCGGCCGGGCCGCGGCCAGGTCCGGTCGCCGCCTCGGTGGCCGAGCGGTCGCCCACACGCGGCCGCGCCTGGCCGGCGGCCGTGTCTGCATAATGACGGCCGGTCGGTGCGAGCGATGGCCGCGCCGCCAGCTGCCCAGCGCCGCCGCCGCCGCCGACCGGCGCACTCGAGCAGATTAGCCGGGCGGGCGGCGGGCGCCGACGAGCGAGCGGCCGGCGCGGCGGGCGGCGGGCCCCCGGGAGCCACCGGAGCGCACGACATGCCCGCTCGGCCCGCCGCCGTCCCGGCCGGGGGGCGGGGCGGGGCGCAGTGCGGGACGCCGCGCCGCCCGCCGACCCGGACCCGAGAGCGCCGCGACGGGACGGCGGCGCCGGCGGAGCGCCGCGCGCGTCAGGCATTCGCCGCATGCCAGACATTCAATCGGACATTTTTCTCCCGGGAGGCGGCTCCGGGCGCGGCAGCGGCCGCCGAGTGGCGCGGTTATGGTCCGATAAACCCGGCGGCTCGAGACCGAGCCGAGCCGAGTCGCCCGGCGCCGAGCTACCGCCGATAGCGGCCCGAAGTTGGCCAGCCGGCACTCGGCAGCCCGCCGTCAGATCGGCCGCGCTAATGCCAGCGGAGATATCGCTATCATTTACGCGTGTAATTTTACAGGTGCACCCGGTGCCTCCTCCAGCCAACATGATGGAAGATCTCACCTACGTACAACCAGGTTCACAAGAAGTGAAATTTTATGTCGCCTAAGAAAATAATAAGATTTTACCCAGAGTTATTTATCAATCGTTTCGTGACAAATAACTCCTTTAGACGTTGTCTGCCTCTTGTCCATGCCCAAGTCAACCGACATCGCAAACGACCCGACCGGCACGGCGCCGTCTCTAGCCTGCAGCAAACCCACCCGACGGCGATGGTTCGGGCCGGTCTCGCTCCACTAAGCGGCGCACCTCTCGCCACTAATTCGGGCCCTTCCCGCGCCGGCCCTAATCAGTGCGGCCGCCGCGCGGACCACGCTCGGAGCGGGTCCCGAGTCGGCTCGCCTGGCCGACCGGACGGCGTCCTCGGCCAATCAGCACCGGTGATCGGCGCCGTGATGAATGCAGAGGCCTCTTGCACCAAACTACCTAGCTAGGTAAAATCGAAAAACCGGTTTCAGAATAAGCTAAGCTAACGGTGGTAAATTTGGTTGCAATAGCCCAATACATAATCCTACATGTGCTTGCTAAATTTTGCACGCAAATTGTTACATTTGAGACTTGGACTGGGTATACGATGCAAAATAATACAAGCATTGGTGCAAGAGGATTTTGGTGCAAGAGGCCTCTGATTGGGCGGCGGCGGCGGCGCGGCGGGCGCCGGCAGAAGACCACCTGTTTTACCCGGTCGGGAAAGGCCCGGTGCGGCGGCGGCGGCCACTGTGGGCGGTCGGCCGCGACGGCCGGGCGGCGGCGGCAGGGCTCAGGCCGCACGCGAGCGCGGCACGAGCCACCCGAGCCGCCGGCAGACGGTAGACGGGGACGGCAGACAGACGCAGGGTATATCGGACAGACGGCCGAGCGGTCACCGGAGCGGGTGAACGAGAACCGAGGCATGTTCGGCCCGACGATACCGATACCGACCCGGGCGCATTTGAAAACGGACTGAAGTAAAAATGCTGCATATGATATAAATGCAGTGCAAAACATAAACGCAGTCATAATAATATAAATGTTCCCTGAAGAGACCATATTTTTTTTAGACATATTTATATTTTTTTCATAAGACCTATGAGGTTTCGCGTCACCCTGAAGCCCGTGTAAGTATGGCCTGGACCACAGACTCTCATCGTATTGAGCCCGCTTTTTGAAGTCGGCCCCAGTGCCTGGGGACCGCCTCAGTTTTTGGACGCACTGAGTCGGCACAAATACCTAAGTGGACGCGACCGCACGCCAAAATCGACGCATTTTATCAACCGCGGTGCAATATATGCACCGAATTATGTGAATACCTAAGACGGCACATTTATCGATTCATAAGTACCTACCTATTTTTCTCTCTTGAAACGGAATCAAACGATGTTAAATTAATTCCTTTCTGAGTCAAACAATAGACAGAACGTTCAAATTTCGCAAAAGTAGGGGTTGGCTAAAAACGTTAAATAAAACATTAAACGATAGGTACAACTTTGACAAAAAAATAGGCATTACCTAGTGAGGCAGCACCTCCTGATCCTGGCGAAAACGCTCCGATGTGATGGGCGACAAAAGGTCCGCAGCATTTTAGGTATTTTGGAGAAACGAGTCAGGATAATCAAACAATTTCAATCGATTCAAGCATAGACACCTATAACGGTGCGGAAAACAGCCTGTTTTGGGCGCAACATCTGCATTCCAGTCCCAGGAATGAGACAGAACCAAACGTAAAGCCAGAAGTTCAGTCCGCGGTGTGCCGGTAAATTATATCGTGGCAACTGGCATTCGGCTAGGGAGTGGGCATCGAAAGCTGATGAACGCAGTCCTCGTGAGTTGAGATTTGAGAAGCATAGAAGAACTCGGCTAATGTCTGCATTTTGGGGGGACAAGGGACAGTGAGCACTGAGCAATTCTTACCTGGCAACACCAACGCTCATATAGGTGGGCGAAACGTTCAAACTATGGAAAACCATTGAGGAGACTCGCTTCACGTTTCGTTTCTCTCTCCGAAATCGTAAACTCATTTGATAAAAGTAAGTGTTAGGTATACCTACCTATAGGTATAAAATACCTTTTATACCTGTAGAGTGTAGGTATAAAAGTATAGGTACCTATTTTATAGATGAAAATAAAGGGGAATAGGTCCGAAAGGTTCGAAAAACCATCCTATAGGATTAGATATTCCTTTTCGATAGGTTAGATACCTACACAAGGCATATAATTTGTGGATTAACCAGTAACCACAGTCCTTTGAAATCTTGCTAGCAATACGCTTATCCAATAAAATAAAGAACGTAGAACCGAGAACCCTGAACATCCAGTGACATAGGTAGACGGAACATCATCTTCGCTCTGTTCCAGCCATCCGGCGGTTAACGGCCAAACGAATTAAATATAATTCCTGTGGGCCTGTGACCGGCAAATAAATTTAAACGTCGAACTTAGCCCGTGCTAATTCGTGACAAATTGTCCCTTATAAGCCTCTTAATCATCGCTTGCCTTACGTCCATTCATAATATTTCACTAACCGTTGGTCACGGTTAAGGTTTTAGTTGCAATGGTTATAGTGCAGAAACTTACCTAGGTGGTTGAATAAATTAACAGGCATTAGCGTCGTTATCATTAAGTGTAACAATTCAACCAGCGACACAACAAAACGCTATTAATTGCAAACAACGAAACATCAAATAAACAAAAACAGAGTCGGGGAATTAAAAAGTCGACAAGCATTCTGCAACCAAACATTCATTAAATTTCTTAAAGGGTGCAAATTTAGGCAGCATCTAGCATTCATCAGAAGCACATCGCAAAACAAAATAAAATTTCATACACAAGTAACAGACCATAATCAAAACAAACCGAGCGGATCATTCCGAAACTTCCCCAGTTTTATTTTTTCATTTCACATGCCTCCCGCCCTTTAGACTCAAATTTTGCTCCTCCCCAGCTCTGGCACCCACCTGGACCTGCTGTGAGGCGGCTCGTCTGGGGCGACGGGTCGCTGTCGGCGTGTGGCGGCGGGCTCGTGCGCAGGCGACGTGCTCCCTCCTCCGACGCCGTCCGCAGACTGGCGGCCGGCCACCGGCGGCGGCGACACGCCGCCCGGCCGGCGCGGCGCGAGCGCGCACCGCTCCGCCGCCGCCGCCGCCACCGCACCGCCACCGCCCGCGTCAATTACACAACAACAATAAGGGGCCAGGATCAATCGGTCCGGTGTGGTGCCGCCGCGCCGCCGCCGCCGGCCGCCCTAACGCGCTTAATTGGTTGGCGGCCGCGTCGCTAAAGGGCCGGGCGGGGCCGTGGCGGGCGCGGTCGACCGGCGCACGGTCCGGTCTCGCGCTCTCGACACGACCACACAGCGACAGACTGTGTCGCTGTGTGCGACGGACGGGGGGGGGGGGGGAGGGATAGGCAGTGGGGGCGCTACCGGATAGACAAGTGGACAGGTGACGGGGGTCGATTCGAGCTCGAAGAAGTCTCATGGAGCTTGGAAGGTGCGGTGCCATCAGAGGCCAGAGCCCAGAGGAGCGAAGCTTCACTCCTGAATGTTTGTAGTCTGTCGCAGCCAGGAGAGGACTGCTAAAGCCAGAGCAATGTAAGATGGAAGGGACTCTCGAAGACTCGGGCATCGGAGTCCGCATATAGGTTTGCTGGAGATTCGTCTGCTGGAGCATGTGTAAGTTGGAGAGAAGGCTGACGTGTGAAGAGGGTCTACTTGCCGATCATGGTGTGAGCACAGAATCGGCGCTGCGGGGTGGGAGTCGGAGTCAACAGTGTTGTCCATCGTCGGAGTCGGAGTAGATTTTCGGAAGCCAGAATAGGAGCCGGAGTCACCGAAAGTTCATCGACTCCGCAGACCTGCCATGGCTGCGGAGTCGGAGCTGGTCGGAGTAAAAATTATTCGCGGACTTTGGAGTCGGAGTCGATTTTTGAAAGCAGGAGTCAGAGTCGAGGTCATCGATAATCTATCGACTCCGGACTCTGCAGCCCTGCACAGAATGTCGCGAACCGAAACCCGCAATATAGGTACCGTGGGGTTAGGGGAGAGTGGGGTGGGTTGTATCAGTTTTTACTCCGAGACCCATAACCTCGTAACTATCCGTGATAAACTCATTTTTTCCATACTATCTCCTTCCTTGATTCTTCTGCTTTTTTGTGCAAAGTAACTTTTCCGCTACCTCTACCAGTTTTTCTTCTACGGTCTGCCGAATAGAACAATGTTTTTGATACAACTTGCCCCATGGCTTGGGTGAGTTGTATCACATAGTGGGGTAATTTGTATCACTATTTCACGTTTCAGGGAGTGTGCTTGCTACTGGTTTTGAACATAACAATAACATTAAATGGGTTTAATACAATGTATATGCGCAAAGGCTTCACTTTTAATTTTTATTAAACCAAACTTAGGTCAATCCGAACGAAACATCGAAACGAACGAAACATCAACAGACTAGACGCAAAAGTGGCCCGTTAAGAGCAAAGAAGCCAACACATTGTGCCGAAATGGAACGAGTAATGACTAGCTACCTACAAACGCGAGCCAGGGCTTAGCTTTCGCGATCAAAAGCAACATACCCATACATACATACATACATACATGTTACAACATACCCCACCCGGCTCTGATACAACATGTACCTCGCCGCCATCTTGGAAAAAAACATCCTCGTGCTCAAAAACAGCGGAAAGCTGGAGAAATCCATTTTCACTCACGCAGCCTTAGAACCTACCCTCACCACCGCTACGGAGATCTTTCAAATTCGTGCACATCTAAATGCCCAAAACACACATTTTCTTGCAGCTTATTTTTTTAGAATGACATTAAAAAAACATAAAATCGGCTCTCACCTCGAGACGCGTCCACCCAGCCACACGACAGAACAGGGAAAGATGGCACCCGGAAAACCTCGTCGGCTGGTCGTGTCACGAGCGCCATCCATTGGATAAGTTTGACACAATTAGCCCTGATACAACTTGGACATGATACAACTCTCCCCGCTCTCCCCTACTTAGAGAGGCCCGACGCTGAGTGATTCCAACCACCAGACCAGGGAGTTGGTACACGGGAACACACTAACAACTGAGCCAGATGATCCGGATCGTTTGGAAGGGTTCTCCATCGACGCACCGGGGGCCGGCGTTTGGCTGCCGATCTAAACGACATGCCGGCGACGTAGCCCATCCAATGCCCCTTCCGTTGAAACGCGTGCATCGGACACAGCTTTCCCAAGCTTTCCGGCCCTTCGTGGACTTCAGCCGGTCCCGTACATTTGCATTACCGCTCTTCCACTCTTCGGATTCAGTAACCCATCTCACTTGGTCATCCCGCGTCTCTCTCTCTCTCTCTCTCTCTCTCTCTCTCTCTCTCTCTCTCTCTCTCTCTCTCTCTCTCTCTCTCTCTCTCTCTCTCTCTCTCTCTCTCTCTCTCCTCATTTTCTTGTCACTTCTTCCGTTGAACGTTCGACCCGACCCAACAGCGTCACAATTCGCTCTGAAACCTGCGTGGCGTCTCTGCCGACTCCCACTGTCACACTATCGTCAGCCGCCAGCATAGCCTCCACCAGCCCGACCTCCCGTCCACCGGATGTTCCCCTGTTCCCCACCTCGGCCGGCCGGCCGGCTCCTGGCTCCATCCCCCGGCTCCCGCCCCCCAGCACGGTCGGCTCCCGGCCGGCGGCGGCTCGGCGGCGGTCGGCCGGCTTTGTGCGGCTCGGCCGGCGGCCTTATCAGCCGGCGGATCTAATTTAGGTGCCGCTGACGGCCGGCCGGCGCGGCCCGCCGCCGATAACGAGCTCACTGGCCGGCCGCGGTCGGCGCGCCGCCGCCGCCGCACCCGAGACACATGAAATAACAATTAATTCCCACCCAGCCGGTCGCAGCGGATCGCGCCGGGCGCGTCGGCATATGTGTAAATCATCGGCCAAGCGGACCGCGCGCTGGAGCGGCGCGGCGCGCGGCGGGACGGTGCGGGTCGCGGGGTCGCCGGGTGGCGCGCCGGGTCGCCCCACATGCTAATAGGAGGAGTCGGCGGCGTGGCCGGCCGGGCAAGGTCGCCGCGCAGGTCACCGGGGGTGACGTCGGGTCGCCGGGGTGGCCGCGGGATGAGCGGCGGCGTGACCGGAACCGGCGCCCCGACGACGGCTCGGTCACGGCCGCCCCGCCAGCCGAGTCGGTGGGCGTGGGAGGCGGCGGACCGAGTGGGCGCCGCCGAGCGACGGACCCCCACAGCTCAGCGAGAACCATCACCGAGTCGGTGGCGGCGGTGTGTTTGTGTAACCAACCCCTAAAGCTAAACTTTAAAGATAATTTTGTAGAAATTTTGTAACTTTTAGACGATTAACCCGCGCCCTGATGGGAGTCCATTTTGCCCCCCCCCCCCTGTGGTTTTTCTTAAATAGCGAGAAAACAGCGGCGCGCAGCCTACCTTCCCGGGCATCAATTTGACACCTTCACACAAAATTTCAAGTCACAGGTCACCTCAGGTCAGGAGTTATTGAGGTCAAACTGAGGTCATGTTCGAGTAAAAATGAGCAAAAAAAAACCATGACATCTTGAAACGCTCACCAAATCTACAGTTAACCCGCGCCCCGTTGGGCTCTGCCGAGCAACGCGCCCTGTTGGGGGAGGGGGGCAATTTGCTCCCCCCCCTAAGATCTCGAGAACCACGCAACCTAGCGACAAGCGGCAAACGGTGTTGGATAGCCCTATCAGGGAACTACCTTTTGACCGAATTTTATTGACCTAGGTGAAACCGATGACGTCACAGGTCAGGTCAAAGGTCGAATTTTCATCGTTTACAGGCATTTCAAGAAATGCGTTGTAAAATCGAGTAAAATGCATTTCATTGAAAATCATCGATGGGGAAATGTTCTTCAAACACACATTTTGCTATTTGAGGTCACTGATACCAGGTCAGGTCACAGAGGTCAGGTCACTGGGGGGTCACAATATGAAAATATCATGTGATGCAAGTTTTATGGTCCATTTTATATGCCAAATGCGATTAGGTGTGGGACAGGCAGCCCTTGGGGTCACTTGAGATTATGTTTTGGTGAAGGTCAGGTCAAGGTCAGGTCAAGTTAGGTCAAATTTGAAAGCTGATATTTTTGCATAAAATGGGTATCGATTCGATGCAGCTTGTCACGGGGAGTTCAATGGTGGTCTTTGTTTCAGGGGCGGATCCAAGGGGGGGGGGTCACATGGGTCATGGCCCCCCCCCCTTGAGGCCCGGGGGCCCAAAGACCTGCCAGGGGCACCACCGGCCTATCAGGGGAATCACAGTCCTGACAGGGGCACCACAGGACCGCCAGGGGCACCACAGGCCTAGCAGGGACACCACGGGCCTGGTGCCCCTGGGCCCTGACAGGACTGTAACGCCCCTGACAAGCCTGAAGTGTCCCCGGCAGGCACGTGGTGCCCCTGACAGGCCTGAGGCGCCCCTGCAAGGCCGGTGGTGCCCCTGGCAGGCCTGTGGTGTCCATGGCAGGCCTGTGGTGCCATTGCTAGGCCTCTGGTGCCCCTGACAGGCTTGTAATGCCCCTGGAAGGACTGTGGTGCCCCTGGGCCCTGACAAGCCTGAGGTGTCCCTGACAGGCCAGTGGTGCCCTTGCTAGGCCTGTGGTGCCCCTGACAGGCCTCTGGTGCCCCTGACAGGCTTGCGGTGCCCTTGGAAGGACTGTGGTGTCCCTGGGCCCTGACAAGCCTGAGGTGCCCCTGACAGGCCCGTGGTGCCCTTGTTAGGCCTGTGGTGCCCCTGGCAGGCCTCTGGTGCCCTTGCTAGGCCGCTTGTGCCCCTGACAGGCCTCTGGTGCCCTTGCTAGGCCGCTGGTACCCCTGCGCCCGGAGAGGACTGGTGCCCCTGAAAAGTCTGAAGTGCCCCTCGGCAGGCCCGTGGTGCCCCTGACAGGCCCAAGGTGCCCCTGCGAGGCCGGTGGTGCCCTTGGCAGACCTCTGGTGCCTCTGGCAGGTCTGTGGTGCCCCTGGCAGGTCTGTGGCGCCCCTGGCAGACCTGTGTTGACTGGTGCCCCTGCTAGGTCGCTGGTGCCCCTCACAGACCTGTGGTGCCCCTGGGCCTTGACAAGCCTGAGATGCCTGGCTATGACAGGCTCGTGGTGCCCCTGATAGACCAGTGGTGCCCTTGCTAGGCCTGTAGTGCCCCTGGCAGGCCTCTGGTGCCCCGGCTACCCCTGCGCCCGGAGAGGACTATGGTGCCCCTGAAAAGCCTGAAGTGCCTCTCGACAGGCCCGTGGTGCCCCTGGGCCCTGACAGGCCCAAGTTACCCCTGCGAGGTCGGTGGTGCTCCTGGCAGGCCTCTGGTGCCCCTGGCAGGTCTGCGGTGCCCCTGGCAGGCCTGTGTTGACTGGTGCCCCTGCTAGGCCGCTGGTGCCCCTCACAGGCCTGCGGTGCCCCTGGAAGGACTGTGGTGCCCCTGCCCAGGGCTGCGGAGTCGATGGATTTACGGCGACTCCGACTCCGACTCCGACTCCGGCTTTCAAAAACCAACTCCGACTCCGACTCCGACTCCGGGCAGAAATGTCGACTCCGATCGACTCCAACTCCCGACTCCGACTCCGCACACCTGGCAGGGCTGCGGAGTCGACAGATTTTCGGTGACTCCGACTCCGACTCCGGCTGGGGTTTCCAATATCGACTCCGACTCCGACTCCGACTCCGGTCACAACCGTCGACTCCGACCGACTCCGACTCCGACTCCGACTCCGACTCCGCAGCCCTGCCCCTGCCCCTAGGGGTGCTCATGGGCCCAACAGGCCCGTTGTGCCCCTGACAGGCCTGTCGTGTATACTTGCTAGACCTGTGGTGCCCCTGCTTCCTGGCAGGCCTGTGGTGCCCCTGGCGGGCCTGTGGCGCCCCTACAAGGCCGTAGGTGCCCCTGACAGGTTTGTGGTGTCCCTGGAAGGACTTTGGTGCCCCTGACAAGCCTGAAGTGTCAAGGACAGACCCTTTAGACGCCAGGGTCAAGTTCGTCGGACTGACAACGATTTGCTTACCTGATAACGTTCCTGGTAAGTACTCACTACTCAGCGTCCACAACATATATGTATACACATAGCACATTCATATATACTTGCTTACAATTGGTAAATGTGGTTGTGGCTAAGAGTTAAGATACTGACTAAAAATAAAAAATAAAAAAGAAAAAAAAACTGAAAATGGGGGCACCACCAAAATGAAGTGGACGAAATCCGTTGAGTTTTTAATTTTGGGTATAGGTATAGGGGCACCACTTCGATTCATGACCCTCCCCTTGGAGTTTTCCTGGATCCGCCCCTGCTTTGTTTTGCCCTACGTGGTCTAAAATCGCTAAAAGTTGAGTTCAAAAATTTGACGTCATCATTTTTGAAGTTTTTTTTTCGCAATAACTTGGCCAAAAAACGATATCGATCTGAAATTTGGTATGAATATAGAAGAGTGCAGGGACTATCACATACCTATATTCCGTTTTTTTCGAATTTCGGATTTTTTTTTTATTGTTTTTAGTTAATCTAAAAAAATATTTTTTTTTGAATTGTTGGGGGTAAAAAAAAACCAAAATTTTGACAATCCGAGATAGTAGTTTTGTAGCGCCGCTTTTTGTCTACTAGACCATATAAAGAACCTTGAAATTGCTTGGTAACTGTAGATATAGTAAGCGTTTCAAGATCGCATGTTTTTTTGCTCATTTTTGCTCGAACATGACCTCAGTTTGACCTCAATAACTCCTGACCTAAGGTGACCTATGACTTGAAATTTGGTGTGAAGGTGTCAAATTGATGCCCGGGAAGGTACCGAGAATTTGGCGGCGCTGCGCGCCGCCGTTTTCTTTCTATTCAGGAAAAACCACGCCCCCCCAACGGGGCGAGGGTTAACAAGCAATTTTAAAGTTCTTTATGTGGTTGTGTAGAGAAAAGACGGTGCTACAAAACTGCTATCTCGGATTTTCGAAATTTTGGGATTTTCACCCTCGAAAATAAAAAGATGATTTAAAAACTCAAAAAATGTCATTTTTTTCGAATTTCAAAAAACGGAATACATGTGATAGTCCCTGCGCTCTCCGATATACATACCAAATTTTAGATCCATACCTCCTTTTTTGGCCAAGTTATAGCGAGAAACTGTTCAAAATTGATGACGTCAAATTTTTGAATTCAAATTTAAGCAATTCTAGAACACGTAGCGCAAAACGGAGACCACCATTGAACTCCCCGTGACGAGCTGCATCGAATCGATACCCATTTTATGCAAAAATATCAATTTTCAAATTTGACCTAATTTGACCTGACCTTGACCTGACCTTCACCAAAACATAATCTCAAGTGACCCCAAGGGCTGCCTGTCCCACATAATCGCATTTGGCATATAAAATGGACCATAAAACATGCATCACATGATATCTTTACCTAATTTGTGACCCTCAGTGACCTGACCTTTGTGACCTGACTATCAGTGACCTCAAATAGCAGAATATGTGTTTGACGAACATTTCCATATCGATGATTTTCAATGAAATGCATTTTACTCGATTTTACAACGCATTTCTTGAAATGCCTGTAAACGGTGAAAATTCGACATTTGACCTGACCTGTGACGTCATCGGTTAGACCGAGGTCAATAAATTGGGTCACAAGGTAATTCCCCGTTGGGGCTATCCAAGCCGTTTGCCGCTTGTCGCTATGTTGCGTGGTTCTCGAGATCTTAGGGGCAGGGGGGCAAAACGCGCCGGGCCCGGGGGTGGGGTGTTTCAACACCCCCTTGCGGTTTTCCGCAGATATTTCAAAAACGGCGGCCGCCGCCGCCGTTTTTGGCACGCCTGTTTATGCATCTTTTCCACACATGTGAAAATTTCAGACCCAGGACTCTCAAGGTCGGGTCACCAGGTCACGTCAAATGACCTCACCTCATAAAAAAGTTTCAATCCTCGTCATAGCTACACCGACTGAACGATCGCCTTGAAACTTTCAGCGATTGCTAAGAGTAACAGTGTGTACAAAATGGATATCTGGGAATTTTGATATCGGTGACCTAAGGTCAGGTCAATTTTGCGACCTCTCCATTACCTACCTAAGTCAATGGGAGAAAATTGAAATGCGCCTCTTTTGGATGAATGGTGTTCAAAACCCTTTTAAACATCGGCCTATGGGTAAAGATGACAAACTGATTAGGAAAAATGCACCTGTGACCCCTCTGTGTGCCCCTCAGGTCATCTTAGGTCATAAACGGTCACCAGCAGTTTTTTTTTTGCTATAACTTTTGAACCGACGTGCTAGAGCGATGCAAACACGTCAAATGTAGGTATTCAGCTCCACGAAACGGATCGACTGATATGCAACATAACTCTTTCCGGTCAGGTCATGACCTTGACCTGAGGTCAAATTTCGGAAATGATCTTTCAAGGTCAACGAATAGTTCATTCGACGCGTCTTGACGAGAGGAACACGATGCAGTTGATGCACCCCCCCTAAGGTTTTTCGCGAATAACTCGCGTAAAAAGCGGCCGATCGCGACGAAACTTTCAGTACCCTCGCACTGATCAATTTTACACGTTCCCTGAAAATTTCATGACCCTGACCAGGGCTGCGGAGTCGGAGTCGGAGTCGGAGTCGGAGTCGGTCGGAGTCGACAGTTGTGACCGGAGTCGGAGTCGGAGTCGGAGTCGATTTTAGAAACCCGAGCCGGAGTCGGAGTCGGAGTCACCGAAAATCTGTCGACTCCGCAGCTCTGCTAGGTCTGCGGAGTCGGAGTCGGGAGTTGGAGTCGGTCGGAGTCGACAATTCTGCCCGGAGTCGGAGTCGGAGTCGGAGCTGGTTTTTGAAAGCCGGAGTCGGAGTCGGAGTCGGAGTCGCCGAAAATCCATCGCCTCCGCAGCCCTGACCCTGACCCCAATGACCTTTGACCTGTGACCTCTTTTCCGTGACCATGTTTGGCCGAAATCGCGATTCGGCGTATGTCGGCTCGCATTAGCCGCGCGTTTGCAAGCTTTTCGTGGTTTCAAACGTTCAAACATGTGATTTGATGTTGCTCCCATACATTAGGGTGGGTCTCAAGGTCACCTGAAGGTCAGGTCAGGTCATTGACCTTTGGTGACCTCGGGTGACCTCGGTTCACTTTTTTGAGTTTTACATGTTTCTAGGGTAGTTTTTGGAGCTGAATTCGAATTTAGCAACCATTTGAACATTTACGAAGTAGTTTTGGTGCCTTCGTAACATGTTACGAAGCTGTCAGAGGCGGTTGACACGTATTACGAATTCCCGTCACAACCCCTACCGGTTGACCTGACCTGACCTGACCCGACCTGGTCTAAATGCTTAAAAACATCATCTCTGATCAAAACTAACGCGATATTCGTGATCAGCACCCCGGAAAACCACATATCAGCCACACTTTACGACTTTCTAACAGGTCCCGATTTTCCCGGTTTTCGGGTCATTGACCTGACCTGGAAGGTCACCCGATGACCTAGGACCTTAAAATTGGGTATCATTGGCTTCCTCTCGTGACGGGCAACACGCTCGTTTTTTCCGCGAAGCTCTAGCTCGATCAGGGGCCAAACGCGAGGGGGGGGGGTCGTACCAACCCCACGCCCCTTGTGCCGTCAAAGGACGCAAAATGGCCTGTGCCGGCGAGGGTTAAATCAAAAGTTATTACCGAAAACTTTTTTTTCGTGGAAATGGCTATTTTTAGAGTTTTTGCCCTCTGGAGGCTAACCCGTTGACCTGAGGTCAAATCTGAGAACATTGCTCAGAAAGGTCTGTAAAAGGGCTATCGAATGCGCTTTTCTGCAGCGCTGTAGGTCTATTGCTTCCCGAGTTGGCAGTTTTCAAAATTGTTGAAATGGACTACATTTTACCTACATGATGACCTCTGGCGACCTGACCTTTGACCTGACCAAAAATGACCGAAGTGTTTCCGTCATCATTTTTGACGCTCTTTCGAATGCCCCTTACCGCGTGTCGCTATAGCGACTATACGTGGCCCAGGAGCCGAGTTAGACGGGAGGGTGTTCAGACACCCCCCGGCCCAGCGCGGAAGTCGCAGAGCACCGGCCCGGCGCGGGTTTAACCTTCCAGGCGGTGGGGGGCATTTTTTTGCCCCCCTTTAGTTTTTTCAATATATCTCGAGAACCGCTGCGCCGATCGTCATCAAACTTTCAGTACCCTCCCGGGAGCAGCTAGCGCACATGGTGACCAAAAATTTTTTCCAAAGGCTGTGATAGGTTGGCCGCTAATGACGTCAGAGTGACGTCATTTTTGCCATTTTCGACCCAAAAAAAGGTTTCGCGGGAAGAGCTGTCAGGCCTACAGCTTTAGAGATACAGAAAAATGTTACAACATAAAAGGTGTGGAATTAAAAGGGCTACAAAACTGCTATTTCAGTTTTTCTATTTTTTTTTTTATTTTGACCCCAAAAAATAAAAAAAAAGATTTTTTAATATAAAGCCGAAAAATCCAAGAAGTTTTTTGAATGTCGAAAAAAACGGAAAATATGTGATAGTCCCTACCGCCTTCTATCTACATACCATATTTGAGATCGATACCTCTTTTTTTTTGGCCAAGTAATAGCGATAAAACTTCAAAATTGATGACGTCAGATTTTCAAACTAAATTTTTAGCAATTCTAGACCTCGTAGCGCAAAACAAAGACCCCCATTAGACTCCCCGTGACGAGCTGCATCGAATCGATACCCATTTTATGCAAAATATCAGCTTTGAAATTTGACCTTTTTTGACCTGACCTTGACCTGACCTCCACCAGAAAGTGACCTAAACCGTACCTGATGGTCTTATAACCAACACCATTGAGTTGGAAATGAAAAACTGGCCATAAAACACGCATCGCATAACCTTAGTACCTAAAGTTGGGCTCATGTGGTGACCCTTGGTGACCTTTGGTGACCTGACCTGTGACCTGACCTGGTATGACCGGTGACCTCTAATAGCAACATATGTACTAGACAACTGACGCCTCATCGCTGATTTTCGACAAAATGCGTTTTACTCGGTGTTGTAGCGCTTTCCCTAGAAGCCCCGTGAACGGTGAAACATTTTATCTTTGACCTGACCTGTGACGTCGTCGGTGACCCCGAGGTCAATGAAATTTGGTTTCCTTCAACAAATTTGACAGGGCTATCGAACGCCGTTTGAATTTTCCGGATCCGTCCAGTAGTTTCGGAGATAGGGGGGGGGGGGGCAAAAAAAATGCCCCCCCCCACCGCGCGGAAGGTGGCTGGTAGGCCCACCGCCGGCCGGGTTAAGTGTTGACTTCGGGTCAAGGTCAAGTCAGAGCCCCCAGGTCACGAAGTTGGTCGAAGGAGGTCATATCGCATAGCATTTGATTCGACAGCTCTTTCTGAGTCCATCGGAGACTTTCCCGAATCGCTAGCAAAATTTGATTGATAGGGAGTTATTGACGAAAAGCTCTTAGGGACCCTAGTGACGTCATACATGACGTCACGAAAGGTCAACAAGGCAAAAGTGAAGCATTGGGCCTTGCAAGGAGCACATGAAATCACGATTCCGTGTGCATGAGTTAGTTTGAGATCGTTCGCAGCGCCAAAATAACAGTATTAATTTTCTCCCATTGACATAGGTATAATGGTGAAGTCACGTGACCGTCACCGACCTGACCTCATGTGACCTTAAAGTAAAATCTCACTTCTCAGATAGGTATACAAGTTGTGAGAACTCTATAGGATACTACGTCCTGTGAGCTTCATATCCCTGTAAAAGTTCCTCTGGCACCAAGGGCGTTGCGAAGTTACGTCATCTAATGACCGTGCAGAGGTTCACTTATGACGTCATAGATCAGTGACCTGACCCAGCCTGAAAATACGGTTGGTGTCGCAACATCAGTCTTGAATCTCAGGTCAGGTATGCCACATTTCAGCCCTCTATCGCCGGCGTGTACGACGGAGCCATCGCGACAAAAACCTATGGGGTGGGGGTGGGGGGGGGCGACACCTGCCCCCCTTCGGCAGGCGAGGGTTAAGACGACCACGACGTGGTCTAGGAGAACACTCTGCTGGCCACAGTGGGCCCTTAATTTGCCTCACAACACCCTCTGTTGGCCCTAGAGAGTCCTCCGCTGTTTATCAGAGGGCCCTATGTTGGCCTGTTGGGCTCTCTGGTGATACCAGAGGGACAGTTGTGTTGTCCTTGGAAGCCCAGAGGCAAAGAGCTCAGCAGACCACATCTGGCTGCGTAGATGGACGTCGTAGTGATGTCAGGTTGGCTTATAGCGAGATCTAGACATTCACGGGTTCGACGCTGAGCAGCCGTTCACGTCCAGGCGACTACAGTGCTGCCATCTGCCGTGGTGCGCCCCATTCTCTCTGCCCCGCGGAGTGGCGCTGCGAGAGCTGGTGCTCCTCAATCAGACACCACTTCAGCGAGGGGACGGCTGGCACGGGAGGTTGCTCTCCCTCCAGACTGTCGAGCGACAGCTGATCCCCCGACAGATGATTCCAGCATGTCCCTGAGATCGCATGAAGGCGACTCATCAGCCCTGAACATTAAGTATGAGGCGTGGAAGACAAGGATTGGTGCCTCCTAGAGATGGAACAGTGGGATCAGTGAGGCTCTAAGGTCACCATTGTGTTAATTATGAACTAACAACCGCAGGCACATCAAAGTTCAATATATCTAGTAACGCTCCGATTGGCGATTGATATTTCTAGTTCTTCACTCTGAGCGATCACGGCGTCGATAATAGCGATACTGGCAGTGGCGCATGTACCCGCCTGCCACCTACCGGCAACGCAACAGACATTCCTTCCTTCCTCAGGACCAGACCAACCAATCCGCATCCCCAATCGCATCGCCCTTTTCGGTTGGGCGATCATCCCAACAGACAACCAGTGGTGAGGGCATGTCCTCCTTTTGGACTACGACCTCTCTGGGTAACCGTGTAGGGGAGAGGGGGCGTGCTGTTCCAAAGAGACACTACCGTTCCACTCCAGTGGGACGATCTTTGCCGCTGTGGCGCACCGGTGGTGATTTGCACAGTGCACACGGCACAATCCACTGTCGACGCCTTATTCTCCCATCCCATAGCCCAGCAGTGACGAATGGTGGCCGCTACGATTGGATGGCTGTGCGTTGCCGACACGGTGAGTTTGGAGTGTGTCGCTGTGATGTGGAAATACCATTTGTGGTCAACGTCATGACTAAATAGTGCGTTATAAACAAGCGCCACAGATAGATCCATTATAAATATATTTCACAGAACGCACATAAAAACACCTGGAGTGTAGTCCAATTTAACACGTTGCGCATATCGCAATCTTCGATTACTGCCAACGTGGCATTGTAAGACAGAGTGCTCAAACGTCACTATAACACTACAAGCAACATTCGGCCCAACGAAAGTTGAGTTACAGCTGCGTTCTTCTCACAGAGATGCTTAAGCTGTTACGTAGCGCACGATCTGAAAGAGAAGTGAAACGAAAGGGTAAGCAGAGATCTGGAAAATTCAGCGCGGCCCGACAAAAAATCAATGTAACGTGTGTACTATATCCCTAAACTTTTAACTAGCGATAAATGCGAGACACAATGAAAGAACACTTTTCATGGAGAGCACCAGTGAAGTTGAAACATTCCGTCTGCTTTATAAGATTTTCTTCCTCTAAATTTCGACTGAAACTTAGGAGAAACTGAAACGAAATTTCAATTAAGATATCGAAACATTGTAAAAGGCAAGCTTTATAGTAGTTACTTCACTAGCAAATTTGCAATTTACTTGCAAGTAATTTAGCGCCACGTTATCCTCCAAATCTAGCGATGCAAATGAAGCAAGTGCAAAAAGTAGTCCCTTCACTGCATCGCAGCCAAGGACGGTCGGTTGACCACAATTGACCCTCTTGAAGCAGCAGTCTAACTTATTTCCACTTCACGAAAACATAGCAAATCATATACACACTACGCCCCATTAAAATAATACACATGGCATAGCAAGTAACTACGTTGCGCCCCATATTTCACTGAAATAAGGATGAGGTTTCGGAGGATTTCCAGGAGTGGGCAGCTCGCACTCGGAACAGTCACCCTCGCACAATCCCAACACAGTAATCAGCTGAAAACACTGTCACACTTGCAGCAAGTTGAGGAGGCGCCACAGAGCAGCGCATTATCAGATGTTGAACTAGGGATTGGCCGCCAGTAGCGGCGAGGGCGTGCAAAAGTGCCTTTCGACAAGAGCAGCCAACATGCTGCTACGAAAATGGTCCAAGTCATTTGAGTACCTTGCCTAGTGTTGACATTATAATAGACAAAGCTCCGATGCAGATAAGCATCACGAGTCAATTGAGCCCGTGTCTTCCTGAACACTTATTTTTAACACTCAAATTTTCACTCAAATTTGGTTTTCAACAGCCGACCTTTTTCTGGAAAAGCCAGTTCGGCGTAACAAAACAACTGATCTGACCATACGAACTCAGGCAAAGCCCATTGCCTTTCAAGTGCTCAATCCACACATTGGAGCTTTGGGAACTCAGAAACATCGGAGTTCAAAATCGAAACATCAACACTAGTCACGCCTAGCACCAAATGGTGCATCCAATAATTACATTTTGATCATCATTTGATCGGCACATCATCACGCCCCCGCTCGCCTCTCGCGCTATCGCAGAGACATGCACATCAGGTGAGTAGTAGGTGCGGCGAGCCAGCCACGCGGCGTCCGCGCCGGCGACGACTGGGGGCGGGGAGCCAGACTCGGCCGAGGGCCGGTCAGGGCACGGGGTGGGACAGCTCGTGAGGCGCCGACGCGGCTCCGGTCGGCTGGCTCGCCGCGCGGTGACCTGGGTCAGTCCGACCGACCAGTCGGCCGGTCGGCGACAGTCACCGGTGTTAGTGTCAACATACCCGTGACTCTGTACAATCTTACCTCTGCCCCTACTGGGTCCACCGCCCCGGGCTCTGAGACAAAACAAATTAACGTTCAGAAAACAAAGCCAAATTTTGATCAACCAAAACGGCATCAATTTCAGAGCAAATTATGACTGAATGTCTGCACTGTCAACATGTTACTGGAAACCTACCTACATTGGTCTAAGCAACATTATTCGCAAGCGAATCAAATACTTGTGATCGTGAGTACAAAGCTAGGGCCAACAATCTATGGCTCTAGGCCAGCCGGTCGGGCCGAACATTGTCCGACCCTCCCGGCGGCCAACTAGAACGGACAAGGACAGATCAAGGTGCGGCTCGTCCGAGCGGGCCCCCTGCAGACGGCGCTGTGGCCGCGCGCCCCGGCCCGACACCGCACACCAGCACAATCACCAGTCACCGGCAGCACCGCCACCAGCCGTCCATGAAAACCGCCCGGCAGGAGGGGCCGGCGGCCAGCGCGCGCCGGCCGCGAGGAACCTCGCCGCCGCCACGCGCCGGTCGCGTCAGGAGGGAGGAGCCGGCGGCGCCCCCGACTCGACGGCGGCGACGCCCGCTCCATGCGCCACCTAGGACGCGCTGGGACGGCTCGGCCACATCGCGGCCTGCGCTGCCACCAGGTGGCTAACACAGAGGGCGTTTGGTCCACTGCCCGCCAGTCGGTGGCACCGAGACTATTAGTCTCTGGACACAATGACACCCAATAAGTTACCTCAGTCGGGTAACTGTGAAGATAATCACGCAGACCGCGATCGCGCCCGAGCATGGTTCCAGCGTGTCAACAGACAGGTCCAGCTCAAGCCGACAACGGAGCCAAGTGAGACAAGGGGCGGCTTTCATGGACAGGCTATAGCAGAGGCTCGACGCCCGCAGGCCACGAGCCCGACCACCCCACCTGTGCCAACATCACGGACAGCAGCTCATGAGCGTTACTGATTGAGAAAATCCCGAGAATGCTCGTGTTTTCCTGGCTAAATTTTGACTCATCCGTGCTCGTCACTTATAAAACAGAACATTCTGATGCTTGGCTACTCAGCAAGTTTGGTAATAAGTGCGAAGCACAGCAGCACCGCGCTGACGGCCCCTCGCCAGGCGGGAAGCAGTCCTCCCGCCTGCCTGAGGCGCGGCGCGGCGCAGAGCTGCCGTCCAACAGTCGGCGGCGCACATGGCGGGTAGGGCGGCCGGCCCGGGGCCCGCCGGTGGCAGCTCTCCGTCAATCTCACTCACCACGGTGTCTGGACGGTCTCGCGGTTCGGGACTCTCGGGTGGCGGTGGGCGAGCCACCCAGTTGTACTCGCGCTTGTTTACCGGTAGATTCCAGCGCTCATAATCCTGAAACTTGTCAAGAAAAAGGGGAAACCATCAGTCAGCAGCCTACCTTACATTCCGTATGACGCCGGCGCACCTAACTTCACCCCTTAACCGCTCGACGGAAACACTACTCGGGCACACGAACATCACGAATCACTGCACCGCGCTTGAACCAATCTCCAGCACTACGCGACAAAAGACCCCCGCCCGGCCGCCTGAGGGGCGTCCGGGCGACGCGACGGAGCGTCCAGCTGAGCGCGGCGGCGCGGCGTCACAGCACGACAGCGCGGCGGCTCTTACACTGATCTCCACGCGCAAAGTCCGGCGGAACGCCGGCGCGGGCGGCCCGGCGGCGGACAATATCTGTAAAACAGTTGGGTTAGGCACACGCCAGCACATCGAGCAAGCATAGCGGGAGTTGCGGATGTGGAGGTGTTTTCATAGACACCAGAGTCCCTCAACCCGCAGGCAATCGTGGAGGGGGAACACACTTGGGTCATAAGAAGACATTAGTGTCGCCAGCAAAGATACGGTTCATGTTGACTGATCTTACGCATCGTGTTCACTTGGCAAAGGGGAAGCGAAATCATTCAAAATAGGGCCTACGACAGGTAAATAGGTGGCGAAGGACAGGCGGGGCGGGGACAACTGAACAGTTCACTCATCTCGATCGAATATCGGGGGACGAAACCCTTCCGATCCATTTGGAGTTCATCCCCAGTACCAAAGGACGTCACCAGAGCACACCACCGACTTACAGCTCACCTCGCTGGGAGAATACGGCCACCCGCTTCCAGTGCCGCTACGTTCAGCGACCTTAACCGCCCAACACTGGCCTCCCAAACTCAGGCGGCTCACGGGCGACCTGCCAGAGTGGCAAAACGGCCACCACATCCAACGCGCCACTGTCATGCTCGGTGTGGCAAGTGTAAACGTCTGTGCGGCTTCTGCGCCTGATTGCCAATGAAAATATGTGCAAGCTTCTTATGTAAGGTGATCAATACATAAATAATGGAATAATATGCAGCATAGGCGTGGTGAAATCAGCCTTCTCAAGCGTGGAAAATATCACTATAAACGATCCTCATATAAAAATATATTTACCCAAATAATGCTAAATATTTACATGGATGGACCATAACAATACAATATCAATTTATTCTACACTGCCTAATCGCCTTAAACGGTTCTTCCCCGACACCATCATACACAAATCGTTATGGATTTCTAAGCTAAGACAAAGACGAAACAGAAATTCCGGGTTCCATGTGATTGTGATTGTTCCATGTTCCGTGATTTTATCCATCGACTTCGCCTGGTAATGGATGAACGTCTGTTGGCGATTTAATAAATACACAATACACAATATTTGCCTAGCAAATGTGTACCTATTGCATACACGAAGTGCTGACGCGTCATCGTCTAGAAACAAGAGTCATGATCATTGTTGATCAGCGAGATATGATGACCAGGACATATGAAAACATCAGTGACATGCCACACGGCTCCCATGGAGCCGATGTCACGGCAGCCAGCGCCCGCCCGTCAGGCAGGGCACCTTACCGAGCACGGCACGCGGTCTGCCAGAAGAGGCCCCTGCCATATCTATTCGCGGGGCCGGTCCGGGGCCGCCCGGCTGTCACGAGCCGGCGTCACTGGCGGCCGGCCCACCAACCGGCGCCCGTCGGCTACGTGCTCTCCTGATCGGGCCCCAAGGCTGCCCATCCCACCCGGCGCCCCCGCCCGACCCCGACCCAGAACGGCGCCGCCGGCCGACCAGCCGGCTCGAGCCGGAAATGACCAGAAACATCCGGAGCTAGCCCGTGTTTGTTGGCCGAGGCACGGCTCGCGCCGAGTCAGTGTAGTTAGTAACTGACGCACGCTGCTCAGAGGCTGTACGCAGCCAGAAGGAACAGTCGACAAACAGTCAGGCATCACATTTATAAGATCTGGCAGCATCATTAGAAGCCATGGTCACCTTGGAGCTCTGTTGGAATACCTATCTCAATAACAGTGTCCATAGGATAAACAAATAGGCCGCCTGCACTGGTGTGGCTAGGCTTTGGAGCGCGCTGCGCCAGCGCCAGCATCACAGCTTCATAATACATCAAAATTTATGGGCGGAAGTTTTATATGCTTCAACACAATTTGCGCTAGAGCAGAACTCTATAAACCTTGTAACTTTTATAGCGAATAAGCAAACAAGGTCGGTAATTCTCGTATTATGGAATCACATGCGGATGACGAGACCCCGATGTGGAATTTTCCGTCGCGACTGTTTATCGAACTATCGAGCGAGCCGTGTGCGGGTGCATTTAGACCGAATCATGCCACCTCAGCATCTCAGTGGACAGCCTATTTTCAGGTCAAACTCCGTACTAGCGTCCCGCCAACAGACCGACGAGACGGTCGGTGTCGTACCGCGGCACTCGTGCCACGAGCACACCTGTACCGATAGAGGCTCTCCGGAGCGGAAAGAGCGCCCGTCCCCTGCCACCCCGTCAGGCGCACGGCCGGTGGCGTCTCGGTCGGCCAGGCGAGCCGCATAAATCAGGGAGTGCCAGGCATCCAACCATTGTTTATAGTTAGATGACTAGCCAAGAGGATTGACGTAGGTCAAGCAGTTAAGATCATTTACAACAATGGCTTTGCTATTGTGCCAAAGCATGCAAGCCAACCGTAACAACAGAGGCATTCGTTTCTCACGAATCACTGCAACTGATGGACTATTAGGCACCACATGGAGCGCTAAATTGCAGAGACCGGGACCACACAGTGCAAAATGTTTGATGCCCCGAAACTGCACGGAAACCACAAACCAGCGCATCAGGACACGCTACCAAAAAAGCCTGGAGACATAGATTAGGCACTGAAAGCAGTGCGCTGCCTTTTCCCTGCCGCACGGCCCCCAAGAACAGCTCGCGACCTGGTGAGGCGCAGACAGCCGGCAGGCAGTGGAAACAGCACGGGCCGTGCCGCCACATCGGGGCCGTGCCGCGGCAGATCGATGCTGCTCGGCGGCCGCACGCAGGCGTGCTGCCACCCGGCCAGTACGGCCGGCCGGCACCGCGACGTAGCCACTACCGGGTCTGCCGGACCGGCCGCCCAGCCGTGCCGACCGGTCTCGGAAGTATGACCGGTCACCCTCAGCAATGCAAGCGTCGTTCCTGCCACCCAAGAGATGAAACCACACCTAAAATTTGAACAAAGCACAAATCTTTACGATATTTAGCCGTCCTTATGTTGCGACACCGCTTTTCTCGTTTTGCTGATGACGCTTAACGCCACACATCTTCTTGTCTGGGTAACCACTTGGGCGACAGACCAGTGCGAATGTCCCAACTCCATAAGGTCAAATTGCACGGAACTAAACGCTCATCAATATATCTTCATTTACAGTCAACGGCACATTCTAATTTCAAACTATTCGAGTTGTTTTCCAAACATCTAAGCATCCATCGTGCCTCAGTGACGCCCCCGCGCGTTCAGTGACGTCACAAGCCGTCACATTCCATCACATCGCTGCCCCGATCTGACGTAATCCGCCGACCTGCCATGAAGCCGTGGCGTGCCACCACACCTTCAGCCAGACAGGCGTGACGCCAACTCACGGCGACAGTCCGAGATCAGCTCGGCATCAGGGGGTCATTGTACGCCAAGCGGCGGGTGACGAGAAGGATCAGCTGGTACACCATCGTCCCAGCAACCAGCTCGTCGCACTACCACTGGCAGTAGACAGCTGTGTCGTTTTTACCGTCACAGTCGTTTGACTCAGAAACCCTCCCATCTTGCCGGGTCAGGCGGCCGCCGGGGCTAGGACACGCGCACCTGAACAATCGCACCGTCAGCACGCTCCGCAGAGTCTTCCCAGCTCTCCTCTGGAGCGGCGGCGACACGCACGAGGCCGGACGTGACGCGACATCCAACCATGCGGAGAGGCCACCAGTCGGCGCGTGGCCGATACCCATTCTCCAAACAGTGGAAAATCACACGGCCGCGCGTCCGACGGTCCGAGTTAGCGCTCGCCAGCGGTTCGCTGAAGCAGCTAGTGAGACATGTGGAGTGAACAGGGAACAGAGCAGCCGCGGCGAGGTGCGATGGGGTGCGGGACTAGTAGTTACCTGGCAGTTGAGCGTGCCGTGGCAGTCCCGGCACACCACGGACTTGGTGCGGTCGCAGATGAGCAGCGCTCCCTCCGGATACCGGTGGGAGTCGGTCAAGAACGGAAAGTCCTGGCAACAGAAATAGGTCATGTCAGCCTGACCATCAGTTGGCACTGGGCAGGCGTACAGGGCTGGCAGCACGCGGAACCCACGTGATTGCTAACCCAACTGTCAAACACATCCCGTACAGACATACGCACTGCAGAGCGCTTCTGGGTGTTGCACCAGGACACGGAGCAAAGTCCAATGCATGTAATCCATATGATGGATGGTCTTGTCACACAACGAAAACAAATGATAGGCCAGGGGTTATACCACCACATAACCGACATGAAATGCATACCAACGCATTTCGGTCTGAACGGTTAGCTCATCAGTCGGCTTGCGAACAGTGTCTGAATTTTTCGATGTTCGCTTAATTGCCTAAAACTTCTATTTAGAGCAGTGACGAAATCAGACCAATGTAACATAGTGACCTAAACCAGGCAGCCATGGTCAACTATATAAAAACCCCAGAATGCCTTAGCTCTGTTACCACCTCATCAGTAGCCGCTTTCAGCGACGTCGTGTTTACATAACAGTTGCGCCATTTCAGGACGGGCGTCCCCAGCCTCAGAAAACGACCACCCGATAGAGCCTCTTGAGGTGATGCAAACCTTAAGCAGAAGAGATGAACAACTCATCCTGAAAACTTGTGTACATCTACCACGTCCCAGATTAAACAACTTGATAGGTCATTGCACAAAGCGGTAAAATAGTTCAACTTTAATATTTTAACTTTTGTTAAAACAACTGTGTTTGCAATGAGTGAGACAAATAAGCAACAAGAAACAAGAAAGTCATAAAATAGAAGCATAAGATAACCTGAAAGTCTTTTGGTCTCACAGCGAGATGAAACTCAGCAATATGCGATGCAAAACGAAATATTAGCCGAAATGGCGCGAAACCAGGGACACACCATGATGAAACGGCCCTGGCATGTTTCCAGTGCGCGCGCGCGCAGTGCACGTCATCAGAGAGCCGCTGACGCAACCTGCGGCTGCCAGCCTGCGCAGAGCCCCGGAGCAGCGAGGTCGTACCGCTGCAGTGCACCGGGTAGCCGGCACTCCCCAGTTGACTGGTCACGGCTGAGCTAAAAATAGCACCCCGCCTGCAGTTCAGGTTTTGTCCCACGTTCAAAATAAGCCGATTGCAATGCCCTTTACAAAGCCGGCAAAGTAGCAACAGTTTATGCATTGCCCGCCCGGGGTAGCAACTAGTCTGGACTTACCAGGGTACCAGCGGTTATTGAACTACATACGTTGTACAGGACAGGATACATTTTTCTTATCGCGTTAACGAAATCCTGATAAATTGATTATATAACATGACGTTAAATAGAGAAAGGCAACAATATTATTTCGCAACTGCGCGAAAATTGTTGCACCATGGACATTGGACAATGAGCAACCTGCACTTGCAACAAAATGAAAGACCGGTTGCATTTTAATCGATCAAAAAATTGTGATTAGTGTCGTTCAAACGAAAAAGCCGGAATAAAATATTAGCATACACAAAAGACAAACAAACGTTTGGAAACATTTTAGATCCTGAAGTGATTCCTTCCGATGCAAGATACCTGGAGAAGATAATGGTAGTTGCACAAGAACAACCAGATGAAACATAGTCTGACCCAAGCATGAAACAAACGGGTAAACAAAACGAAAGTTCACCCACCTTAACGTCAATGACGTGCAGACGCTTCCTGTACGTGCGCACGCTGCACACGAAGCAGATGAAGTTGTGCGTGTCGTACTCGCGTTTGTACGGGTCGATCTTGTTGGAGAGTCGCTCGTAGCGCGCCCACTGGTCTGCCAGTGTGTGGTAGCAGAACACGCACACCGCCACGCTACAGACGGGCGCGGGCAGGTGACGCTGCTGCGCCAGGTGCGGGAAGAACGGCGCCGACGCGTCTGCCTGGTTCGGCTCCGTGCGCACCTCGTAAGCGGCATTCGCTTCGAGGGGTTGGTGACAGGCGTAGCATCCAGCTGTCACTGTGGACGGTGCTACCAGTGACATCGGCTTTGGTGAGGCGTCCGAGCGTGCCGGCGCTCTACGCTTGGCGGCGCGCGTGGAGGCGTCGCCAGAGGGCCGCTTCGGCCGTCCCGAGGAGCTGCTCGACGAGCTGCTATCGATCGTGCGGCAGTCGCTCATGGTGCGGGCGCGCTCCATGGGTCCCGATAGACGGTCGGTCAGCGGGGATCCCCGCTCGGCCACAGGCGAGTTCCGGTCGGTCAGAGGCAGCGGTCGGCCGCCGGCCAGAGGAGAGTGTCTCCCGGAGGGCGGTGACCCGGAGCCCACCGACCGGCTGCTCCCGGAGGCCAGGCTGACCGGCGGCGACGCTGAGGGCACCGGCGGCGAGTCGCGAGCCGCGTCCGAGCCACTGCCCACAGAGCTCCGGCGCGGCGCGTACACACGATTGGCCACTGGCGTGCCGTTCGCGTCATACGCCTCCCACTGCTTCTGCAGCTCCCGCAGGCACTGGACACAAACCAGTGCTGACGAGCGTTTCACCACGGACCCAGGCGGGCGCGGCTCGTGAGCCAGTCTCGGGAAGTGCATGAGTGCCTGGTTGGAGCTCTCCAGGCGCACCTCCGCCATGAAATCTCGCTGATGTGTGCGCTTGCACGAAATGCACACGACCTCACGCCGGCGCACGCGAATGTTTTCGAAGGTGGAGGGTCGCGTCTCCTCGGCGGTCTGCCCGCGCACCGCCTCCTCGATGATCCGGTAGCAGTGACTGTCCGCGGGCAGTGGCCGGCTCTGCTGCAGCGTCTGCCGCAGCACCGCCTTCCTCTTGCAGTTGACGCACACGGAGACGGCGCCGCTGCGGACTCCCTCGGCGCCCGGCGGCGTCACCGGCCGCAGCACGTCCGGATAGCAGTGCTCGCCAGCGGCACCCGGCGTCACACGCAAGCGGCTCAGGCACGCCACCGAGTAGGTAAGGCAGCACATGTAGCAGACAAACTCCCCCAGCAGGGGTGCGCTGGCCGCGTGCACCGCGTACTTCCGTCGCTCGGCAGAGACCCGGTTCTCTTTCTGGTAGTCGTCCCACTGATGCAATAGACTCGTTTGACATTTGTTGCATACGTTGACCCGACCGTCCGGTGACATAGGTCGCGACCCGACCGGACGGGCGTGGTCGACGAGGCTGGGGAAGAAGGGCTCGTCACCGTACCGATGACGGCCAATCACCAACAACGCACGCAGAGTACTGCGGCGCACTGGCGTACCACAGGTATAGCACGCCTCCACAGGCGAGTCTTTGTCTGGCAAGCTGAGGTCCATTCCACGTTGGTCGGTGGAACTTTGGTGGCTCATTGACCTCATGGTAAGGTCTAGAGGTCCCTCTGCCATAGGCGGCACACTCTGGTGACTCTGCTGCGGTGACCAGCAGCCACCTGATGCCAGCTGAGGCTCATCGGGCCCCGCCTCACGCTGCTCAGGCATGCCCCTGGTATCTGTGGACAGAATTTACACAACAGTTAATGCTCATGTACAGTCCACAGCAGAAGTAATGTGTGGTTTCAGTCATGGGTATGTTCTGCTTCTGAAGCTTAGGAACGATTAGCCAGACTACAATGAAACTTTGAATGTAGCTTATATGTATCATCACCCTTGCAGCTGCAACTTAAGCTATTGACATCTTCTTTTCGATCACTCCGCATTAAACAATCGCCAGTCAAAGCCAACCGTTGAGATTGGTAAAACCCTACATTACTTTAGTGGTGGGCTGTACATCAAGGTCTGTATGTTTAACACTCTTAGATATCAATCTCTACACATGCCTCTGAAACAAATCAGACCATTGTCATTCTACTTTCCTTGTCTGTGTATTATGAAATGTTTTATGGCAGAAGTGTACAATGGTTTGCAATTATGGATACATCACACAAATCACAAATTCATAAAAACATGTTATTTGTATAGGCAATCAACAGAAAAGTAGAGCCATATACCACCCCAATATATCACAAACCACCCCAAAATATTCACCAGCCTTGCATCAACAAACATTGCATGATCATGCATCAAGTAAAGCTACAATAACATTTAAGATGCCACATTTCCAGCTTACGTGTCAATTATGCCAAGGAAAATGGCATATTTTGACCATTCGCCAGAGCCAAATGCAGCTCTGTGCCAAATTCAATCAACAAACTTGATGACAAAATTCAAAGGAAGGAGAGCTAGGTATGATTTTATCAATGCTGCAGTATTCAAGGACACACAATGGTCCCAAATTTCAATGCAAAGTACCAGCACAATACTTTGCTAGCAGAGGCCAACTCAAACTACAGCATGCAAGCGCAATGCCCTATGCCATGGTAAGGATGCCCACGAAGCCAACAAAAGACAACCTCGCTTAGGTAAGTACCATAATTGAAAAGCAAATAAGGCAGGGTAATTGGCATGCATGCGCAATGTGCATTTCACAAAGCTCTTTATCACATTCCTAAAAAATGGACACCACCCTAAAAAAGTGCATCCAATCATGCAGGTTGCTAAAGCTTACGAGTACAGAAACCTAGGAAAAAACTCACAAGCTCCAGTTTTTGAGACTTTGGTTAACAGTTTAGCCTTCTTCAAAGATTTGCACATAAGTTGATACTCTCCGAATTATCTTCAAGCGGGAATGCCTCTGTCACACCACAGTCTCCCCACCAAATCTACACTATCGCGCAGCTCCGTGCACCGGTCCTCCCATCACAATCTACTGCTGACAGCTGAGCAGTGACCGAACGCCTACCCGCTTGCGCCCACCCGGGTATGGCCGACCGACCTGCCACAAACCGGCTATAACTGGTTATGTCTGGGCTGTATCCCCACCTAATGTTGGCAGCGCTCCAAGGCACGGAGGCGAGGTCGCGAGCGGGACCAGTGGAATTTTCCACCGCAACACTAGCGCCACCGGCAGGGGTGAATCGACCACAGACCGCGCCGCGACCGTCCACCGTGAAGTGGACTCGTAGCAAGATCATGAGATGGGGGTAGCGGCATATCTCTGAGTAGGAGACATCATAATCGCTCAGCAGCGTTTTGCTTTGAGTTTTGACATGCATATTCACAGTAGGTAGGTACGTTAGAAAAACAAAAGGAAAAAAATAATAAACAGTCGACCCGCAACATCTCGTCTGTTTGGTGCACTGATTGATGACCAAAGGGGTTCCGGGTTAGGACTACGAAATGGCTACGAAATGTATACGTGTAAAAAGTGAAAATGACCTTACCTTTGCGCTTAAGCGTGCTTCTTCGAAATACTGGATGCCCCAAGTTGAAGTCAAACCTCACTTCAATCCAGGTGACCTTGGATTATGTGGTGACAAAACAGACTGAGCAGTAACTTGATGAACTTGACATGTACACATTACGTTTGAATGTAGTCCCTACTTCAACAAAAACCATACAATCATTTATGCATCTCAAATTAAAATTTGAAGAGAAATGAAATATCATTTCCCAGTTCTCGCGTTTCTGCCACTGCTGTCTTCTGCGCCGCTCAACCGTTTCTTTTGATCAAGTCTCAAATAAATCCTGTAACAGTAATAAGCTTATCTATCATCTGGTGCGGTTTTTGAAAAGCAAACTGGGAATTGAAATATTTCATCAATTGTTTTTATAATGTGAAAAAACATTAAAATCATATTTTGTTTAGCAGAACCTTTTGCAGTAAAATAGCAGTAAATATTCAAAACTGATAATGTTCACAACTATCATCCCCTTCTTGGTTTCTATAGCAACAACACACTGCAAGCATTATTTTCAATTTCTGCAGCAGCGTTGCCAGGCGATTTGCGTTGATAGTGGCTCCAGAGAACAAACCTATTTTACCCATTTATGGCTTTTATGTTTCAGGTTCAAGTTGTTTGTTGACAACGGCTGTTATTTGTGTTGAGTGACTGTTATCCTAACGGCCTTGACTGTTATTTGGTTGCTATTTTCATTTGTAGTCAGGGTTACTTTTAAAGGGGGGGAAGAGGGGAATTTCCCCCCTTCGAAAATTCCGCTCCCCCTTTCAAATCGTGTCTGAACGGCTAGGGAGGGAAAGGGGAATTTCCCCCTTTCAAATTTATTTTGGAGCCCATTTTCAATCAATTCGCTATTCAGATTCTATAGCCATCGTTAATCAGATTCTCGTCATCAATCAACGTTGCTGGCGTTAAGATAATTATTAATTTTCAATTTTCGGTTCCATCCAACCATTTTACGTTCAGTGCAGCAGGAACTCCAGATTTGACCCGATACCGATCGGATAGTCGGTGGGACCGTCTCTTGTCTTGTCTCTTCCGTCTTTTCGCAATCACTGACATATCGGTACAGGCGTCGGCGTAGAAACCGGCGGGGGACGGGATTACCTCTCCGAACCAAGGGTGGATACTCGAGGGCACGGCTGGAAGCTGGCGAAACCTCAAGCAGCGTCTCGTGTGCGGAGGAACGCACTCTGCGTACGAGCCATCAATGACTGGAACGCCCTTCCTCGTCATGTGGTCCTCGCTGAGACCCTAACCCAGTTCAAATCCAGACTCGACCAGCACTGGCAGACCATCCATTACTCAGTGCCAACCCAAGATTTAACCTAGTGTATCCAGAACCTACTCGACGAGATCGGGACCTTCAGGCGTTGTGCCTTTCTAAATCCCGATAAGTGTATGTAAGGTAAGGTAAGGTAAGGATACAGGGGGAGGGGGGCAATGGGCCATGGCCCCTCCTTTGACGCAAAAAGAAGGTGACCCCCTTTTGGACCCCCTTTTATATTCTGTGTTCTTTCTCAGAAACGACCCATTTATTCACGATTATTTTCACTTTTTCATCGACGCCAAGGCCAGACATCTAAAATTTTTGTCCCAATATGACAATGGCCGTGTTTAACCATCCTCCAAACCGGAATCATTGAAGGAAAAACAACGTTATTTTTGTCCCATAGGCATTAAAGCTTTGAGTAATAAATGACTTTTCTCTTTATGCAGCATTCACGTTCATCTGCTTTGCATGCAGAGCAGGGCGCAAAAAAAAATGTACCTCATCACAGCCGGCTTTCCCAATGGAACTTTCACTGCTCACTAATACTAATAGTAATAATTCAAGTTTTGTGCTTCATTAGTTTTTGTTCGGATATCACTGCCCACCTTGTAGTTGAAGAGGTTGCAGTTTTGTAGCGCCGTCGTTTCTCTACATACACGACCACACAAAGAACTTTGGAATTGCTCGTTAACTGTAGCTTTTGTGAGCGTTTAAGACTTTCATGTTTTTTGCTCATTTTTGCTCGAACAGTTTGACATCAATTACTCCTGACCTAAGGTGACCTAAGACTTGAAATTTTGTGCGAAGGTTTCAAATTGATGCCCGGTAAGGTACTAAAAAATTTGGCGGCGCTGCGCGCCGCCGTTTTTCGCTTTTCAAGAAAACCCACATGGGGGCCAAAATGACCTCCAATCAGGGCGCGGATTAACCTCTCTCTTTAGAAAGGCGTTACTTAATGTTTGGCCGGGGTATACCTACTAGTTATTGATACCACTGATAGGTTGATACTACTGATTGGCATTTGCAAGGGCGCAGTCAAGTTGGGACCTCCCCCGCCCCTTACAGCCAAGGTAGGTGCGTATATTTTTTAGCAAAATTATTTTTTGGCAACCTTCCAAAATAAAGTGGCTGAAACCCGAGGAAAGAATAGGATTTGGGGGTAGGTAAGGTTCTGCGGGCTCCATCCTAACGAAAAACCTAATGGTATTGCCGCCCACCCCCCTTTCAGATGCCCCTGGATCCGCCTTTGCCCCGAACTTTATTCCCCCTCTCAACTTTTCCTGTAAAAGTAACCCTGTTTGTAGTGGAATTCCCGAAGTGGAGGAATGAGTTTTGGTTTAATTAACTTGCCCTGCCTTCAAGCGATGCACAGAATAGCCTGGTAAGATTTCATGTAAGCAAGGTTTGGGGGGGGGGGGGTCGAGTCCCGAGGCGGCGGAGGGGAGTGACTGATTGCTAGCTACGAGCCTACGACGATTCGAGTCTAGATTTTCAACTGGTCACTAGATTTGGTAATTGGGGCGACGTCTTCTAAGAGAGTACCAACGGGCAACGATTGCAGGGCAAATCTTTGTGTGGCATTTCACTTTGTCCGCAAAACTTCGTCCGCACATTTTGATTTCTTTGTGTCACATTTCGTTGTAAGCTCAAATATTTTAAAGGGACCCTCCCACCTTCAAAAAAGTTAATGAATTGGCATGAAAGTGATGTCGCTCGGTTCAGAAAGAGCAAAAACAAATATCTACCAAATTTCATCGAAAAATATTCACCGGTTTTAAGATATTAGACTTTTACTTTTGTTTACTTTTTGGGATCTCTGCTGTTCCTAGCGACTTTATTTGAAAGTGCGGCATTTGTTGCGCGCAAAGCAGCATATACCACCGTGTGCTACAAAACGTTTTAGTCAAACATTCAAAAATCGTTAGATATCTGCGCTGACGTCACACATTCAGAGGGGTATTCCTATGCATTAGCCCCTCTGAATCAAAATGCTGCAATTTTGAAATTCAATATTTCCGATTTAAGGCATTTCTCGATGTTGTGATTGCCGAAACTGGTAATTGTGAGCCAGGGACCCCATTTTGGCTATCTCAACTCAAATCTAATGTTAAGGTGGGAGGGTCCCTTTAAGTACATTTCTCTATCTGCATTTTTTGTTCTGCGCATTCTATTTGTTTCACATTTTTCATCCATGCATTTCTTCATCTTTGCAAATCTTCATCTCAAAATCTCAACCTACCCCTACTACTTGGCATAACTGAAACTAACCTAGCCTAGCCAGCCTTACTAAGCTTCCTAACCACCTTAGGCTCTCATAGACGAAAATCTTGGTTACTTATGTAGAAATGCCAGTTTTCATAAATCTTCTCCCACAAATATTCATAATTTTTTATAGCCTAACTGAACTTAGCATAACCTAACCTAAAATAACCTAACCAAACCTTACCTAACTAGCCTCCATAGACACTTCTTGTGCTCTCTGCTTAGAACAGAAAACTGGTGATTCAGCTGTCAGCCTCAATATAACACTGGAGTTTTGCGTGCCTATAATTCACAACCATGTATGTATTGTAGATTGTAGAAAAGATCTGCCACAAAAATGTCAACTTTTAAGCTTTGTCCTGTCCTTTGGAGGCTAAACTGTTGAGTGTTGACCCAAGAACAAATCTGAGGAAGTCAGTCAGAAAGAGCTTTTGAAAGCTATCGAATACGCTTGTTCATGGTGCTGTAGTCTGTGTCTCTGTTTGTTCCTGAGTTATGCACCAATTAGTTTTAAAAAGTCGCCAAAATCGGATTTTTC
The DNA here is from genome assembly GCF_019059575.1 of Amphibalanus amphitrite. Classification (NCBI taxonomy): domain Eukaryota; kingdom Metazoa; phylum Arthropoda; class Thecostraca; order Balanomorpha; family Balanidae; genus Amphibalanus; species Amphibalanus amphitrite. The sequence goes on along the minus strand of NW_024881510.1, from coordinate 104,749 downwards.
CTAGATTATTTTACCTTTGGTGACCTTCATTGACCTCAGCAATGCTGGATCGGAAATGACCTGAAAATTTATCAAAGATCTTATAGCGAGCTATCTGTCGCTTCTTTTCGCAACTTTCTAGCTTTTTTAGTTTCCGAGATAACCGGTTGTGGCCAAGTACGCCTCCCCCTCCTCACCCCACACACACCATGGCGAAGTTGGCTGAGACCCTCGTCAGGGCGCGGGTTAACTGATATGTATTATGTGATGAGGTAGCCAATGGGTCTGTTGATGTGACTTACAAAAAAAAAGAAGAAAAAAACATCGGAGGAATTTGGATGAGCCTCGAGGAGACCCGTTTTCGATAGAAATTGACCCAGAACGATGATAAAGTTAAGTGAGCGTGATGCAGTAAAAACGTAATATGCAGTGGCATTTAGGTCTGATTTACGCCAAATGCTACTTTTCTACATAGAGGCACAAAGTGTTTTTGTTAGAAATAGCCGGTGGTTACTCTGATTACTAGTGACCTGACCTAGCCCGGTCAATTCCAATTTAGATGCAGTCAATCAATTCATAAGGTTAGAGTGATACGTGATAGACGTGACAGAGGGTATGAGCCTGTGTGGCACGTAGTGTCGCAGTAGGTCTGTGGTAGGAATATGATTACTGTGTGTCTTTTCAAAGTTTCGAAAAGGCAATGTCAAAGCCCACGCTTAGTGGATATCATTCAGACAAACCATTTCCACTCATCGGAAGGGCCGTACACCTTACTTTTTTCCTTTTTTCTTTTCCCGGTTTTAAAGTTCGACCTTGAATATCCTCGCTCACTGACCCACGCCCGTCACGATACGACGTAATAATTACAATGTTTCTTGTGTTGCGAGATTAAACACTGACACTCATTGCTAACATTCCGGTCCTCCCGGCTCAGTTTTGATATCTTTCCGAATTCAGAACATTTTGAGCTTGACAACTGTGCTCTCGGATTTGTGTCCAATATCGTCTTTTTTTCTGTGAAATAAATTATTTGCCTGCATCTTTTATGAATTGGCGTCAGAACGAACACTGGACCGTTACAATTCAATTGTGAAAGCCCCTAGCCATTAAAAAATATTCACCAGACACCACTATTTACACCAAGAGCGGCATTCCACAGCTGCCATTATGAAAAAACTCTGCAAGAAAATGTTTAGTGTTTTGATGGCTTACATTACTTGACTTGTCCATTTGACAGCGCCAGTTTGGCTCTGATGGTGGCTGGTCCCCTCTGTGCCGACAGGTGTCAGCTGAGGGTATGACCAGGTGACAGAGTCGGACGGCCGCCACCATGGGCGGCACCGGGATGGTGGAGCTGCGCTTCTCCGAGCTACGCGAGCGACTCGACCTGCTCGGCTACCGGCAGCCGCTCAGTTTGGACTCCCTCCCGCTGGCCGAGTGTATGCTGGCCGACCTGCTGCGCACCACCGACAGCCTCAAGGCCACCAAGAGGCAGCTGCAGGCGGCTGACCGTGAGGCGGCCGAGGGACGCGACTGCGTGGAGCCGTACCGTCAGGACAACGCCCGGCTCTGTCAGGAACTGAGCGCTCTGCACGAGCAGCTGAGCGCCGCCGCCGAGAAGCACCAGGCCGACACGAAGGATCTGCGGGCGGACGTCCGCCGGCTGACCGATGAGAACGAGGACCTGCGCTTCCTCTGCGGCCAGTACCGTAAGCAGGCGGACGCCGCCGAGCAGCGGCTGTTCGCGCTGCTGGAGAAGCAGCCACAGCCGCTGGCGTCAGTGACCGTCACCGGTGAGCGGCCGGCCGGGTCGCAGCGCGGCCGCCGCCAGCGGCTGGACATCAGCAGTCACCTGGACAGCAGCCGGCCGTCGGCAAACTCCACCGGCCGCTCACTTACTGAGAGCGGCCGCGGACAGGCCGATCGGCACACCATCGACCTCGTGACGGCCGCCGAACAGCGTGTGGCCGACCTGGAGCAGCAGAGAGACGCGGCAGAGGAGGCGCGCGAGGCTGCCGAGGCGGCTGCGGAGGAGCTGCGGAACAAGGTGAGTGCGCGTGAGGCGGAGATCAGCCGGCTGAACGGCCTGCTGCAGGGCGGTCGGCCGCAGCACGCCGTGCTGGCAGACTCAGACGGTAAAGAGAACGCCCCGACTCGCTCCAACGTGCCCTACACCGAACTGAAGAAAGCCAACGCGCGACTGGAGAAGAAGCTCAAAGAGGCCGTGCATACTCAGCACGAGGCTATGCAGCGAGCCGTCCAGCTCGCGCAGAAAAACGAGGCGCTCAAACGCGAGCTGGACGATCTGGATGAGATTGTACACGCTTTGGACCGGGACCGGGACCAGGCGGTGCTCTCCAAGCAGCAGCAGCTGCAGGACGAGCGCAGCCGCGCAGAGGAGACGGTCCAGGAGCTCGGCGCGGCGGCGGCGCGCGCCGAGCGACAGACGGCCGAGCTGGCGGCGGCGCGTGACCGGCTGGCCGACACGGAATCTGAACTGTCGGCCGAGCGGCGCCGGCGGGAGCAGATCGAAACGGAGCTGGCCGCCGCGCGCCAGGCCGCCGCCAGTCACGAAACGGTGCTGCAAACGCTGCGAGCCGACCGACAGGAGGCCCAGCGACGGCTTGATAAAATAGCGGAGAACGAGAAACAACTCGTACTGGAGCTGGACCGGCTCAGTCGGCAGAAGACCAACAAGGTTCGCATGCCGGAGAAGACGCAGAAGCTGATCGACGGTCTTGAAGAGCAGCGCGACTACTTTAAAAGTCAGGTGGAGGAACTCTTGGAGCAGCTGGAGAAGAGGGACGTATCGGCAGCCAGTCTGCACGCAGAGGAGACTGCTGAGACAGGGATGTCCGCAATGGAGGCCGCCGGACTGCGGGCCGACCTGGGCGACTGTCGCCGCCAGCTGGACGACTGTCGCCGCGAGCTGGAGCAGTGTCGCCGCCAGCTGCTCTGTCGCACGGACGAGAGTGAGCAGCTGCGGCGCCGACTGGACGAGGCGCTGTGCTCGCTGCACAGACTAAGCGACTCGCAAGCGTCAGCCACGATGACCAGCACGGCACAGCTGGAGGGACTGCTGCATACCATGGAGCGCACCATGGAACAGGAGCGCAGCCTCGCGTCCGGCGACTGCAAGAGGCTGGAGCACGAGCGGAATGAGCTGCGCTCGCGGCTCAAGGTGGCCACTGAGACGCAGCTGGCCGAGCGAGTGAAGCAGGAGGCGCGGATAGCCGAGCTAGAGGCGCTGATCGGGGCTGCAGAGACGGACCGCACTGTTCAGCGCAGCGAGGCGGCCTCACAACGAGCGCTGATCGTCAGTCTGGAGGCGCAAATGAAGGGTCTACAGGACACCCTGAGTGAATCCCAGACAGAACTTAGCCGTGTGCTGGCCAAAAACAATAAGATGAAGACGTTTGTCAGTCGCGGAGAGTCGTCGCTGAAGGACTGCGAAAACCAGCTCATCAAGAAGACAGGTGAGCTGGAGGCGTGCCTTCAGGAGCTGCAAGCGGTGCAGCGGCAGTGCGCCGATTTACGCCGCACTCAGGAGGAGGCACAGCGCGAGGCGCGCCGTCAGACCAAAGTGATTGAGCAGCTGGTACGTGAGAGGGACAAGTTCCAGAACACCGTGGACGATAAGACGGAGCTGCTCGACGAGCATCGACAGCAGCTGGAGAAGTGCAACGCGCACATCGTCCAGCTGGAGTCTACGGTGACCAACGTGGCGGCCGACCTGGCTACCAGTCGCGAGCAGGTCTCTGAGCTGGAGAAGGAACTGCGCTCGGTCCGACGTAAGCTGGAGGCGGCCGAGGCGCAGGTGGGCAGCAGCGATCGCCACCGGGGAGCTGTCACCGAAGAGAACCGTCGACTCCAGCAGGACCTGACCACGCTGACTCGCGAGCTGCAACAGATGAAGAAAGAACGCGAGGAGGCCGGTCGGCTGCAGGAGGAACTTCGTCAACAAGTACGCGAGTATGTCAACGAGGTAGCGCGCGTGGAGGAACTGCTCGGCATCCGGGAGGAAGAGCGTAACGACCTGCTGAGGCAGTACAAGAACCTCACAGTGGAGGCGTCAGGTCTGGAGGAGACCAACCACACTCTGGACTCTGAGGTGACCCTTCTGCGCTCGGAGGTGGCTGCGCGCGACGCCGAGCTCGAGCACGCGCGTGAAACGATTACACTACTGAACGAGGACATCCAGCAGACTTCTGTGGCGCGTCAGCAGGCGGACATTTCTGCGAGTCGTCTGAACGAGTCTCTCTCTGGACTGGAGGCGCGCCTGCAGCAGGCTGAGGCCGATCGCGACCGGCTGGACCGCGAGCTGGCAGCGTGTCGCGATCTCAGCTGCAAGCTCGACTCCCAGCGCCAGACCCTGAGCCGCGAGCTGGCGGACCGGGACCGCGAGCTGGAGCGTCTGCGCTCCGAGAGCCGCACGCAGCAGACGGAGCTGCAGACGGTGAGACAGCAGCTCACCTCCGAGCGCGCCACTTGTCAGAACCTGGAGTCGCTGCTAGCCTCGTCCCGCGGGCAGCAGTACGAGTCGGACATGACCTCTCAGCAGCAGACGGCCGAGCTAGGCCGGCTCTCTGAGCGAGTCTCGGCCCTGCAGAGCGAATTGGAGGCTCAGAAAATCGAGACGGGTCTGTACCGTGCGCAGGCAGCCGATAAAGATGCCGAGTTGGACCGATACAAACGTCAGATCGTCAGCGAACGGTTCGAAAAGGAGCGTCTCAGCCAGGAGCTGCGCCGCCTGCGACGGGAAACTGTTCTCTCCACGTCAGCTCCGCTGCTGCCGGGCACCGGCCGCAGTCCAACCGGTCACGACCTGGGCGGATCCCCGACCGGCGTGACGACGCGTCTGTTCTCCAGCACTGCAGAAACGAGCAGCTCGTTCCGCAGACATACAGACGGAAGCCCGTCCGGCGCCGGCTGATGATGGTGCGGGCTGAGGAGTGACAAGGCAGCGCGTGAGATGGATGGTGTAGCATATTGGCATGTGTTGCTACACTGCTAAAATGCTGAAGGATAGGAGAGATCTCAACAAGCACTGCGCGGGTAGTGGAAGCGACACTGGCAAATCGCACGACACCACAGCGTAAGATTAGACTGAGGCTCTTTCGACCAGCTGCGTAACAATTCCGTCCTGTGTCTGTGCCTTCATGTCCGACCAATTTCTCACGATGAGTCTCGTCCTTCACCGGCACGTAGTTGTTAGCTGTGTCAGATTAGCGTTTTCACCAGTTCGCGTGTCGTGTCACTGATTTCCCTGAGCTGTGCCATACTCGATCTCATCGAACGATGATGCGTGATTCCGTCGGAGAATTTGGTGTTGAGTCAGTGACGTGTAGTGTTGTGCCGGTGTTGTGAATTGCTGAGCCATTGGCATCGGGTGGTCGCACCGAAAGTCTCGACATTCGGTGCGGATTTTATGTTGACCAGTATGTTTCCGCCCAGTCTGACTAGTGACTACTCACCGTAGCCTGCCTGGAGGTGATGCATGTCTACGTGATGTTGGCTAGTTTGTTATGTGCACTGATACTGCCGCTGCCGAATGAAGCTTTTATGCTCGTAAACAACGAAACAGTTAGTCATCCAAGTTAGTTGTTTTGGGTGCCACCGGTCTGTTGGGATTCTCCAGCATTGCATTCATCTCGATTTATCAAATTGTTTGTCGTTTTTACCACAACTGTGCCTCCGCGGGCATCCGTGCTCGCAGTAATGACCGAATGTGCACAGGGTTTTCTCAGTGTATTCAGCTCAACCCATGCAACAATCACTGCCAATCGTGATATTGCTGTCACAGGACTGACTGTAGACTGTAGAGCTCGTCGGTCAGCCGAACTTTTTCCCAGTTGTGTCTTAGCCAGTGCATTAGGCGATCGTTCGGTGTTAGTCTGTTCGTTGTTGAGTTGTGTGTTGGCATAGTATGCGTGTGCACATCGGTTATATTAAAGTCACCGTCTTAATGAAAATATATGTTTAAATGTCCACAGTGTATTGTATTTGGTGCGCGTATCGCATCACTTGCTGGGGGTGCATCTATCGTATCACTTGCTGTGTACCCATCTCTCACTCGCCAGGTCAGGGCATCGTAAACAAATCAGACTCAGTGAGGCAAAGCTACCTTGTTCCATATTCATATTTTTCGTTCAGCCCGACATTCTCCGATGATGCTCATTGATTCAGCGTGCCCCTGGGTGACGGTGATCGCCTGTATCTCGTGCTCATCCGACTCTGGAGGTCACGCAACTCGGACCGAACGGAGCGGCTTCAGCACGCGCTGCAGCTACAGTCAATCAGAAACGCGCTGTTTGCGGACAGAATTAGCCTGTCGTGCAGCGTGCTGCAAACAAATGGAGTTTGTGTGGTCGTAGAACGAAGCCATGTCAAGGCTGACATTCTTCTAGTTTGGATATTGAAATGTGTTTGGACGGCATGTCTCAAACGACCCAAGCCAGTAGCATTATTGACTGAAAGACACCAACCAATGGCTGACCTTTTGAAATAGCCTTCTGATTGAAAGGAATGACGTTACAGCGCAAATGACTTGACTGACAGAGCACAGATAAATGACAACTGTAGGTGCGCTGCGTTTCATGCGTCATGCGTTCTTGGATTTGGGGCGAAGATGAGGGTATGTTTAAATAGGCATTTTCCAGTCGAACTCGAGCCTGCCTTGCTACGAAACACATCGTATATAATTATTTAGGATTCAATTTATTGACAAAACGATAACATTCGCAAAAACAAAGAGAAGAAGAGACACACAGCACACTTGTCAGCAGAGAAGCCATCAATAGCCGCGATTTCGACGGCTCCCGTAGTCAGTAGGCCAGTCGGTAGTGTCATGCAGGGGCCGTCGCGATAGTCGTGCCGTGCTCTTGCTCTCAACGACGCGAAACCACCATCACACTCGCGCCTCCCGTCGCCGTCGGGAGACAGAAATCACGAAGCCGCCGGTGCGTGTCTTGCGGCACAGTATACCTTCAGGCGCCGACTACTAGTGCCATCTAGGAGCAGTGAGAAGTACTTCGTTTGCGTTGAAGTCACTCTGTGCGGACAGCGTCCGAGTCGACTCGACCGCGTCGCCTCGAGTGTTAGAACTGCAATGCTTCCGTGAAATATAAGCTCATTAAAGTTAATTGCTAACGGTTATGGAAGGACAGAACATAAGTGACGCGACCGCCTATTTTCCCATTATTGGATCCATACCTAGGCGGCGGAACGGGGGTGGGGCGGGCGGGCACCGGGGCACCGTGCCCCCTTTGATTTTGGCATTTTAACATTTGCCCTATGGGTGTTGCATGGAAACAATGGGACCAAAAGTCGGCAGTGCCCCCCCCCCCCCTAATTGAAGGTGTTCCGCCGCCACTGATTGGATCAAAAGAAACGGTATTGGATGTTACTTGGGAACATACCTGACAGCCGCAACGCAACGTTTAGCACTCAGCATTGAGCAGCGACTTAAAAATTTTGATGTCCGGCTCATGACTGCAGAATTTGGCGTCGCCTGGTGATTTCAGCTTCAGGCCAAATTCATCAAACGGAGCAACAAACAGCTGACAGGCCAGTGTCGTGTAGCTGACGGCACATTCAGAGCTCTCGGTGGTAGTCGTGGAGGAAGTGCTTGCAGAAGTGGTTGACGTGCTGTCGGCGGCGGCCGGAGCCGACGTTCCAGAGCTCCAAGTGTGATCTGCGGCCGAGGTGGGGGTGCCGGTGAAGTGCTCGTCATGGCTGTCGCTGTACTCAGTCGTCGTGGTAGTCGCTGTTGTCGTCGTCGTTTCCACTGCCGTCGTTTCGATGGGGTAGATCAGCACGCTGGCGCAGCGGTCGTCCGCCAGGCAGCGCAGGACGCAGGTACACTCGAGCTCGGCGGTGGTGTTGGCCAGGCTGTATTCCCAGCTGGGATAGTCCTTCGCCTTACGGACGTAGAGCGCCATCGACTCGCTGGTCACGGAGTCGGCGGCAGACGGTGGGCACAGGGCGGTCACCAGCAGCCACAGAACCAGAGGCGGCCACCAACGGGAGACGGGCATGACCGAGCTTGAGCTGCGGACGGCTGCCGCGGGGTTTCTAATCTGATGTCTGCTTTCCTGTTTTCTTTCCTGCTGCTTGTTTCTTCCTGATGTCACACTGTTACCGAACTTGGGCGTCAAATTAATTTCTTGAGCATTTCTTATAAGCAAGTAGGTATCAGAAACGTTACTGGACTTTTTCAGGACCTGAGGACCTCACTGAACGGTGGTGAGCGCCTCACTGACGGTCGTCTTTCTCGTGTCTGATCGTATGGGTATGGGTGGTGGCAGGGAATATAAGACGCCATATCACACCAAATAACCAATGTTACATCAAAGAACAAAAGGATTGGTGACTCATGACTGGCAGGTCAAATGGAGCGGCTGTTTGTCGTTAAATATTGTCAAACCAACTTCGCCAACGAAGATTCAATGAGATTTGCATCATTTTGACAGGACAATCTGGTTTGTGGGTCCGCTCCACGATATCTGTTTACTTCTTTATGATTCTCTGTATTACATACCTACCCTACCTATATTTTAGGACTTATGTACTGTCGTGACTCGTAGCTGTGAGCCTCCGGAGCGGTGACGAGGGCAGAGCGGGCAGAGCCACCTACGTACCAGCGCTCGCACGCACCCGTCACCTAGCGGCCGTTTCCTCAAGCAGCGAGCAGCCGCACATCGGTAGTTCCACAATGCAACAAACATCCTTCTCAAGGGCGCACACAAGGGGGAGGTGCATTCGAGCCCGTGTCCCTCCCATGGGGGGGAGGGGGAAGGCCGCCTCAAATGGTCCTCAAATGGGCCCGTAAACCTTAGTAGACCGCCGAAGACCGTCTAAAATGAGCTGAAATGATGAAAAAACAGGAGGGCCCATCTCGGGCCCCAACAGGCCCACGTGAGTCCATGTAGGGCAACTTTTTCGGCTGGGGACTAGAACCCTTCGGCATGAGGCCCACTTTGCAGATCGTGCTCCCTCCATTCAAAAATCCTGTGTGCGCGCCTGCTCCTTCCCTTCTATAACACTCGGCGAGGGCGCTAAATTGTGTACCGGTCATCAGCGTCACCCGTTCGCTGCGGATACCCGATGTTCGATGGGCATGGTTATGATGAACGACACCTGGCTATCTATACCTTTTTTCTTCATAGGGAAAGGCACCAAGTTGCATAAGTCGACGAAATACTTACTTATTTGGTAGTAAACCAAGCCACAGACCACTTCTGAGACAATCATCAAAATACTCGTTTAGTCCTGCTTTCAACCAATTTGGAGAGGATATGTTTCGTTACTGAAAAAGTCTCATTCCAGTTCCACGAGGGTAGGTAGGTTTTACGGGGTCATATGAAGAGCTGTTTTCACAGGGCCCGTGTCAGCTCCGGAGGAGGATCCACGACTTTACGAGAATAAATATCAGTCACTGAGAGGGTTCCCAACAAGTTTTTCGTCTATATGGGACTGTGAAGCCAGCACAGCCACCTGCGGCCGTGAGTGAAGCCCTACTCCATCTGCCGCTGCTAGCAAGCCGAGATATGAAAGGTCATCGAGCTGATAAAAACAATTAAGTACAATCAAGTAATTGCTTGGTTTGAGACACTGGTGTATGTAGCAATGCTCGACACAATTGCCGTTGTGACTCTACATACGCCCTGCTCCATCTGCCGCTGCTAGCAAGTCGGGATATGAAAGGTCATCGAGCTGATATAAAAACAAGATTAAGTACAATCGAACAATTGCTTGGCTCGAGACACTGAATTGTGGTGGCCGTCAGCAGATGAAGGGCGTGGGACAGTCGCCCCACGTCGCTGCCTGTGCGCTTGGGGTGGGGTGGGACCATCGTGTAGCACATGATACCAAATACCTACTGTATAGTGCATGCATAATCCAATAGTTAGGGTCTAGCGAAATGCATTGCTCTCAAACAAATACCTATTATATTTTGTTTGAACAGATGCAAGCAACCTTTCAATCAATTTCTTTACAATGAACGCAGGGGCGTCGCCACGGATTTTTGAGTGGGGGGGTCGGGTTTCCGGTCTTCGTCTTGATGGGTAGGGGTGTTTTTTGCCACACTCCCGGTTTTTTTGTGTGCCCGGAGAAAGACCTCGGCGCGCCGCGCCGCGAAAGCAGCGGTATATCTTATTGTACATCAATTTTGCATCGTGCATAAAAATCAAGCACAGGTCACCTGAGGTCAGGTCACGATGTCATGTCAAGTTCAGTTTTAATCCCTCTTAAAACTGCAATCTTGTCATTCCTATAGATTATTTCCTGACTCCTATAAGTCTGAAATTTGGTGTAATGAATGGGATTGTAAGTGCCAACAGTTCATGGATCTGGGATTTTACATCTGAGAAGTGAAGTCAGGTCAAATAGGTATGTGACCTCACCAATCATGATAAGATATGGGAAAAAGCACGATGCCTTCTGCTTTGAAAGAATATGCTAAAAACGCTAGATACTTTTGTAGCCATGGCACCTTGTTCATTTTAGAGACAAGGTGCAGCTAATGACTAGTGGTGACTGGAATGGTCAGTGATTAGGTCATCAAAGGTCTCTAACACATTTTCGACAACTTTTAATGGAGACGTTGTAGAGCGATGACAGCACCTGGAGTGTGCTCAGCTCAGCAACACAGATCGATCCATATGCAGCAGGTTCTTTTCTAGTCAGGTCATGACCTTTGCCTGATGTCAAGTTTTCTATTCGAGTTTAAATTGTAAGCCATGCGACGTGTTTCGACGAAACAAAAACGATGGTGATAACATGAATATCATACACATTCACTGAATCATAGGTTGTTACATAACAAATGTTTCGGCAAAATCCGTCCGTTTAGCTGTTTGGACTCTATGGTACACAAGTCATAGACCCGAAGTCATATCTGAGGCGAAGTTGGCGAAAGAGCTTTAAAAAAGCTATCGAATACGCTGTGTTGCTGTAGGCTAGCTCTTATTCGTATTTTACGGGTCGCTAAGGTAAAACGCTTACCAACGTAACGCTAAGGCATGCTTTCGGCCCCTGATCGAGGTAGAGCTTCGTGGAAGAGCGAGAATGCTGCCCGTGATGAGAGAAAGCCAATGATGCCCAATTTCAAGGTCTTGGCCGGGTCATCTTAGGTCAACGCCCAAAAGTAGGAAAAATCTGGCCGCCTGCTAGAACTTAGTGAGCCGTAGCTGTTATCGGGGTCCCGAGTACGAGTTTGATGTTAGTCTTGAACAAAAATGATGACTCCATGCATTTTGGGTAGATCGGGTCGGGTCAGGTCAGGTCGACCAGCAGGCTTCCTGCCGGCCATCTAGAGTGGGTGACTGACAACCACCAACGATAGCTTCGTAACATGTTACATAACCACCATTTATCAAAACTACTTCAAACGGTTCAAACGGGCGCTAAACTCGAAATCAGCCCCAAAAAACACACACGCAAGTGGAAGCAAATAAAACTCAAAAAAGTTAACCAAGGTCATCATTCGAACATATTCGAATCAGGGCAATTTTTTTAGAATAGGTGTAAAATTCATTAACTCGAGGTCACTGGAAGTTTTGTTGCAATATACTCCTTTTTGCACGTCTTATTAGGAAAGCCCCAGAGGGATCCACCATTGACCCCATTTCCCCTATGCAGGCAGGTCCGAGGGTAGCAGGGCTGAGGCTAGCCATGTACCTCGTAGTTACTGATACGTCATCCGACGAATCGACTGCAACCATTATTTTGACAATCAGACGAACGCATGGGTCAGTTTTGACGCGCTCGCTCATTTGAGGTATAAAAGGGGACTAGAATCATATTGTCATGCTGTTGTTCTAGCCCACAGCTTATTGACCTATAAGCAATAGGGACTATGGGAGCTCTTGAAGCGATTCTGAATCTGACGTTGTATTTGTTGATGTTGTTGACGCCAACTTCCCTGACATAATAGCTAAAAAAAGCATACTCAGCATCGCCAAAAGGGGGGGGGGGTCGACCCCCCCGGTTCTGACGAGTGGGGGGGGTCGCGACCCCCCCGACCCCCCCGTCGGCGACGCCCCTGAATGAACGCAACATTGTTGCCAATTGGCAATTTCGATGTCACGATACTGACGACGCTGTTCCTTAGTAGCCCCTGGATGTCAGTGGTTGGGCTCTCTGTCTCTCTCCGTCCCCCAGATTCGCGAATGAGGCACAAATCCCGGGAGGGGAGTGGCCAATCCCTGCTGTAGCCCGTCGATCTCTCTCGCTAATCCTGGCTGGGCGGTGGCGGGCATTGTGTGCGCACCGGCCGGCCAGCCAGCGGAAACCATCGGTCTTCATCTGAAAATGATTGGCTGCTCTGATAGCCCCACTCGCACCTGCCAGTGCGCAGCTGTGTTTGTATGTCTGTCTGCGAGCGCGACTGAGCGCGTCCGTGTATACGTGTGGGTGTGAAAGGTGCAGGGGCTACAAAATAGGGGTGAAAGTGAAATCACAGGCACTGTCCAATGGATGCACAGAGGACAGATGGGGTTTGAAGATGTGTTTATGATGGACCAACTTGCAATTGATATCCAGCAATGAGCATTTCACATTTATGTAGCCGGCCCTGGGTTCATTTTTATTTTGCAATTTTAGCCGTAACGCATGTTTGAAAAAAAAACTGCTGTTGATGGGGAAGTAGAATGTCCCTCATCCGGCAAACTGATTCGAGCTATGCATTTCCACCCTCATAATTCGCCCAGCCGTGCTTTTGGTCTCCCTCCTTCCACAAAACGCCAGGCGACAGCGCGACGGCGATCTGGACTGAAACTCGCGCACACGATGATGGACGAGGGAATAGGCCGGCACGCGTCCGCTGAATAAAGATCAGCGTCGGCGATGCATCTTTGGCGCTGTTTTGTTCCGGATGGCCGCCTTCTAACAGGGGTGGAAATGATCCAGGTCCCGAAGGAGATCCCCAGCCATTAGCGCGTGAATCGCCGTGGTCGATATGCGCCTAAAAATTATGAGCGAACCGAGAGCAAAATGTAGGCATGCTCCTTATTTCCATGTAATTTGTGTGTCTACTTGCAGCTTATTGTTCAAGGGAAAAGTATTTTTATTTTACAGAACGCCACACGTGTTTTGAATCAGAGCAGGTAGGTATGCACTATGCACTATATGCAGGGCATCCTTTTTCAATTTAAATGTGCCAATGAAAGCAACAAAACATCCCCTTTTCCTCGCACTTAAGTCTCTCTCTCTCTTTCTCTCTCTCCCTCTCCCTCTCCCTCCCTCTCCCTCTCTCTCCCTCTCTCTCCCTCTCTCTCTCTCTCTCACTCTCTTCCGCGATCTTCACCCTAGGCATTCATTGCTCGAAAATTCGGCACGCTTAATCTCATGGATGCGTGCGAGTAATTCTTATCTAATCTGCAAGCACTGACGAAAAACGAAAATAGTAGGTATACGCTGTCATATAGGACCATGTACGTACGCTCTCAAGAAAGGAGCAATTTTGAAATGGATGGAAACAGGAAACAAATGGCTCCTGATTTATCGCTCTGTCAGCGTCCGTTTGAGTAGCACTGAGATGGAACTCTAGGTATTCATTTTCGCCGTGTGCTACGTTCACCACCTGCCGTGGCGGGGTATTCATCGCCCGGCTAGTGACGTAATTTACGGCACTGCAAGAGGGCGGCCATCAACACGAGCAGAGGAACCACTAGGATAGGAGGCGTGCGCCCGGCCCACTGCCGACAGCCGTCCATTGGGGTGCTCAGATGATACATGTGATGTGAGAAGCGGCAGGTGCGTATGCACTATGCACCGCCATGCAGTGCAGCGTAAGAAGAGACGGAGACGGAGCTCGGCACTTCCACCGCGGATATTGGCTATTGCTGACCTTGCGAGGCGGTTCCTATCGCATCGTCAATCGCACTCGCTTGCATAGAAGAGCGTCAATGCCGATTAGAGATATTTTGTCATTAGTTCTTTCTTACTCTTAGTGACAGCCGACAGAAGTGGGTCGACAGGCTCGCCTCATTTGTGTTGTTGAACTGATCGACACCAGTCAGGACTCTTTTAACCCGCGCCCCAGTGGCGGTCTCAGCCAACTTCGCCCTAGTGGGGGGCATATGTTACCACCCACCTCTACCTCAAAAACTAAGAGGGCTAGAAAGACGCGGTAAAAAGCAGTCGATAGCTGTCGATGCGTACGTTTGAAAGTATTTATGTCATTTTTCATCTTAGAGCAATATTGGGGTCACCAGAGGTCATCAAAGGTCAAAATTTGCGAATTGTCATTATATTTTTCAGAAAACATGCCATTAGGTATCTCACTTCTCAGGAACTATGATAGCTAGAAAAACGCTTGGAAAAGCAATCGATAGTTTTTGAACTCTGTCTTTTGATAAGGGCATTATCGAAAATGACCTCAGGTCAGTGGTTTAGCCTCCAGAGGGCAAAAACTCAAAAATAGCTGTTTTTACGAAAAGTGTTTTTCGACAATAACTTTTGACTAAAACAATCTAGGACATTTCTATTGCCAGAATCGTGTTTCTCTCGCCGAGACGCGTCGAATGAACTATAATTTGACCTTGAAAGCTCAACTTCAAAATTTGACCTCAGGTCAAGGTCATGACCTGACCGGAAAAGGTCATGTTGCATATCAGTCGATGCGTCTCGGCAAGACGAACACAATGAGGCCAACCCCAGCGTTCTATCTCTTTCCAAACGAGAGTTATTGGCAAAAAGCTGTTTGTAGCCTCAAATGACCTCGGATGACCTTTCTAGAGGCTATCAGTAAAAAAAAAGACACCTTGGTCGTCACGGGTGGTCCAAATCATTGTGATTCTGAAATATTTGAACTGTTCCTATGCGTACACACGGATCTAGAGGCATTTTCGTTTTTCTCCATTGACTTATACCTAATGGAAAGGTCACGCCACTGACCTGACCTTAGGTCACGGATATAAAAAATCCGAGATATACAAATTGTAGGCGCCCATAACATCATGCAATCCACCAAGTTTAAAACCTCTCTGACAAACACTGCAGGCTGGACATGATTGCAAACTTTTTTAGGCTTGGTCAGTTTACTTGACCTAGTGACCTGACCTGACATGACCTGGGGTCAAAAATTTCACACATTGTCCAAAATTGATGTGCAAAAAGCTACTCCAAGCGCCGCGGTTTTTTATTCACACGCAAAAAACACGACAGGGTGGTAACATATGACCCCCCCCCCCACTGGGGCGAAGGTTAATTAGGCACCATCTTTTGCCGTAGGTAAGTTGTTTGTTAGTGATAGGAGAAGGGAATTAGCTTCTCTTCTAACTTTTCTTGCAGCTTATCGTCTGAGGCGTTCACGAATGCTAGGTAGGTACCTATAGAAATGAATTCATGCCCTGAAAACGTGACTGCGAAAATTCAAAATTGATTGCAGCCCAACACTGTCCTCTCTTCCAGATGCATTCTGAGAAAGGCACACCGTAACCGTAACTGTAAAACTTGAGCGACCGGACTGACCCGCATGCCCCGAGGCGGAAACGTTGGCTGGGCAAATCCATTGGCGGGGGAGGAAACTCGGCGATATGGACTCGTCCGCCGACGAAGTATTCCAGGAACTGGCAACAGAGGTTGTCACTATGCGCAGAACAGGAGGGCAGCGGCCTGGCAGTCGACCTTTTGACCTCTCAGAGCGCGTTCGAGGTCAATCGAGCCGCGTATCACGGCTATAGCACTGCTGCGACGACCTCGCTCCGCCTTCGAAGGCCGTCGTCGACTCCGACGGAGGCCGACGGGCGATCTCAAGGTCTGCCGACGCACCGCCAAGGTTGCCGGTGGCTGCCGCGACATTGATCGCACCGACGATAGCTTCCGTTCAGTGACGTTACCGTGACAATGTGATGCGATGACGTCATTAAACACCAGCGGTTCTTCGAGGCTTGAGATCGTGACAAACCTTCTAATGACAAACAAAAGATTTGCAACCTTTTAAACAGTGATGCGACGTGGTTTAGCAATCAGCCTACTTCACTACAAAGGGAGTGAGTTGATACATATGACGGTTTTTCGCGATTGTTTGGAAGACGTTAGCCACATACAGCTAAACATGGTACAGCACTACAGCGGATCTGATTTTTGGCATTAAATGCAGTTTCACGAGGCCAGTTTTATCAACAGGAAAACCAGAGGCGCAAACAAACAAACGCTGGCCACGGCCGACAGGAAAAAATAACTTAACACAAGGAAATAAGAATGAAAGTAATTAATCGAGAGGCGGCTAAACTCAAGATAAGCTGCCAAAATAAAATAAACGAACATCTATACAGCATAACCTTCCTCGACCAACTACTGACCTGATCACTTTGACCCGAGCTCGGAGCTTAGCACCTAGGTTAATCTTTGGAATTTTAGAAAAAAAGTTAAAATTGATTTCAAATACACATCACAGGTGCGATGGTAATCATCGTAAACTAATAATGTTAGTAATAATTGCTCTACGGCCATTTTTGCCTCTAATTACACAAAAACCGAACTCCGACGTAACAATCGTTCACCTGACTTCAGCGGTCAGCGAACAGCCTGAGATCTTGAAATCGGGTACCAAATGCTGCGTCTTGTGGCGGCCGACATGCTCGTTTTGTTTTTACGAAGCTGTTCCTCAGTAAGCAAGGATATAGAGCGGTAATAATGAAAAAATAGTAAATTGATAGCTCATAATCTATCCAGTCCAGTACCTACTGATGAATGCATAATAAAAAATAATAGATAAAAATTCAATGTACCTGCTCGTCTTGGTAAATTTGTGAAATTCTTGAATGACCGCAGATGAAATTTGAATGAATTTTTCTAATGAAATTTTCTGTGAATGTTCATACAATTAGGTGAAGGCATTGACAATGGTGAAAATAAATGGTATCAGGGTGCCAAGTAGGGAATAGAAACTTTTTGTTCTTAGGAACTTCTGCTTAGCTTCCCTATCCCACAATATTTTCTGTTTCTACCTAACTATCCCAACAACGTTGTCACCAGTGAAGAGGCTTGAGGTGTTGCCTCTTTGCCTCTCTGGTCTCGGAAGTTTTCCGTTTGAAGCTGGCTGCTGTCGGGCTGTTTGTGAGTTGCGCCGCCCACACACACAGCAGCGCGCCGCCCGCGGCGACGCTCCCCGACCCTTCTGAGCCGCGTCCCGTCAGAAAACAGCCTCTAAAGGTGTATTTACACCTCGCGCCGGCCAATCTGCCGCAGCAGCGTGCGCCGCTCGACATTTATGCGTCGGAAAGTGGATCACTGCGCCATCGTTAGTCGCACTGCGCGCCGGTTCGGTGGTGAGTTCACGTTTAGCCCGATTGGCGCGTACGGTCCCAAGCGCAGTGATTCGGTAGACTACCTCTTCACAAAAACGCCTCTTTCGCCTCCAATTCTCCCCTAATTAGACTGGCTGCGGTGTGAACTTTCTGCGCCGTGTGTGCCGCTGTCCGCCGCGGGGCGTCCGAGGCCGGTCCCAGTGAGGGGCAAAAAACCGGCAGCCGGCGCGGCCGCGTGCCGCGTGTCATTAGTAGTTCATTGGGTCGCCGCGGGGCGTCGCCCTGATCGGATTAGAGCGGGCCGCAGAAAAAGCGCTCGGCGACGCGGCTTCCCGGAGGAGGCAGGCTTCCCGACGGTAGGACTCGTTTGTAGTCGGTCGGCGAGCCACAGACAGACAGAATCGGGCCGAAATCGATTCCGGCAGAGCTGAAGAAGTGGCCAAACAGACGCCTCGGCCCAGTTGAGATGCAAAGCCAGCGAGGCCAAAAGGCGATTCGCGGGCTTCTGTGAATATGGCTGGACTGGAAAAAGAGCTGCGGTGATTCTCTGTTGATTTGATTTCGAAAACACTTTTTATTTCTATGAATAATTTGTTTCTGCGGATCGGCTAGTATTGATCGATAGAAGAAAACTTGTCACATTTTTTTCATAAGAGATTTATTTCGTACCTATCGCGGTTGCTGATAGGGGAGGATTCGGAATTTTCTCACTCTTCTTACATTTTATTGAAAATGCAGGGCCATATCAAATTGATATTGAGAGTTGAGTTTATAAGGTATTTGCTCTTCACTGTTTTCAGGAAACTGCACTAGAATCTTTCTCTTCAATCTCTTGATGAGCTACGTTGAATAAAGAAGATATTGCAAAAATATGGCAGCAGTCTCAAGGTCTCCTTCAAAGCTCACGAGTCACACATCTCTGAATTCACAGCGAAGGGAACTGCTTAAAGTCCCCGGCTGCTCTCACGGAACTGTTCTTGACGGCACGTCTACTCGATCGAGCCTCACGGGGATCAACACGCTCGTGAATCTTTTCCTCTGGGTGATGGCTGAAGGGGAGGGGTGGGGGGGGGGGCACGTCCAACACGCCCGACAACCGGAGTCGTGTAGGGTCTCCTCTGGGTCCTTGTTAGGGCGACAGTAAAAGCCACGACCGCGCGAACGACATATCAAATTTGACAGCCTGGTTCGTGCAGCTCCTTGGAGACACAGTAGGTTAGATTATCGCGGAAGGTGACACGGAGGTGGCAGTGGCCGCTCTTTGTAAAATCTTCTTCGGTGGGATAAGAATTGTTCTTTTTGAATTTTTGTTAAGCTCTTTAGGTGGTAAAGTATGTAGGCATAGAAAGGCTCGCATCCTTAGAAAAATAGACTTCAAAGAAAGGGAAACACGAAACTTGTGACATGGCAGCGTCAATGAAGTCAGGAAGAAGTAACAGTTTGCTCGATATGAATATTGTAGCCCATACTACCAATACGGCGGAGGTTAGGGCACTATTTGTTCATTTTGTCCTTTTTAAAATGAGCCCCACCGTCACCTTTCATCAAGCCTAATGGACTTGGATATTCCCCCATCGAAGTCATTCCGATTCGTTGGGCTTCATCATTCATGCACCAGCCATGTAAAGCCGCAATGGCAGACAAACCACCATGATAGAATTGCTTTTTTACCCTCAGAGACCTCGCATACCTCCAATGCGAGCCGGTAAATTGAAACAAACGACTGGCTCTGGCACGTCTTGCGTCTAAGCGAACTGGTATCAATCTTACAAACAGTTAGGAGCCAATAATTACGCCTAATGGCTGCTCTAAAGCGACTGCCGTGGTGCAACTCATGAATAATTACAGCAAAAAGTGCCCAACAGAGGAATCTCCAGGACTGCTTTGTTTCTAGAGATATTAATGGCGCGTTAGTTAGGCTGGGCGCGGGTGAGGTTCCACCCAAACTCCTTCAATATGGTTACCAACCCGTAATCGTTCCTCAGGTAGGCACTTCAACATAACGGGTGTCAAGTCCAAAATGAGACAAACGCAAAATTCATGTAGACACTGTGTATTGTGAGATATTTTGACGAAACTTTCACATCATACACCTCATGCTGTCGCCAGGCCACTGGTACTAGTGAATCTGCACCAGGGGTCCGTGCCTGTCTGCCAGACGCACGCGCTCTCCCACTTTCTTCATCATCGATCGCGGCACCTCCGGGTCAATCTTCTTGATGCTGCTCAGGATTCTGGCACGCAGCTGCTGATCGGATGTCGCTGTCCAGCCACCACGGTAGACTTCTTGTTTAAGCATGCCCCAGAAGTCCTCGATTGGCCTCAGTTGCGGGACATTCGGTGGGTTTTCCTCACGGCTTAAATATGGTATGCCAGCCTCCTCCAGAAACTGGCACGTGGCACGTGCATAATGAGCCGAAGCCAAGTCTGGCCAAAATACATATCCACCCCTTGGGTAGTTGGCCTCGATGAAGGGTTTGAGTTTGCTGCTCAGGCACTTTGTAATGTAGACATGGGCGCTCACATTCGTTGAACTGGGGCGAATTGTTGGTTTTGATACTCCCTTAGGTGATATCGCTATCCACACAAGAAGCTTACGTGGGAACTTCCCAATCGGACGGTACTTCACATTCGAAGGTGTGTCTCCACCAGGCCCGGCGTAAAAACCACGGTTTTGTGGCATTTCTGAGCCTGTGTAAGTGAAATAGCTTTCATCGTCCATGATGACATCTTGTTCTTGAGTGGCGCTCAGTTTCCCCCGGCTAAGGCGTCGCAGACGGCTCTTTTGAGATTTTTCTTGCTGAGCAGATACCTGAGGAGCTTTCTGGCGCATCCTATATCTTACCCCTTCCTCTCTGAGAATTTGTCTCACTCTCTCATGCGTTATGCCAAAGCGGCGGCCTAAGAGACGAAGTGAGACGCCGACTTTGCCGGTTGCCATACGGATAAGGTCTTGGCGCCTCTTTGCTGACATTTTGGGAGCAGGCCTGCCATTTTGAGCTCGTCTTACGTGTCCTCTGTCTAGGAATGTATTGATGACGCGATATACAGTCGATCGTGGAATACCAAGCGGTTTCACGTGGCGGAAAACCTGAGCGTCAAGTTCGGGTTTTTATTCACTACTCTCGCGACAATGTCTCTTGCGGCTTGCTTGCTAAAAGGCTTCATGACGACTGACCTCAATACATAGCCACAATATTTTAACATCATGCACGTGCAATTAACGCATAGACACTCTGTCAAAATTTCAAGTGAATATCTAAAGGGAACTTGAAAATAGAGCGATTTCAATTTTGTCTCATTTTGAACTTGACACCCGTTACTTGGTTGCGTAATGTATTGCAGAGCGAGCAATGGAAAAACTAATCGCATGAAGACGATGGCCGAGATAGGGTAACTGTGGGGAAAACGCACCCCTGGGTTAAACGCCTACCCTAAAAAAAAACGTATTTCTTGTAGACGGATAGGTGTTTTATCCTGTCTTTCAGAACAGTCAGCTGCTTGTTTACCTAGGTCTCTATTTCCGGTTCTGCGTCTTGAGGAGCAGCGTGAGTAGGTGCTGATGTTGGTTTTGGGTGTTGTTTTTGTTGTTTTTACAGAAGATTCCTAATATTTTGATGCCCTCTTTATATCACAAACCTTGCTATTGTGCACATCACTCAAAACTGCGCTTTATTGTCATTCTGTTGAATTTATTATGTTGCGGCCTTAGTGGCGCGTTTTTTGTCAATATTTTGTTGACCGGAAATGGAGTGGATGGGGAAAGACGCCTACTCGATGCATGGGGCAAGACGCCCCCAGTTTTCTGAAAGGGTGGCGTTTTACATGGTGGTGAGAGTGCAGGGTAGCGCCCTGTAGGTCGGGGCCGAAAAGGCCTCTCCCTGTCCTTTTTTGCTGATATATCCTAAACGACTGCAGATATCGTCACCAAACTTTCAGAAGGTCAGCCAGATGCGCAGACTCCTCCGGGCATCCATTTTACACATTGCAACAAAATTTTATTCCAAAGGCTATGATAGGTTGACCACAAATGACGTCAGAATGACGTCAAGTTCTGCCATCTTCATCATGTTTTGTTGATTGATGGGGTGGGGGCGCTTTGCACATGGGTGTGGGCGTATTACCCAGGGTATGGGGCAAAACGCCCTTTTGTAAGGGTATGCGAAAACCTTTTTTGGGGGTTAAATACCACACGCAGGTGTCTTTTCTTGGTCTCAAAGCGTAGTAAAAAGAATGAGCTACATGATGGTGCCCAAAGGTTTAAGTAATCTGTGTTGGGTTGAGTGTCAGAAGGTTTCGCGCTATGGGGGCGTTTTTGACCTATTCACCCTACAATATTGATGCATTCCTTGCTGCCTCCAGGAACCCTAACAAAAATGGATACTGTCTGTTGTGCTACACTGTAAAAAAAAAATGCTTACTTATTTCCTAGTTATCCGGCCACTTTTCACTAACAAAATGCGAGTAGACGTGTACTATATGAAAACAAGTTGAAAGAACGTTATGCAAAAGCATCTTAAAATATTCCACACTTAGGTTTTTTGGGTATTAGGGTAAACTGGCTTAGAGGCGAAGCAGAACGTCTGGTTCATGAAGAACACACACAGTGTTTCACATAGACCGAAGACACGTGCTGCTTCTTCGCGTGCAATCTTAGTGGCCCCAGGGGGGCTTCAACTCGACCAACACCGGTTCTTCTTCGTTCTCCCTAGTCACGTGATATTACGTCACACCAAGCGCGCGAAAGATAAACCCTTTGAAGGTTTTGCACGAACTAGCATCGTGTTTAAGAAGAAGGGGTTGTGGTTTAATCAGTGTAATGGCTTTCATCAAGACCACGCCCGCGGTACCACGTTCTAGCGTCCACCGGAAGCGATCGCCATTTTTCGATCGCGTTGGATCACGCTTTGTGCAGTGACGAGCGGCTGGTGCAAGATTGGGTGAATGGCAAGTAATCAAATATTGAAGAACTGAAGTAAGGTTAATTTTTTGCTTGTCAAGTGTTGTGTATTATTTATATTATTTGTGATTGACCATAATAAGCAATATCACAACGCTCTTCAAATGCATGGATGAATGCATTGGATGAAGACAATTCATATGCAAGACCAATCAATGCAGTAAGTATTTATATGTTGTATAAATGCCCCATAGCTTAACCCTCGCCCTGGCAGGGCATTTTTCATAACACGGCCTGGCAGGGGGGGGGGTCGATGCGACCCCCCCCCTCGCGATTGGCTCCTATGGCACCTAGAAACACCAAATTTGGTAGGTAGGTGGGCCCCCTGGAGTTCTCGCCCCTGTGCAAATTTGGTTGCTCTAGGTCAATATTTAGGGGGGTTTTGGGGGGTATAAATGTAAAAATTTCGCTAAAAACAGGTCAACAGTTTTTCGCTTATAACTTTTGATCTAATTAAGATAGAGCAAAAAGAAAAGCACCAGTAAACTCAGCACGTCAAGGCGCGTCGAATGATATACTTTTTAGCTTGCTTAAGTGTACTCAAAGTTTTTCTTAAATTTTAAGTAAACTTAAATTAATAAATTAAGTTTAAGTTAGCCAAATTGCATCATATCGCATATCATTCGATTCGGCTGATCACGAGGAACACAATGATACCATTTTTAAGCTCTAGCGTCATTATGTGCTAAGTTATTGGCAAAAACGTAATTTGACCTCAGTTGACCTCATTTGACCTGACCCATGGATAAGTACACCAAACAAAGAAGCACCAAGTGACCTGCTGTTAAGTACTGTGGTTTCAAAGCACAAAAGTGATAGAACGAAGCGGATATCTCCAGTATTTTCCGAATTTAGTATTTTCCCATAGGCTTAACATTACGACGTAATGACCTCTAACTGACCTCAGGTCAGTGACCTCAAAAAACCCGGAATATATGTTATACAACTCGGTGAACTTAGCACATCCTGAAAGTTTGAAGGAAATCAGTCGAAAACTGTGAGTTGGACAAGTGCAAAAAGAAAATTGAAATTTGACCATGACCTTGTACCGGTTTTTCTGACCTGGTGACCTGACCCAAGGTCACCCGGACCTGAAATTTTCAGGTCATATGTAAAAAGGTTGCCCCATAGGCTGTGCCAAATTTGGCGGCGCTGCGCGCCGCCGTTTTTGCGCTATCTTCGAAAAACCTTAGGGGGGGGGGTCGCATCGACCCCCCTGCCAGGGCGAGGGTTAAATTATGCATGTGGTATTTAGACAAATCTTCCAAATGAAGATAAACCAGGAATAGAATCAGCTTGCCATTTTGGGGTCAATTGATTTAGGTATAAATTTGGCTGATTTTAATAAACATATGTTCGTGCTGATTAGTGCAATATTTTATCTATACTGCACTTTATATGTCAAGTGCATTATTTTATTTTTGGAGTAGGCTCATGGTCTCTGAAGCCAATCTAAGTTTCTTTACTCCCTGCCTGTTGAATAACGCATCCACCCGACTCTTCATTCTAGGGGACGAGGCCATCTCCGCTCTGATTGAGGCCCTGGAGTCTGAGGAGAGCGTCCTGGCGCGCGCCGCGCGGAGACGTCGACATCGTCCAAAACGCTGGCTTGAGGCTGGTGGTGGAAGGAGAAACTGTATGTGATTTGGGAGAGTGCGATATCGCCACCCGGCTGCTGACATGGGCGATAGCGCAAACATACAGTGTTTGTGAAAACATCCACTTGCTAAAGCTAAAAATGTGTTCATATTTGGCTCCTGGAGTTCTTTGGCTTGGATGTGTAAGGCAAGTGACGCGGCCGAATGGAAAGCGTTCCTGCAGGCTGATTGCGGGCTGATCGCAGACTGAATGCGGGCTGGTTGCGGGCTGATCGCATGGGCTGGTTGCGGGCTGGTTGTTCCTGACTGGAGACTTGCAGGCTGATTGCTCAGAGTAAAGAGGAAGGTAATACATTTTAAGGTGTATCAAGTACTGTGTTTGCGCAGCAGATGTGACGGCGCAGGTCGATAGCCATGCATGGGAGGTTCAATAGGCGAATGAACGGGGATTTTGCGGTATTGCAATAGAACTGAAAGGGTTCTACAACCGATATTCAGAACACAGGGTGGTTTCCCTATAAACCTCAGGGACTTCTTCACAGACCCTTTGGGGTTCTTATCTAGCTGCTAAGAACGCTCTTATTATAAACCCTAAACCTCATAAGAGTCTTTGGAAGAATCGTGTGGATTCTTTTGATGAGAATGCAAAGCCGTCTACGTGAAGAACCATGGAGGTTCTGAAAAACGGTGGCATAACATTTTACCCCACAGGGGTCTAAATACCCCTGTACGTTCTTAACGTTCTTCCAAAGTGTTTTCAGTATAGCATTTTGCTAGTGAAAAGTGAAGTCTACTCGCATTTTGTAAGTGAAAAGTGGCCGGATAACTAGGAAATTAGTAAACATTTTTTACGTCAGTGGACGATTTGATGTTTGGTTACTAGTTGACAGCTGCACGCACACAAAATAGCAAGTGAAACTCCTAGTGCCTCCACTCTTTTTCCGCTCTCTCTTTCCTTTTCTCTCTCTCTCTCTCTCTCTCTCTCTCTCTCTCTCTCTCTCTCTCTCTCTCTCTCTCTCTCTCTCTCTCTCTCCCTCCCTCCCTCCCTCCCTCCCTCCCTCTCTCTCTCTCTCTTTCTCTCTCTCTCTATTCTTCGCTCTTCATACATAGGTCTGTTCTCCTTTCGTTCATTAACCTCTGTCTTTTCTCCTTTTTCAGTACGGACCATTCCGTCTGACTCCAGGGAAGCTCACTAAGAAACAATGTCCACGGCCGGGACATCCTGGCTCCTGAAATGGGCGAGTCACATTAAATAAATGACTTTCCGTCCCAGCGCTGATGGGATGAAAGATCGGGAAGGTGAGGCTTTAAGACTGACCTGCGGCTGCCGGGGCTACCGCTGAAAGCTCGCTGGTCTAGTGGGGCTCGTGAAATAAAATCAACAGCTACTCCGAACCAAGCGGGAAAGAGAGAGCGCTTGAACAGGTCTCCACAGGCTACGGCAAGCAACGACAAATTCCTTATCCGCTGGCAGGACGCTAGTTGAGCAAGAAACGTAGCTCAATTATAAATGCATCACCGACTTTCCGAGTGTGGTCCTTTGAGCGCTGTCTTGCATTAGTATCTCGCTGTCTTCTCTTTTCTCTCTCCCTTCTCTCTCTATATTTCCTCACTATACCCTTCTCTTCCCTCTCGCTATCACTATCTTTCTCACCCATCTCAATCTCTTTCTCTCTCTCCAGCTCTCTTTCTCTCTCCGTTTCTCTCACAATCCGTGTTTCTCTATCGCCTGATTAAATTGCCCAGTGACTTCCTGCGGCTCGCGATAGAAACAACGCACTGAGCGAACCCTGATAAATAACAACATCAATGACCTCGCCAACAGCCCACAAAGAACAGCGCATCGTAAGACACGAAAAGTGAGGATGACGGTGACAGCGCGGTGGTATAGTGGCGCGCGGTGATGAGTCGATGGTCAAATGCTTCACTTGGTAAGTTTCTGGGCCATCATATTATTTTCACCAGGCTCAGAAGTTTACACGTCAGCCTATGATGCAGAATAGGTTCTTTGCTGGTTTCATCTCCCGTAAGTTTTGATGTTCCGCACTGACAAGACTCATACATTATGGATTTGACACACTGAACAATGCATAGACACGGGTCCCAAAGGAACCGGACGGTAAGAGCCCGGCCCGGTCTCCGCCTGGTTTACGTGGATTTTGCACAGTCAGCTTGACATTGACGGGGACATAAACTTTGTGCCGCCTCGGAACTGACAGCTCAGGGATTTCGCGCTGCTGAACTAACGTCTCTGCTTTGTTTCAGAGCCCGATGTGTTGCTGCAGAAGGTAACATTATTTGTGTTTTTGGTTTCAGTTCCTTTGGTTAATCTCATTAGATTAGACAATTCTGTATTCGCCCAAGAATAGTGTGTTGCGCGATGTGCCAATAGGTAGGCATTGATATCTCAGAATGTAGCACTTAAAACAATAAATGTTGAATGGATACTTTATCTTGACAGAAAACCACTCGATATTTCATCATACTTTAAAACATTGTGATACAAAAACAAGCAAAGTTTTGGGAAGAATTTGGTTATTCAGCTGGAAACTGGACTTAATTTTCCACATCATTCTTCTTGGTAGCCGCCATTCAAAATCTGGACGTCAGAATTCACTCATCTACTGAAATGTCTGAAATCTCCGGTACGATTACGCCACCCTTCATTTCATGGAAGGTCCCTCATTCAGATATTCATCCTGGCAAGATGGCGTAATCTGTTGAACTTCATGTTAGAAAGTTTTCCCTCGAACATTGGACTCTCTGAATGGTTAGTCTCAGCACTGATTGCAATCCATTTAGCGTTTACGAGTACATACCTAGCAGCAAAGAATCCGTCAGATATCAAATCGCTGGTCCCTTTTGAACATCTCGATTTGCTTGTGCGAATCGATTCTAATATGCTATTCCCCCGAACATTTTTTTTTTTTAACAACTGCAATATCCATGCCCAGTTCACCAGAGGCTGAGATTGGGAGACTGCTGAGGTCACTGACCTCGACAGCACTATCCCGAGGGTGTGAGAATTAAGCCCGTGTGTGCAGTTTCTCCAGAGCGTCGTCGCGTCGTCTCGCCGGGGCTATTAACTGATCAAGAATCTCAGGGTTATTTTCGGCGAGCGACCACGTCCTCACCCCACACACAGGGTAAATGTATTGTCCCATTATGGAGTTAATGAGATCGGCCTCCCGGTGCGACGTGCCTGGCGCCAAAAAGTGGGGTCTGCGTAAACTTAATCACAGTGTCCTACACCAACCAAATAACCCGTAAGAAAGGTTGAAAGAATCGCAATTACTCTTTGTTTAGAATTGAGTTTACTTCCTTATTTCGTGAGTGGTTGTTTCATTTGCCGTGATAAATTCAAGCTGTTGTCGGACATTTGATTCAATATCAGCACAAATGTGTGCCAACTGCCAACAACACAAGAGCCACTCTTAGTGTCACTGGTAAACATGTTCATTGCTCACTTTAACCCTCCCAGCGTGCCACACGAACTGAGAAGCATACCCCAACTGCTGTTGGGTGACTGAGGTCATCCACAATCCTGGCCGTCTCCCACCCTCCGGGCCATTCTGGCTCGGTTTCACATGGACCGTGTCACTGTTCAGGCCTGATTTCACATATCGTGCCATCCGCGGCGGCTTCGTGACGACTGAGTGTCGTAAGTGCACGCGGCGCGCGCGCAAAAACGCGCGAAAAGCGGCATTATCATCGGTAAAGACGCCGGGAAATGGTACGGTGTCGGAGTCAACGCATCCAGCGATGACAATTTGTCTCTGTCGCGTGGGAGTGTTTTTGGCTGTGGCCGCGATTCCGCCGTTTTTGCCAACCGGCGTTTTTCTCTTCGAAGCGTAGTGCTGTCCCAGCCCGAATTAGAAATAAATAGATGGCTTTCGACATTCATTTTGACAGATCCAATAACAGTTCATCTTGGTGTTCTTTAGTAGAGCCAGCTCTTGGTGCGGTCGGGTAAAAAAACGCAAAATACTGACTCAAAATGTCAGTTTGAGAAACTGCTGCACACCGCGCGCTCGCGTCGTTTTCGACTTGTGCGTGCTGCGAGCCGACGGATGAGGAATGATGCTGCCGAACGACAGATGAGGCTCGCACTGGATGGAAATGACCTGCCGCGTGCATTTAGCGCTAACCCAGAAGCTCTTAGAGCTGTCGCATCTGTAGACAGGAACACATACACTGCAACAACTGTCTCTGAACGGCTCAGACCACCAGCGCACCGGCGACATATTAATCGAAAGAGGACGACCCTTCCTCCCAATAATCCCCACCGCGCTGAGCCGCTGTGCTTGGCGGCTGGTGGGCGTGCATCTTCCTCCCGCCTCCATTGGCTCTTTGGGCGGCGGGGGCACAGAGCCCATCGGTTCCGTCGATAGTTGTTGTCGACGTATTCCGTCGATGGTTGTTGTCGACGGGCACTGTCGGACCGGAGTTATTCTCATTCGATACACGCTCCGGGCTAGCGGGCCAGTCGTTTGCTAGGACGGCGCTCTTCGACGCGTTCCTCTCGTCCCCGTTGACTCTCCGTCGAAGTTCTTATTGAATCGGCGCGAAACACGTCACGATCGGGAAGTTTTCGACGGTTGACAGGTGCCCGTTTTCTGTACAGAGATGGTCTTCTTGCTTTGGGTGCGTCGTAGGGTAGACCGGGGCAAGTCGCCCCGCCGAGGTAAAACGCCTCACCGATGTTTCTCGGAACTGGCAAGGATCTGGGGAAATATTCTCTCTTCTATAAAACGTGCACTATATGATCATTATATGACCAGACTGGAAAGAAATTGTGATGACTCCTTAGGGAGATATAGCCAAAAATGTGTTTTTGGAGTGATTTTTATGTTTTGTTGTCAGGTTATGCATCATGGCGTTCTTTTATGGTCCACATCAGGTTAACGACTTTTATGTATTTTGAACAACTATTATCTAACGCTTATAATGCCGGGTTGGTTCGTGTTAAATTATGTCTTGCTGGAGTGCAAGGTGTTGTTTTCTGACTGAACTACGTGATGGGGTAAAACGCCCCAGTAGGTCGCGGGGCAAAAAGCCCCATGGGGCGTTTTGCCTCATGTGTTGTTCGTACTACCTACTTCCTAATGTTCGGTAGCTGGCAAACAGTAAGTTTCTATGCATTTATGTGTAGTTTTCTCAGCAACCGGATGGCAAAGGAAGTATTTGGTTGACAGTTGCATGGCAATAATTTATTATTTGGCCTTATGAGGCAGGTGAAAAACCTGCTCATACAATAGTGTTATAGCTGAACACCTGATAGGATGGAAGGTGCTAACTTCAGTGCCGTGCCTCCCAAGGTCTAACGGACCTCTCATACAATATTTGGTCAACTAGCATGTTTAATCTTTAATCTAGAGTCTGGGGCTTCTTGCCCCGGGCCGTGGGGCGTTTTGCCCTGGGGTTGGGGCAAAATGCCCCATTTGCAGTTGCTTCACAAATCACTTCATAGCTGGGAGTCCGATCATGAGTGAATGAATTTGAGGGGTGGAATTTAAAGTAAAATGTCCAAAGAACGCATTGAGCACAAATTTGGCCTTCCAGGTGATGTAGGACAAAAGTTATGTAGCAAAATAAATTATCTGGGGCGTCTTGCCCCAGGCTACCCTATAGCAAAACATCGCATAATGTGCCGATGGAGAAGAGCGGGATAATGTAAAAGTATTATGAAAGAAACGGTTTGCTCCATCTTTCATGATTAAAGTGATCAATAAAATGAACTGTGCTAAGCGATCATATGTCATTGAAAAAACATTACCGGCAATTCATATCATATTTCGCCGAGGAGCTGCAGCGCTCACTTCGACGGGGTGTATCTCGCGCTGGTGACGGCCAGCATTCTGTACGCGCGCGTGTGTGTGTGCGTGTTGTCTGATGGCGGATCGGAGCTCTGCTGGGCTCCATTTCCTCCCCACCTCCGTTCGGATCGGGGCTCCTCGCCTCCGGGGAGCCGGGTGTCTGTCAGATGCGACAATAACTTATCCGCCCTCCGGACAGAGCCGAGTAGTTGCGAGCGACGCACGTACAGACAGACGGACAGACGGGCAGACGAACAGACAGACAGACAGACGGACAGACGGACAGACGTGTGGATGGACAGATAGACGGACAGAGGACAGACGGGCAGACAGACGAGCAGACGGACAGACGGACAGACGGACAGACGGACAGACGGACAGGCAGACGGACAGACGGGCAGACGGGCAGACGGGTGGACAGAAATTTACCAAAGTAACACCGAACGAGTTTGTGCGTCGACGTTGATGTTTTACTGAATTATATCAAATATACCAGCACCAGTGACCCTAATTCATACACCAAAGACCTCTGAGACATAAAATGCACACAAAATGTGCAATATACAGTACCTATAGGCAGGGTTGTGCTCGACTCAAAAAATTTGCCGACTCGACTTATCATTCAACTTCAGAAAGCCTTGACTCAACTCTGACTCAAACAAGGAGCTGATTTTTTTCCCTTGACTCGACTCATGACTCAAGCGGCTCAATGAAAATATGAGTTGACTCAAACTTGACTCAAATTTTTTGTTGAGTCAAGTGAGTTGACTCAAAATTGACTCGATAAAAAAGTTGTTGAGCGGGGGGTGAAAAAAATCAGGCAGCAGGGCAAGGGCTAAGTTGTTGAGCGGGGGTGGGGGGGGGGGGGAGGGTGAAAAGCCTATATTATGAATTGTTTTTAGGGAGTTGAGTCAGCTGACTCATGTTCCTAAATGCTTGACTCAGCTCAATGTCAAAAGTTATTTTACTGACTCAACTCTGACTCAACTCAACACCTTAATATTTTTGTCCGACTCAACTCTGACTCAACTCAACAGCTCAACATTTTATCCGACTTGACTCAAATCTGACTCATTTGAGTCAGAGTTGAGTCAAATTTCTGACTCGACTCATGAGTCAAGCACAACCCTGCCTATAGGCATACAGTGAGTGCACTCATAAGTTGCTTTACAATTTGAATACACAGTCAATGTATAAACATTTACTGTGTACAAATATGATATATGCAATAGAATTTCACATTTCTCTCATATTTATTTCCTCCGGAGCGGCTCCGTCAAATTGCAGTGCTTTTCGTTTGAAAGAACCTGGCATGGATGCAGAAGCTGGGGAGCCATTTTCAATGTGATGCATTCAGCTGGGCAAATGGAGCTGTCGAACGCAGCTGTCATGGCTGAAATGAAATGGCTAGCACAAGCAATGCCGGCACGTTATCGTCGGCCCGAATTCGCCCGTGCACCTGAGTCGCACGTCGAGATCGAACGGCTGCCAAACTCAGTTTGCCACTTAATTGTATTCAAGAGTTTCGAGCTCATATCATTTAGGATTATCAATAACATCGCAAAAACTATAAGTTGTGCGAATGAAAATGCGTAGAATCGTTACACAAACAAGACACGCGCTGAAGGAATTTTAACATTTTGACTTAAAAAAGCACCACCCTGATAGGTTCATCGCTCAGCCTAGGCATTATAAGCGCGTTGACTCGATTTCCCTCAACACCCCTTTCAGCCTAAGATCGTGCTATTTTGCTATCTGTTGCTCCCCTTCCCTTCCCTCTCAGCTGCTCCTCGGCGCTCCTTTCGCACGGCTGACGGTGCGGCGATGACGCCTCGGATGTGATGACGCCCCAGACGTGATGACGCCTCCGTGGGCGTTGTCGGTCCGATGCCACCCTCGTGCCGCGCTCATAGCTGATTCTGAGCGCAGCGCGCAATCACCTCGATAGAATCTGGCGGCCGGCGATCGGCAGCCGCCTCAAATGAACGCCCGGAGAAAATGACGCCGCTGAAAAACAAAAACACTGTCCGCTGGATGGGCTGTTTCCGGCGTCGCTGCTGCTTTCAATGGTGTGTCGCCGCGGGAGGCCGAGGCGCTTCTGCGCGAGCGCTGCAGATGAGAACTCGTAAAAATTATATGAGTTTGTTTGCGCGAAACTCTGGATGATTTCCGGGGATCTATTATCGATTCGCGACAAAAGCGAAAGGGAAGGACGATTTACGAGCGTTCGCAATCAACAAAACACGCCGGAAAGCACCCGTCGTCAGCGAAATCGCTGGACGATGATGCTGTAAAATTGTCACCGTCGCCAGCTAGCTGGAAATGATACAGCCTCGCCCTCTTGCATACGACTTCGCGCCGCGGGGAGGAGAGGGGAGCCGGTTTGTGGACCGCCTGTAGAGAACAGAGGAGGGTCGGGGACCGCCTGTGGAGAATAGGAACTGCGGCAGACGTGCGCCGCAGACGCAGCGAGGCACCATCCGCCGCCGAATGCCGATCATGCGTCTGTCGCATTGATAGCGCGAATCAAAGGCTGGGTAAACGTGCTGACAACGACGCAACGCTGTATGGCCGGGATGTTTATTGCAGATAAAAGTCTCTGGCAAACGCAGCCGCTGACGCGCTCACAAGAGACAGCGCGCAGCGCGGAAGCCATCGGCGGCCGTCTTCTCCAGCGAAGGCGGCTCGTTGGCGCCACATGAGAACGAGAGCGTGGCCATCGCACCTAAGTCTTCTTTACAGTTTTCAAATGAGCCGTAAATCCTTTGAGAGCTCGGAGCGCGGGCTGGCGCAGCCGCGCGGAAGCCTAATTATGTTTTAGGGCGCCATGAAGGGGTCAGGCTCGCTGCTGACCTTCCGTGACCTCGATAGCTCACGTCTGAATGGGACCTGGCTGTGATGAGGCCGCCGCCGCTCGGGATCCGTGTCACTGGACGAGCTGCGGCGGGGCCAACGAACTAGATCAGATGGGTAACGGAATCGACCACCGGACGGCTTCATCGCTCATTGAGCGGGCTTTTTGCCACCCTTTATGGTGGCCGACGGACCTTTCAACGTCTGCGTGTTACTGCGGCAGTTCTTCACTACCTCCTTCCTTCATATTTTCACCCTCTCCTTTGCTCTCCCTTCTCACCCCTCATCTCACCCGTCGCCGATCCTCTGCTCCGACCGCTCACCGGCGTCCGGCGTCGTCTCAGTTGGCTCGGCGACCATCCTATTGATTCTGACCGTTCGCGACCGTCCACCTCTGCGTCGCGACTCGGCGGCGCAGAACGCACTCTGACCAGCAGCTTGTTTTGACGTGGGAGAACTATCGCCGGCCGTCGCTCGGTGCTAATGTGTCTGACTCTGGCGGCTCGGAAATCCCAAATGACCTCTGCTACTGAACGGTCCACGCTGATTCATTCGTTTTCCATCTGCCTGCTTTCGTTTTTTGCGACCAAACTAGCCACTGACCAGTGAGAGAGCGACCACATAACCGACCGACAGATTGACCAAGCGAATAACCAACAGACCAATACACTGACCGACCGGCAGACTGACCGAGCCGGCATTGAAAACAGACTAAATGAGAAAGACAAATTTGATGTAAACCTCCACGAACTAGAGAGAAATAGCGTCACAAGATCGCTGGAAGCTAAAAACCGAACAATCTAAGCCAAAGAAAGCTCAGCTGGATCGCCATCGAAGATCCCCAGATGTGAGCGTCCACCGATCGGGCCGGATCGGTCCGGGTCCGGACACGGTCCACCAGGGCTCTCTGCAGGGTAAGTCCGGACTCCGGGCTCCGGAGGTCTGCTGCAGATGGTCCCATCTGGCCGGGACGGCTTCCCGGAACGGGGTGACGCCGTGCGGCGCCCGGAGCGCACCCATTGCCTTTCATCCGCACTAAATCCCGCCGATGCGCCGGTCGAACCCCGAAATAGGCGATTCCGTAGCTCTGCAAGGCTCTCTGTCGCCTCAACTGACGAGAGCGCGGCCCAGAGCTTTCCCGCCTCCGCGAAATGCGATAATCATGATTTAAACCGATCTGCTGAGACTTATGCTTGAGCGCGCCTCTAAAGAATGAATTTAAATTGTGACGAGCCTTGCAGTACTGTAGATCTGGGGAATGCTGCACCTTCTACCTCGGTATTTTTAATTTAGTTTTTGGGTTATTTAGGACTGCCATTTTACATGAAGTTTAGTGATAATATCAAAGGACACTTACAGCATGAGCCATCGAAAGCAGTTTTTTCATGGATGCCTGCCATTTATGAAAGAGGAATGCATGCAAGCGAACACGGGCGTAGGAACGTCATGAAAAGTGGGTGGGCCACCCTGTCAAGGGGCCTCCTTTTCCAGGGGGCCTCCTATTTTCAGGGGCCTCCAACTTTTGCCTCGTCCTGCTGGCTGCTTTCAAGTATGACCTCCAAATCTAGCTTCTGAGATTGGGCAGATGTACCCAGGGGCGTAACCGCTTCAGCGAATAGTGCAGAAAGTCCGCACCATTTTTAAAACTTGTTCCCCCTCCGATTTTTTTTAGAATGTATTTGCCGCAAACGGCGCATGACCCCTGAAAACCCTTACACAAATGTCTTCCTCGTTTCCCAGGTGCCCCCATTAGCTTCATAGGCGCCCTCTTTGGCATATAAGCGCCCTATGCATAGTCATCAGAGACATTCCTATATGTCCCACAGTCTCCCCTTTGTCGCATACAATGTGCGCTTATCATAGGCGTCTCTCTTTTATGGACACTTGAAGGCACCTCTCTTTGCCATGCCGGCGCCCGTTTCTTATGAATGCACCCCCATGGCATTGATCAATTGCAATTTGCAGACCTCTATTGCATGTGGACGCCCATATATGTAGGCCTCAGAGGCGCACCTCTTTCGCATTGAGGCGCCCCTATGGGCTTCATAGGCGCCCCTCTATTGCACGTAGGTG
Organism: Amphibalanus amphitrite; assembly: GCF_019059575.1. Lineage (NCBI taxonomy): Eukaryota > Metazoa > Arthropoda > Thecostraca > Balanomorpha > Balanidae > Amphibalanus > Amphibalanus amphitrite. The sequence continues at coordinate 70,212 of NW_024881510.1, read as the reverse complement.
CCCTACTGTCTCAGAACCGCTCCCCTTTGGCATGGAGACGCCCATCTTTCGTACGGAGGAGCCGCTGTGGTTCTTAGAGACGGCATGTTGCTCCCAGACGCAGATGGGGCTCTCGGAGTCGACAGTGTGGGACCTTCAGTCGCTGATGGGTGCCCGCCAGATGTGGACCCTCGGAGACGCCGGTATGGGGCCCTCAGAGATGCCGGTATGTGGTGGCCTTAGAGACACCGGTGTGGAACCCTCAGATACTTCAGTGTGAAGCCCTTACAATTGCTGGTGTGGAGCTATGAATGCGCTGGCTTAAATCCCTCAGAGGCCGGTACATGGACATAAGAGCTCAGTGAGAGCTTGTGTGGTGCCTTCAGTGGCCTTGTGGAGCCGTTAGACATCAACATGGTGCTCTCAGGAGCCGGTGAGTCCTCAGAGTCACCGGTGTGGGGCCTTCCGAGCTCCGAGATACTGGTCTGGGGCCCTCAGAGGTGTCGATGTGGGTCCTTCAGATGTACAGCCCACCGCTAAAGTAATGTGTGGTTTTACCAATCTCAACGGATGGCTTTGACCGACGATTTTTAAATGCGGACTGATTGAAAAGAAGACATCAATAGATAAAGTTGTAGCTGCAAGGGTGAAGATACATGTAAGCTACATTTAAAGTCTCGTTGCAGTCTGGCTAATCGTTCCTAGGCTTCAGAAGCAGAACATACCCATGACTGAAACCACACATTACTTCTGCTGTGGACTGTACCTATAGAGCCTTGAGATGCACAGGTGTGGTGGCCCACAGAGGCGCCGGTGTGGGGCTCCCAGAGCCACCGATATCGGGCCCTAAGAGACACTAGTATGACCCTCAAAGGCGCCGCTGTGTGGCGCTCATAAACACTGGTGTGGAGCCATCACAGGCGGGTGGAGCCGTGAGAGGCCGGAAAGGACCCTTAGATGCCTACAAGGAGCCTTCAGAAGCCGGCGTGGCACGTGGGGATAAGCGTGTCTACTTAGGAGCCCTTGAGGTGCTCTCATGAGCTCTGTGGGGCCCTACCGAGCCGAAATATAGCCACGGTCAGTTGCCGCCGCATGGCTCTTCGGACTATCATTCTCAGGGGCCTCATCTGCCTAGTTTGAATAGAAGGGTCTCTCAGACCATCAGTCTCATGGGCCTCCTCTGGCTAGTATAAATAGAAGGGCCTGTTAGACCATCAATCCTAGGGGCCTCCTCTGGTTAGTATAAATAGAAGAGCCTCTGAGACCATTAATCTCAGGGGGCTCCTGTGGACAGTATATATAAAAGGGCCTCTCAGACCATCAGTCTCGGGGGCCTCCCTAGAAAAGTGTAAATGTGGATAGAGGGCCCCCTCAGATTCATTAGGAGTGGACCTCTCTGACTATCAGTCTCAGGGGCCTCTTGTGCCCAGTATGAATATAAGAGCCTCTCAGACCATCGGTCTCAGGGGCCTCTTCTGACTAGTGTGGATAGAGGGCCCTCCCAGACCACCGGTTTCAGGGGCCTCCAGTGGCCAGTTATATGAACAGAAGGGCCTCACAGCCATCAGCCTCGGGGGCCTCTTCTGACTGGTGTGAATATGAGGGCCTCTCATACCATCAGTCTCAGGGGCCTCCTCTGCCTAGTGTGAATATAAGGGCTTCCCAGGCCATCAGTCTCAGGGGACTCTTCTGACTGGTGCCGGATTGAGGGACCTCCCAGACCGAAAGTTTTGGGGGTCTCCTGTGGCCAGTATAAATAGAAGGGCCTCTCAGTCCATCAGTATCATGGGCCTCTTCTGCCTGGTGTGATTATAAGGGCCTCTCAGGTCAGTCTCAGGGGCCTCCTCTGACTACTGTGTAGATGGATAGGCCTCCCAGACCATCAGTCTCAGGGGCCTCTTATGACTATTGAGGATAGAGGGGCCTCCTCTGACTAGTGAGGGTAGGGGGCCTCGGCTAGACCGCCAGTGTCAGGGGCCTAAATTTATTCTGACTAGTGTGGATGGAGGGGCCTCCCAGACCACCAGTCTCAGACCTCTGACAAGTGTGGATAGAGGGGCCTCCCAGACCGCCAGTGTCAGGGGCCTCCCCAGACCAGTGTGGAAATTGGGGCCTCCTCAGATCCACTAGGGCCTCTCAGGCCATCAGTCTCAGGGGCTTTGACTGACAAGTATGAACAGAGGGCCTCCTTGGATCCATCACGGCCCCTTGGAGTCCGTGCGTGGGGATTCGTGGAACTTATTTTTACCGAGATTCTGGAAGGTGACGACGTCCTCTCAAATCGAGACGAGGGGCCTCGAGTAAAAAGTGGGTGGGCCAAAACACATGGTTGGCCCCCCCACCTCGAAAAGTGGGTGGGCACTTGCCCACCTGGCCCCCCCTGTTCCTACGCCTATGCAAGCGAATGACAGATGTTAGGTATGTGACAAATATAATGAGCGATCAATGTAAAAGTGTTTATTTCTAATCAATGCTTCAGGAGCATTTACATCAATTCAGGAGCTTTTACAGCTCCTGTGAAACGTTTAATCATATTAGCTGTTTTCACGACGGCCTTCTGGTACACATTTGGTACACATTTGGTCAGATTTGGTGCAGTTTTGGTCAAATTAGGTTCAGTGTGTTTCTTCGTAGCTATTAGCTAGGGTCGCGCCAATTGCTTATATGCCTTCTTTGTCATACTATCAGACATTACCGTCGACTAAAACACTGACATGAGTTCAAAATGTAAAGATATTTGGTGTAAAAGAGATTTGGTACATATTTGGTCAAATTAGGTGCATTCGCCGGATAGCCGTCGTGAAAACGGCTATTATTGAATCACATTTTGCATACTGCATGGTTTTCTCAACTAAGGCGGTCTGACGCCCTCAATGCAAATGCTGCAAACTTGATGTTTTTGTCACTATTCCCACCCCTCGGTGTCATTCGTTATTATCTGCCTATACTAGCACGACTCGACACAAAATCATTCATATCGTAATTGGCCGGCAGATGAGCGCGACGATGAGAAAAATTGGATCGGTGCCATCGCGCTGTCGTTTGATCGAAAACAGTATCGGAGCGGCTTCTCATTACGGTGTGTGATGTATTAATGCGAGACGCTGTGGTGCAGTGGGTCTGATCGACACACAGAAGCGCTGGGCGTTGGGGCCAATAAGATGGTGAGAAAAGGGCATTGCAGAGCGTTGGAGAAAAATGGCATAAACTCGTATTTACGCCTCTGATGTTTTTTTATTGAGGGCTTCAAGCTGTCGTTTTAAAACGAACTCGGTTTACCAATGATTCTCTGTTGTGATTTAAACTACTCCTCCGTTGAAATTGAGAAAAATATGCTCAGGTAATGACAGAGAAAAATGTTAGTGTTGATACAAACTGAGACAGCTTATATTATTAGAAACATAAAACGAATCAAGCTCCCATCTTTTACGATTGTTGGATGTGGAAGCCCTTTATGGGAGCTGCATCAGCCCTTTAACCAGGCTAAAGTAAACAGATCAAACACGAAGAGGGGACAACATGGGAAAGGACCGACCCCATTCCTCTCCGGGACTCTCCATTCTGCCGACACATTCCCCCTGTGCGCCCCTGTCGAGATGACACGCGCCCGGGCCGGTGACACAACCAGCAGGTGTCACTGGGGCGGGTGACACGACCTGCGAGTGTCACTGGGGCGGGTGACACGACCAGCGGGTGTCACCGAGCCGGTGGACGGTGTCGGACATGGCGCCCATTACGATCGTATTGTTAGCTGCCGGCGCCGGCCAGCCGCTCGGAACAGGCCCCCAGGCGCTGCCCGGCCACGCGCCGCCGGCCGCGTCCTACGCCTGAGACACGGCCATTCATTCCGGCGACACGAGTCACGGCCATTGTTTGTGCATCGCTCCGATCGATTGGTGATGGGAGCCGCCGTCCGGAGACGTGCCCCGAGGGCCAGAGCTCGGAACACAGATTCGGAGTGCATTGAGAGTTGGCTATCTAAGACGGAGGCCGTGCTAGTCGATGTTATGAAAAAGTGTGCCTGGTGATGGGTTTTTCTTTGATTGCATCAGTTATTGCTTTCTTTAACATACCTTGTCTGACAGCTGACGCATTTATAGATATGTATTGATGCATCACGACATTGACTTCTGTATACCTCCGTATATCTATATACCTCCGTATACAGAGGTCTTTGATCACAACTTTAAGATCATATCGATCTAAGATCAACAGCTTGAGTACCATGTTTGTATCACGCTACTCTCCACGACAGGACGCAAAATGACAAATGGATAAGGTTAATTTCTTACACAAAATAGCGCCATTGGATAGCGTTGATCGTTAGGAAGCGTATATGGACGAAGTGCTACTTTTTATTTTAACCCTCGCCGGCCGAGGGGGGTGCCCCCCATAGGTTTTTTTTCGCGATAGCTCCAAACACGCTGGCGATAGAGAGCTGAAACTTGGCATACCTGACCTTTGCTTCAAGCCATATCTTTTGACAACAATCGCATTTTCGGGTCAGGTCAGGTCACTAACCTATGACGTCATAAGTGAACCTCTGCACGGTCTTCAGATGTCGCAACTTCGCAACGCCCTCACTGCCAGAGGAGCTTTCACAGGGAAATGAAACTTGCAGGATCTAATATCCATTACGAGTCTCACAACTTGTATTTCTCGGATTTTTCCTAAAGGTCATATGAGGTCAGGTCATTTTCGTGACCTCACCATTAAAAGTCAATGGTGAAAAATGAAAACTGCCATTCTGGCGCTGGGAACGATCTCCAACTACCTCAAACACACAGAATCGTGGTTTGATGCACTCCTTGCAAGGTCACTTTTGCAATGTCGACCTTGTGTGACGTCACTTATGACGTCATTACGGTCATATTAGTTTTTCGTCAATAACTCCCGTCCAAATTGAGCTAGCGAGTCGGAAAAGCCACCAGTGGACTCAGGAAGACCTGCCAAATCGAATGATATGCAACATGACCTACTTCAACCAATGGCCTGACCTGGGGGCGCTGACCTGACCGTGACCTGAGGTCAACACCCTAAGTAGACCTGACCCAAACAAAAAGTATATCATTCGACGCGCCTGAGCGAGACAAACACGATGCTGCCAAAATCGCGGCTCTGCGGCCGTTTTTTTGCGAAGTTATTCACCAAAAATGGAACCGTAACTTGGGGCACTTGACCTGACCTCAGAGGTCACCGGTTGACCTAGGACCTTAAAATCGGGTATCAATCTCTGCGTCTCGTAACGGCGCACACGCTCGTTTTTTCCGCGACGCGCTAGCTCCACCAGGGGCGAAACGGCGAGGGGGGTCGTACCCCCCCCCCCCGGCGCGTATGTAGAAAACCAATAGGTCCGACGAAGGTTAATTGGAATGCTTGCTCAATGTTCACTGGTATTTTTCATCAGTGAACAAGGCAACTTGGAATATTTGAAACGAAATATTTAGTTTTTGATATTCCTTTTTTACCTCAGTGTAGAACGAAACTAAAAAAAGAGAAGCACAATCGTTCGGAACCGACTAATTGATTAGATTTTGAGAGGTTTCAGGTCCGACTCATTCTGAGCACTACTTGGGTAGAAATCCTATAAGAATATTGTTCGCAGAGAAAACGCTGATCAATATGCGCTGGCTCGACATTGCGCTCTCCCTTCGGTGGAAAAGAAATGCTAGTCGCCCCACGTCGAAAGAATCAACCCTGTGCGAACTGTTATGTAAATCAGAGAGCTGCACGAGCCATTTGAATACGAAATGCCGGAGGCCGCAGAAAGATTGATGAGCTTTTTTATTGAAACATCTTATGTTTTACTAGAGATGGTGTGGGGTCGCAATAGTTTGCTCAGAGTTGGAATTACTCGTGAGATATTTTGAAATAATTGTCATTAGAATATGGCTCGGAATATGAGCAATGTAAATTTTGTCCTTTATATATAGAGTTAGGATTGCATGCAGTGCATACCTAAGCCGGTTATGATTTTGAATTATGTTAAATGTGTTGTTCATTGATTTAGAAGAGCTTAGAAGCAATGCAGCTGTTCGGGTGAAATTCATTGTTTGTCAAACCCGTAAATGCACCGGAAAAATAAATATGCCAGCTGGCCGCTAATTCCTATCTTTAAAAAATGAAGAGAAGTGTAGTTCTGGTGAATAAACAATCGAATATCACCTTTTATGTTTGTGAACATGCGCCTTTTAATTTTATCAATAAGCTGTGTCTAGTGTTGGGATACCTACTTAACAGAGTTTATTCTGTACTTTACAGTATAACTCTGTAGAGTTTATTCATTCTATGTGAAACTGTTTGCGATTATCTTGTAGTGGCACATCGCACCAGTCACAGACTCCTTCAGATATAGAAAAGCCTGTGCTAATATGTAGCTTAGAAGCTACATATTACATAGGTATATCAGTTGTTCGAGTGAAATTCATTATTTGTGAAATTCGTTAGTGCAACGGAAGACCGTGCTCATCGTCTTGTTTTTTTATTTGTTTTTTTTTTTGGCAAGCTTTACGTACTAAGTAACCATGACACTCACTCTGGTCATACATAATTTGATTCCCATCCCTAGCTAGTTATTTCTTCTCCCATCGCGTGTGCGGAGCTCCTGCCAAAATGCGCTGCGTACAGCTCCTTCGTCGGCCGCGGAGCCGGTCGCTCTGGACCATTCTGTTGACCAGCGCTCACGGAAGTCGTTATTCTGCAGCTGGTCTGACGATAGCACGGCCGTTAACCAGAATTCATCCCCCTTATCCCGCGGCGCACAATGGGCAGTCAGCCCTCCGGCTCCGGTCTAATTTCCACTTATAGCCGGCGGGAACTTTTATAGGCGCCGACCGCGCCCGGTGCCGAAGGGACACTCTTTGTCCAGCTGTAATCCTTTCGGTTGATGTGCAGGGCTCTGTCGATTCCAGAGGGTGTTTTGTGGTGAAATTACGCACGGTTCGCGGGTTTAATGACACTCAGCGGCGTTCAATATAAAACTAAATGCATGCTGAGATCGGTGGTTGATTCGATTCGAACGTGGGCGCACTAGTGTTCGGTTGCTGGAGGTTAAAGTTTTCGCACAACGCAACGATTCAGCTGTTTGCCGAGACAAGGACTTACAGGAGCACAAGCGAGCACACCCACAAGGACGACAAGGAAGTATGTACAGTAGGTCTACAAAATAAGTCCCCGCCGTAAGCGGGTCACCAGTGGGAAGTTAGCGCCTGAGCGCTACTAAGGCGCCACCTGGCCGCATACGGAGAGGACTTAGGTACCTATTTTGTAGACCTTCTGTACAAGCAACTGAGGAGAGCATACAGACGATGAATTTTTAATCTATGCTATAAATATGCCTACCTCTGTATACCGAGATCTGTATACCGAGGAATGATATACAGAGGTCTATGTTGATGCTTGTCAAGGCAACTGTGGTCATTCATACCATCGGACACTTGAGAGCTTGTAGCTCACGGATCAAGGTATGTTCCCACGCAACATGTGATCTCTGCTTTATGGTATAAATACATGACAATGTAATTGACAAGCAAAGAGCAGTAAACGACCTGTCATATTAGTTTTATGTAAACCATCCGTACAGCTGCATAGCGTGTGCCCCATAGTCTTCACGCTCAAATGCATTATATGAAACTCGATCAGGCGGTGTGTGCCGCCTGTCAGTCTTTCTCACCTCCCTGAGCTGACAGACAGCTTCTATGAGCTCTCCGCTGGTATTGTAGTTACGACACCACCACCCCAACCCGCTGCGCGCGTGGCCGTTCCGCGGCCCGCCCGAAACGACCGGAACGACCGAAACGGCCGTAACGACCGCGCCACGCCGCGGTGCGACGTTACTCCCGCCGCGACCTGGACGGCTGCTTTGGACCGGGCCATTCAGATGGGGATTTAGGGGCCGTTTCGATGTTGATATCTCGAGGCCGCTTGGAGCCGACTGGTGGTGCGTGGATGGGTTGGGAGGGGGGGGGGGGGGCAGATGCGACCCCGGAGCGCAGCGAAGAGCGACGAGCCGTCCAGACGGAAACGCGAGTTGCCATTTACAGCTGAAAACGGGTATAACTGGGCTATTTTCTATGTGAATCTAAACATATGTTGACCGTTGACCAAACAAGATTGTTCAAGTCATCACTGCAAGATGTATCAATACATTCTATATACTGCCATGCATCCAACAAAATCACCTTCCCGTGCCGGTTATCGGCCTCCGCCCCCTACACTGCCCTTTGCCACGTTCTGTCTGAAGCAGCCCAGACAGGCGAATGGGGGCGGGGGCGGCGGCCGCCGTGCTGGGGGAGGGGGGGGGGGGGCGGGGGCGGCAGCGACAGAGCTCGCTACAGGGTGTCCGGCTTGAGGTAGGTCCTGAGAGCGAATCAATACTGCACCCGCGGCGAATAAACAGCGCTATTTGAAGTCAGCTGGAGAGGACGGCACCGGTCGCGACTATCCCACGCCCTCTCCAACGTTGGAGGAGTAGAGGAGCAAGAAGATAGGAGGAGGAGGAGGTGGAGGAGGAGGAGGAGGAGGAGGAGGAGGAGGAGGAGGAGGAGGAGGAGGAGGAGGAGGAGGAGGAGGAGGAGGAGGAGGAGGAGGAGGAGGAGGGCAAGAGAGAGAGAGAGAGAGAGAGAGAGAGAGAGAGAGAGAGAGAGAGAGAGGGGGAGGGAGAGAGGGAGGGAGTGGTAGGCATATTTACAAGGGCATAATTCTGTTAGTTTATAGTTGTATGTTATGGTTTTCATAGGTATGCAAGTCATTTTTGATAAACTCGTGCTAGCAACTTAAATATAGCTGATTGCGAATACGAAGCTGATAAGCTTGGTCAGTCTGCTCATAGCATGGTACGAAAATCTCATCTGAACTGAGCAAGCGAGGAAGCGAACCATTTACAAGCTGCTCCTTTAAACTGAAGTCCATAACGTTCACTGTGCCCAAACGCTGTTAGGCGGCGAGGTCAAAACAAGTCAGCTTAGGCCCGGTTTTTGCTAGACGGCCAACAGATGCACTGTTACCTGGAGGCAGAACCAGCAGAGGCGGTGAGCGCTCTCGCCTCCTCGCACCGGCTTGCAGGAAACTTCTCGTTCGTCTCAGCATAAGAGCGGCTCCGCTTGATATCAGCCATTTTCACGACGGGCTATCTGGTGAATGCACCTAACTTGACCAAATCTGCATCCAAAGCAATTATCTTCATATCATGAATTTATTTCAGTGTGTTAATTGAAAATAGCGTCTGATAATTTGAAAAAGAGGTCTATGACCATCTGTGCAACCGAAACTGACAGCTTTTAAGAAACTCAATGACCCTAATTTGACCAAATCTGCGCCAAATCTGCACCTAATATGCACCAAATGTGAACCAGATGGCCGCCGTGAAAACGGCTATTGAGTCTCTTCTCTAAGTATCCGACCAGTCCACTCGGCCGGTGGTTGGTATTTACATATAGCCACAATAAAGCCTTGCATTAGATGCATGTAAATCATGCAGCTATTTCCATATCTTTGTTAACAAGTCTGAACTGGGTGAAGCTAGTCCAACAGTTAGTCCACTAGCTAATCTACCAGCTATTCTGCCAACTATCATCCACCCACTAGTCCGCCAGCTAACCCGCCAGCTAGTCAACCAATAAGTCCACCAGCTAGTCCACCAGCTAGTCCACCAGCTAGTCCATCAACTAGTCCGATCTCTTCTCTAATCTCTCTCTACGCCAGATCTCTCTACACCAGCAAGTCCACCAGCAAACACGCCAACTAGTCCACCTCGATCCGCTGGCGACCCACCGAGCACGGAGCACCCCCCGAGCTGTTGTCCACGTTTTACGAGCCGCCGTCGAAGCGCCGGATCGGCAGCTAAGAGGCTTGTTTAGCTCGAAAGGCACTTGGCGCGGATAAACAAGATTTTCAGAAGGCTGCTAATTTGATGCTTGATAAGTGCGTTTTCTTTCCTTCCTTATAATAGCTGGATGTTCGAGAGGAGGAGCTGATGTCTTAGGGTGACTTTAAGCTAACACTGTGTTCTAGTGCTGTTACTACAACAACGTTTTTCAAGAACAAAACGAGAAAAAAACAGACGAGAACAGCCAGTAGCCATGGTAAGCTTTTGTGACATCCCCCGTGCCTCGTACATGTGCTTACACTTTCAATTCTTTTTATGAACATTGCAATTGTTTGTAGCTTTTATAAGGAAGTTAAAACCAGTATAACGCCTTTTGAGGCGACTAACGGAGCGAGCGAGAGGGTGGGCCTTGCACATGCAAAATTGCGAGGGGCACCTCAGTAGCGGCCTATGGGGTGCCTCCAACTAACTTGTGTTAATCTACGAGACTCTTCTCGTTTCGCTCGCTCTGTAAAAAAATAAAGTGTTCCCGACTTAACCCGGCACCGCCTGGGCTATTTCCGTACCCACGACAGCCTGGGGGGGGGGGGGATCCGACCCCCCCCCCCCTGTTATCTCGAGAACCAATGGTCGTATCGAGCCCCGCGAGGCGGCGTTCGAAAGGTCTCTACGAGACCTTCCCAAAGCACTCTTAAGATTTTAAGATTGAGGTCAACTTTCGGGTCAAGGTCAGGTCAAAGGTCAAATTCAGGGGTTTTGCATGATTAGGCTTACGGACAGCGGAATCGATAGCTGCTGCTCGAAACTCACCAAAAATGACCTCAAAGGCCTAGTGAAGGTACCATGTATGTATAGGGGTCATACTAAGTACGGGTCAAGGTCAGGTCAGGTCACGAAAGGTCACGGTTTTCAATTTCTGCTACATGGGCGTGCGACACATGTTTTATGGCTTATTTTTCACGCCGAATCCGATGGTAATGGTTATATGTGACCCAAAGTCACTGTGCTGGTGATAAGTGTGCATTGAAAGCATAAAAAATCGTTTATACTATACGAGGGCTGAGAAAAAAGGTCAATTTTTCAACTTTTTATTTTTGACATAAAAATGCACTTTTCTAGACGAGCTTTGTCCCAGGAATCTAGTGGTGCCATTTGTTTTCACATGCGATGTTCAGAAGTACCTCTAATTCACGAAAATGCTTATGACGTCACCATGCCCTATACATGTTGGAGCTATTTTTTACAATTTGGGGGTCAAAAATCAAGATAGAAAGTTGAAATTTGGGGCATCTAATTTTCTAATAGAGCTCTACAACATATACTCCGGTTTTTTGGAAATTCCCAAAATTTTGGATTTTATTAGCTGTTTTCCAAAAAATATAGTTTTTTGAATTTTTAGGGGTAAAAAACGCATTTTATGGAAAATCCGAGATAGCCATTTTAAAGGACTCGTTGAGCTGCGTCTTTTCATGTCCTTAATTTGCAATTTGCTTCAAACCCTGATTTTTTGCGATTTTTTAAACATTTACCACTTTTTGACTTAAAACGCCATGTAGTTACATCACTAAAATCGATATATCTCAAAAATTTTTGGAAATTTTTTTCTTAAAAATTCCACAGGAGACGTCAAATTGATGGGGGAGAAGGTATGCCAAGTTTCAAGTAGATAGCGAAAGTGGTTCATGAGTTATTCAAGAAAAACGGAGGGGGGGGGGGTCGGATCCGACCCCCCCCAGGCGGTCGCGGGTTAATTATACATGGTACTTATCTTATTGTTAGGTAGTGTAGCGAAAATAAGATGTTTTGCTTTCCAAACAATTAATAAGTTTTGACGTTGGTTGTAATAACTGTTTATTTATCAACCAAATTTAACCAGACACTTTCACTAGATATTGTTTTATTTCATATCTATTATACCGTAATGCAAATGTTGCTGTTTATTGCAAGCTGCTTTATGCATGAATATATTTTGAAATTACGGAGTACACAGTTTTAATTAACTGAAGACGCTTGAATGGTCAAGGTGCATCTGCATCACAGCTGCATCAACCCATACTTGAGTGCTGCTTGCATCGGCATTCGGCAGTTGGCAGAGGGGGGGGGGGGGGGGGGAGGCTGTGCCTTGCGCTTGAATGCTAAAGGGCTTCGCTATTACTTTATGGGCTAGAGCAGCACGCTCTACGCAGACAGCACCATTTTCTTTACCAGTGTGTGCAGGCGGTTCGAACTGCAGAACGGTCTCTAAAAGAAAATTAACTAACTTTATCAGGCTTCTTTACCAATAAAGAAAATATCGCATAAAAACACAAGACATTCTGAGAAAATATCAGTGCTCAGCTGTCATAGCAATCAAGCACATGTAGGGGTTTTGACGTGCGCTTGCCGATGTGACTGCAAGTGCGTTCAATCGTCCGTCGGAGAGCGCGAGGAGGAGAGCTCACTGTTGAGAGAGCTCATATAGAACCAGTATAACGATATTCGCTACAGAAAATAATAGCTGTCCAATTGCAAAGCATAATTGCTTGAAAAGTGACGAAAGAGGGAGAACAGCGAGGTGTCAAGTTCGAAGGCCGGTAAGACTGAAGCTGCTTCAGTGCTACAATTGAGGAACTTCCCTGGACGTTTTTGATCCCAACATAAGTTACCATGTTTGCATTGGTACGGATTGGTACGTCTTCTCTGCTTTTTCTGCTCTTCGCCATAGCCCTGGTAATCTTCGCGAAGAATCGCGCCATCCGCGATGAGCCCCTAGTGATTCTGATTTTAAGCACGACATCGCTGGGCATTTTATTAAGCGCTTCAAGTGTTGTCCTCACTGTGGGTGACGCGCTGACGGAGAACAGCCTGCCACTGGCGCTGTGCTCGGCGCTGATAGCGGTCACGGCCAGTGGAGTCACCAGCTTCAAGCTGTCGGCACTGTTCCTGGCCCTAGAGCAGTACATCGCCGTGGTCTTTTCGCTGCGGCACTACTCCATTATGAGCCGATGGATCTGGAAGATGGTCGGCCTGGTGTGGCTTTTCACCGGTGCGCACGTGACGTTCGAAATAGTGTGCCAACAGATCGGACTGGAAACTGCTATAGAGTTCGACCGAAGAATGTTTGGCATTGAGAGCAATCACAGTGGTGAGTGCAGATGGGAGAAGGTAACCAATGCCTTCTACACTTCCGTCGAAATCTGGATACTTATCTTCTGCATCTCGACTTGCACTTTACTTATCTTCACGGCTGTCCAAGGCATGATGCAAGAGGACAGAATGGAACAAGGCGATGCCGCAAACCAAGCATGGCGCTTCCTGCGTTTCAAGTCCTTCAAGCGTATCGTCAAGGTGCTGCTTCTAGTGGTGTTTCTCGACCTGGTTGGTGGTGGCTGTCGTATTGCCACCCGCTGGGTCACCCATTCGGTTATATTTACTGTCGTTCTCTATCTGCGTTTCTTTTGCCTAGTGGCCGAGTTCTGGTGCTATGGGTTCAGTCATGAGGCACTACGTCAGGCTGTTACATCATTCTTTGGGATTGGCCGAAACGGTCCACGCTCCCCCGTACAGCCCGAGATACAGCCGGCGGTCCGACGGCCGCGTGACATTCCCGCGTTAGAATTGGCGAGTCTCTCTGATGGAGACTATATTTAGTCCACCTAATACAGGGTGTTCCAAAAAAGTGAGCCTCCCAAATAAGATCGACTGCATCTCTGCAACCATACATCCTGCAGCTTTGGGAAGTCACTCATTATGAAGAGCAATCAAAGTCCATCCAGATAGGCCGTAATTCTGTTAAATATCTTGCACAACACGGCCATCCATGCGAAAAGCGCAATTCAATACCAAATTCTTGGTGAAACATTTAGCGGTATCGGATATGGTCGAAATTTCTTCACATCCTGACTGCATATTTCAGTTCACATGCGTTTATTCACTCTTCGCATGTGAATTTGTATTATGAACATTGAAGACTGGGTGAACTACATAGTTCAACCAATATTTTGGTCGCTCCAATATCGGTATTAAGCGAGATTGTCGCTGAAGCAGTGAAATGACGCCAAAGCCGCATGTTCCGAAAGAAGACTTAATTCTCATCAAGCAACTCCGCCTGCAAAAGAAGTGGGGTGCTAAGCCAATGATCACCGAATTCTCGAATAAGAATTGGAGCTTGGCAAGTGTCAAGCGATTACTAAAAACGTCAGCACTACATGTGGAGTACCTATCTCGCGAGACCGGCAGCGGCCGTCCCACGTTTACCGCCGTCGCCGTGTTTCACCCGATCTCGCAACACTTTTTGTTATGGTCGTTCTCGGTGTAATACGTATTCATTCAGAGCCACACTAGGTGGCGTATTAGAACCGATATTAACCGTTCTTTCCAACAAGGGGTCTCTCATTTTCGTAGGCCATACGGTTTTGGAGATATAAGCACTATTATTAAGGGGGCTCACTGTTTTGGAACACCCTGTATTACTCTGAATTAATTTTTCTGCTAGTAGTACTCCTAGTAGTAATTACTCTCTCGACAAAAATGATTATATTGGAGGAGTATTCGATGTGATTTCCGTTCCTAGTACCAAGCTGACTGCTTTAGCTTCTAGGCCAGGGCATATGTATCATGTAGGCATGTACACAGAAAAACACTTACCACAGTATAAACGCCATGAATATTATGAAACCAATCTCACAAGGTTGAACGTAGATGTAAGGGACGCCACGCAGCTGATAAGGGTGACCTTCAGAAGATCAGTGTCTCCACTGTTAGTATAAAATGGTGAAAAATGGTGGCATAATATTAAACCGAGTGCTGGTTTAGAAGACCACAATACCTTCTTGACATTCTTCAAAATCGTTTTCCGTGTAGTTAGTGCTTGCTTTGACTTAGGATAGGTCGGTTCGTTGAATTAAAGGAAGGATATGACGAAGAAACCCATCGACTTTCGAGGACAGCGATGTAACTAGTCACATTACTTCTTAGAAAGCTAATGTAAAAGACTAACATTTTCTGCAAACTCGATAAAACTGAGATTGATTGGAGAGTGCAGACTGCCAGCTGTCGTCCTTCTATATGGAGTCGACGACTAACAACTGCCAAGGACTGGCCGAGTGCGCAACGCGCTGGTTCCGATCGGTTGAACCACTGCTCCAGCTGACCTCGGCCGGGTCGCAATCAGCTGACTCCAACCGGATCACACCATCGTGACGTCACATCCAGCTGACCTCAGCCGGGTCACAATCAGCTGACAGGTCAGCAAAGAAGGAGAGATGGTCGAACGATTCACCTGAGACGACCAAGGCAGTCGAGGTCAAGTAGAGAGGACCTTTCCCGTGTGGACGCAAACCTTGCAGGTGATGATGCGGACTGCGGTGTCCCCCCCCCAAAAAAAAAACGCTAGAAAGCAGTCAGCACACAGTTTGAATCGGTGTTTGGTGTTAAATATGTAGCGCTGTTATGTCTATTGTTGTTCTATGTAATTGCACGGTATTTTGAGTTGACCCTCGACGGTAGATGTTGAGTTGACGTAAGCCTCTAAGATCTTTTTGCGAATATTTCCAGAGCCCATTGTGTACGAATCGGGATGAATATCGGCCCTCAGCACCGCTGTCATGATCTTGGCGGCGAGCTGTTTGCTTTTGATGTAACTATGTAGGTACTGTTGCTGCTCCTACTGTTGCTTTGCTGCTCTTTACACCGCAGTTTAGTGTGAACCGTAAATTTACGCATTGTGTGCTGCTCTTATAGCCAAACGTATACGTTTACACTTGTCATTACGTTGCGCTGTATGTTTCTTTCAAAATACATATAAGTCGTGGAAAAGATGGTAGCTCAATTACGCATTTATGCCATATTATGATAACTAGGAACAGGCGAGACACTGAAACTGAATTCTTATATAACTGCAAGGCAGTCTTCCGAAAAGATACCACCATATACTTTTCTACAGGGTACAGATTTCTATGTATGATTTCACCTATTTAACCCTAATAGTGGCAGGCTCCTGGCTACCCCATATTAGTGGCAGGGGGCTGTTTACGACCCCCCCTTGATATCTCGAGATCTAACCGGCCGATTTTCAAAATTCAAACGGCATTCAATTTGACTCAACGAGATCTACATTTCTAAAAAAAAAAATTAAAAATGTCAATAGGGGGGTAGAGGGGGGTAAAAACGGGCAAATTGCAGATACATTTTAGACTGTTTATCACGGCCAGGTTTCTGAACCAATCTTAACGCAACTTTTGCCGATCGATAGAGAATGAACCAGGAATTCACATGGATCCTAAAAATATGCATTTTCAAAAATCATAGGCGGATACAGATCATTGAGATTGGGGGTACACAAAAAGTATAGTAAATAAGGTTTTTGTTGGTACTGTTTCTAAAAAGGGTGGCAATGGTCTTGTTATGTTACAATTTTCTTATGAGAGAACGACTAAAATTGTATTGGTCATGCATAGGCGGTGTCAGGGCACCTATGTTGGGAGGTAAAAAATAACCCCCCTTTTTGGACGCCTGGATCCGCCTATTATAGCAAAAACGTGTCAAAAGAGGATGCACAATAACTTTGTATATGTTATCACATGATACCTTTCATTCACTGTTCGTAAAAATGGTGCAGCATCGTGATCTTCGCTCAAATGACTCGCTTCACGAATAGGACCCCCCAATTCCCAGTGCTCTGGAGCCGCCCCTGGTAAAGTTATGAACTTGAAATTTTCAGGGAATGTGCCCAATTTAGTTTTAGGAAAAGTCAGAAAATTTCAGCATCGTAGCTTCAGCGGTTTCGGATATATTCCCGAAAAACCTGAGGGGTGGATAAAAACAACCCCCCCCTGCCACTAATAGGGTTAAGTGAGGTTCAAAAATATAAATTACACAATGCCTACAGATAAAGGTAAAGTAAAATTAAATCTCGTGTTATGATAAATGTCTACTAACCAGTCGCAAAACAGTTTGCTTCTTGAGAGAGAGAGAGAGAGAGAGAGAGAGAGAGAGAGAGAGAGAGAGAGAGAGAGAGAGAGAGAGAGAGAGAGAGAGAGAGAGAGAGAGAGAGAGAGGGAGAGAGAGAGAGGGAGGGAGGGAGAGAGGGAGAGAGAGAGAGAGAGAGAGAGAGAGAGAGAGAGAGAGAGAGAGAGAGAGAGAGAGAGAGAGAGAGAGAGAGAGAGAGAGAGAGAGAGAGAGAGAGAGAGAGAGAGAGAGAGAGAGAGAGAGAGAGAGAGAGAGAGAGAGAGAGAGAGAGAGAGAGAGAGAGAGAGAGAGAGAGAGAGAGAGAGAGAGAGAGAGAGAGAGAGAGAGAGAGAGAGAGAGAGAGAGAGAGAGAGAGAGAGAGAGAGAGAAGAGAGAGAAGAGAGAGAAGAGAGAAGAGAGAAAAGAGAAGAGAGAGAGAGAGAGAGACTCGTCCTCCTGTTTTGCCGGGCCTGTTTTCCTGTTTTCCTCCTGCTTTCCGAGGGCGAGCAGTTCGCCGAACGTCTCATAGATGGCGCGGCAGGTACCGATACGGACAGTTCTGTCGGTCCACCGTCAACTCGCCCGTGGCCTGAGGTCGGAATCCTGACACTGCACCGACACACTTGGAGAGACGACTGTGCCAGATCGCAGAAAGTGAATGAGCACACTTACTGGTACATAAATCATCCGCTCAGGTCACAACCAAGGTCATTCATTTAAATGTTCTTTTTTTAACCCACACTGCTCGGGGGAAAATGCAGCAACAATGGTAGTGAATGCGTTAGTGTGTGCGACATTCAGGGCTTCGCAGTGTCACTCTGCCCTCGTGACTGTCACTGTCACAGGTGATTGCGGGGCATGACCGCCAGTCACGGGTGGCTGCGCGACCTAATGTCACCCCGTGAGGGGTTTGTCATGAGATGTGAGCCGTGAGGGACTTCGTTGGTTGCAGTCGCTGCGGTGGGCATCACAGTGCAGGCAGATGGCATGTTTCATATCACAGAGGTCTTACGTACACTGTGCGCTATGGGCAAGGTGCACCGTATGCAAACTGTGACAAACAGGGACCATAGCTCTCACCATGAGCCTAAATACAGGGCCATTACATCTTATACCGATATCGACACTTATCTATACCTACCTGGGAAGCTCGATGCTTAATTCTTTTGCAATGTTAACCCGGCAGGCGGTGGGCCTACCAGCCACCTTCCGCGCGGTGGGGGGGGGGGGGCACTTTTTTGCCCCCCCCCCGTATCTCCGAAACTACTGGACGGATCCGGAAAATTCAAACGGCGTTCGATAGCCCTGTCAAATTTGTAAAGGGAAACCAAATTTCATTGACCTCGGGGTCACCGATGACGTCACAGGTCAGGTCAAAGATAAAATGTTTCACCGTTCACGGGGCTTCTAGGGAAAGCGCTATAACACCGAGTAAAACGCATTTTGTCGAAAATCAGCGATAAGGCGCCAGTTGTCTAGTACATATGTTGCTATTAGAGGTCACTGGTCATACCAGGTCAGGTCACAGGTCAGGTCACCAAAGGTCACCAAGGGTCACCACATGAGCCCAACTTTACTAAGGTTATGCGATGCATGTATTATGGCCAGTTTTTCATTTCCAACTCAATGGTGTTGGTTATAAGACCATCAGGTACGGTTTAGGTCACGTTCTGGTGGAGGTCAGGTCAAGGTCAGGTCAAAAAAGGTCAAATTTCAAAGTTGATATTTTTGCATAAAATGGGTATCGATTCGATGCAACTCGTCACGGGGAGTCTAATGGTGGTCTTTGTTTTGCGCTACGAGGTGTAGAATTGCTAAAAATTGAGTTTGAAAATTTGACGTCATCAATTTTGAACAGTTTTTTTTCGCTATAACTTGGCCAAAAAAAGAGGTATCGATCTCAAATTTGGTATGTAGATAGAAGGCGGTAGGAGCTATCACATGTGTTCCGGTTTTTTCGAAATTCAAAAAACTTTTTGGATTTTTTGGCTATTATATTCAAAAAATCTATTTTTTGATTTTTGGGGGTCAATATCCAAAAAATTCGAAAAACCGAAATAGCAGTTTTGTAGCTCTTTTGATTCCACACCTTTTATGTCTAAAACATTTTTCTGTATCTCTAAAGCTGTAGGCCTGACAGCTCTTCCCGCGAAACCTTTTTTTGGGTCGAAAATGGCAAAAACGACGTCACTCTGACGTCATTAGCGGCCAACCTATCGTAGCCTTTGGAAAAATTTTTGGTCACCATGTGCGCTAGCTGCTCCCGGGAGGGTACTGAAAGTTTGGTGACGATCGGCGCAGCGGTTCTCGAGATATATCGAAAAAACTAAAGGGGGGGGGCAAAAAATTGCCCCCCCCCACCGCCTGGAAGGTTAATGTTCTATTACAGCAATAATAATGCCAACGGACATTTTTTTTTTACAAAAGATGCGTGGTTACGTCTTCTTCTTGTCCTTAATGATTTTATGCGTTTGTTTGCAGCTGACATCATCTTTATGGGAAAACTTTTGTGCAGTTAATTAGATCCAGAACGAGAACTCTGCTTTTGTCATCAGAGGTTCGCGGAATTTAATGCTTTCATTTGAAGCAAAGAAAAGGAAAGTTTGTCACCAAAAGATCCTTTCCGACTGCTGAGCTCGACTGTGACAAAAACAGAGTCTGTCCCGACACAGTGCCGCTTCCTTGTCATGTAACTGCGTTGCGGATACCACCTTTGAAGCAACTCCATTTCTCAGTGGAATTACGTGCGCAAATGGCCCTGCTTACCTTCAGGCAAACACGAAAAACATGTTGGGAAGCCTGTTAGCCGGTCGTTCTTCGGTAACGGTGTGGCGTGTTGCCTTTTTGGTTGGAAGCTAGTTAAGTTCAGCAGTTTGGCGAATACAGAATAAATTGGACGGTAGGGAGACTTGTTGACTGTGGACGGTTAACTGTTGGACAGTTGAATTGGACAATCGGACAGTTGCAACTGTTGGTTCGGTCCGAACCAACTAGTTGGTTCGGACAATTTTTGACGGTTGTAGGGTCAGTGGTAAATATGGGAGAACGGCCGGTGAACCGTTTTGGAGTGTGGTACTGAGGGACGGTAAAACGGCGCAGCGTCCAGATGGATGAACGGCTGGACGATCACTCGGTGGGACTGAACGTCGTCACTCGGTGGGACAGAGCGTGGTTGGACTGTGGGACAGAGCGTCGTCGCTCGGTGAGGCAAAGGAACAGCCGGACGGTTGGACAGAGCGTCGTAACACGGTGGGACTAAACGTCGTCTGACGGTGGGACAGAGGGACAGCCGAGCAATGGGATAGAGGGGTGGTCGCTCAGTGTGACGGAGGTCCAGCCGGCGGTCGGTGGTCACGGGCCGACCGCCCCGCGCGGATCGACCGTTGTACGGACGCACCGGCCGCGTGCGTCCAAAGGTGCGGTGTCATTGCCGCGCACAAACAGCTTTGTTCCAGCCAGGGGGAGGCGTGATGGGCGCCGCACCGCGACCGGGGCGCAGCGCACCTCGATTCGAATGTGACAGCCTTTCAGGCGGCGGGGCGAGGGTCGCTCCCCATTCAGCGGGCGGCGCCGGCCAAAGTTTGGCGTGAAGCGCGACTGGCAGGGTCGGTGCTCAGCCTCAGACGTCTAGTCGGCTGCGGAAATAAAGGCGACGAGGAGTGAATGGCTTTTAGCGAAGCTGATTATGCGCCAGAATGTTTGTCGCCAGGATCCAGCCTGAGCTGCTGCGTGGATGTTTTGAAATGATGCTAACGCGACGGAGCTTTGAATAAAATGTGTTGTTGAATGATTGCTGAGCTGGTTGAATTATGCCAGACTCTGTTGGCTGAGAATAGTATTTCTGAATGTTGATAGATTCAACATTGTGCAAGGCGTTACGTCGGCATGTCTTGTTACCAATATGTAAAAGTTAAGTACAAAAGCGGACGACAACGAAATAATAAATTTAATCTTCGCCATATCGCCTTTAAGAACGCCATAACGGAAAAGAGTACCGTAAAAACGTGAACACCGTAACACTCTTAAAACATGGAATCGGATTACGCTCGTTCCGTAACATATGTACCTATTGGATTAAACTGGAGACAGTTTTCCAGTGGATATTTCAGCGTAAATTTAGCACTTAACCCTTTTTTTCACATATTTTTCATCTTGGTCCCTTCATCACAGTCGGCACTGGCTCGGAGATAGGGTGCATCCTATTACTGATCTGCTTCTGTCGGCGAAACCAGCCAATATCATCGACTCCAGTTCGTGCGTGCTGCTGTTTGCGCAGTCAGCAGATCTCTCAGTTGACGGATACGGAAAATTGCCACCCAATAATGGCATAAGATTATAGAGGCGTTATCTCTGTGAAAGCATTGCAAAGGTGACACCGGGATGTGTAGGACATAGCTCTCTTACGGTATCAACATGTATGGTCTGGTTGAAAATTGCGGAGCCAGAGACGTGAAGCAAATTATTCATTATCTTATATCCCTTCTGCTTGCTTAGCCTTTATGTAACCTTTCAGCCCAGAATACATGCCTGCTCTTCCGCTCACAGCGCACGAAATAACTTACCTGGCAAAGAGCTGGCAGTTGCCGAGACCAGTCGGTACAAGCGAAGACTCGGCGTGGTCCGAGGCACGCGCGTTCCACAATTAGATGTCACGCGCGCACGCAGCGCACATTAGGGTCGTCATGCGCGACCGAGGGTCTGGTGGCGCGCCAAAAGGATCGGGTTCAACGACGGTGGAACGGCTGGGACATGACAGCGGGACAGGTGGGAAATAGTGGGACGGGTGGGACATGGAGGAACAGCTGGGGCATGGTGGTGGGACGAGAAGAACATTCTAAGACAATGGGACATGGCAGCGGGACAGGTGGGACGTAACAGGGGACGGGTGGGACATGATGGTGGGACCGCAGGCCCATGAAAGCGGGACAGATCAGACGAGTAGGACATGGTTGGCGCATGAATGTGATTGTCCTCATTTTGATATAAAGTCTATAGATTTGTTTCATCCGATCTGAATAAAGGGAGAGGCAAAGCCAAAGCTGGTGGTCAGGATGTTCATTTTTCATTCACACTACACAGCATTCCAAATCTAGTGCTGAATTTACCCACAGAGTGTGATTGTTTTTCGATTTCGGGCGCTGGGAAGGCGGCACTTGCCCCAAAATGCCTCCCTCACCCCCTGGATCCGCCAGTGACCCTAAACTTAACGGAGCTCGGAAACCGTCTCAGCATGGGACGAAACATGCGTTGAACGTGCTCTTCGTAGGACTGTTGCACAGTTGTCTACGGAGTGATGCGTGTCGTCACAGCATTGAGCTGTGTCACTCAGCCTGTGTGATGCGGCACAGCCTACCACTCCAGGCAACTGATTGCCTGTGAGAAGTGGATCATCATCCTAAAGTCAACTGTACGAGCATGATCCTAATGAACTCCTGTAGCATGATACAGTTGTAGTCGTCGTCGTAGCAGTAGCACGATGTTTGTGCTGGTCTAATGCAGCCCATAAGCTGCTTCGGTCTCGTTGGCAGATTTAATGGGTCTCATAGATAACATGTCGGGCATAAATCACAAAATTACGTCTCTGAGGCATTCCACATCAATCTTGAAGAGCTAACCGGTACATGTGGTGCCTGTTCATTAGGAGTGCCGCCGCCCACATGCGGCCCACGCCCTTTGGTCACATGACACCGGAACTGCCATCCATCGTATAACGTGAGAGAGCTCATTCCGGCAAGTGTGAGACGAAGTAAAAGGATATCATTCATAAGCCTCGGATGTTTGAATATCTGTAGAAAATCTGTGTGGCAATCTATCTGTGACAACTTTCCGTAGAAAAGATCAGTTAGGTGGTGTATGACCAAGTATCTTATCTATGACATAAGGTTTTCTTTACTGTAAAGTGAAATAAAAAATTATTGCAGCTGTCATTAACAATCGTATACAAGCAAGCATCGCACCAAACACCATCGCATCCCATCGCTCGATGATTTGCGGTCATATCCATGCAGCGGAAGCCAGTAGACGCGAGCCCATCTCTCCGTGTCATCAGACAGCATACCAGTCACAAAGACGGACGCATCCCTCCTCCCCCCCGCCCCCGCCTGGGGCGGTCGTCCGGGGGGCATCTGAAAGCCCCATTGTGCCCCTAGCACTGTCTGACGGCGGCCTCCCGGTTGGGGGTCGGCGTGGTTCGCCGGCGTGGGGAGGGGACAGATGCTTGGTGCGGGGGGGATACGAGCTCGGTCTGCTGTACATAGTTCGGTAGAGCGGTGTGGTTGATCTGATATTTAAGGTGCGGAATGGAGCTAAGGAACAGCCGACTGGTTTGCAGCTGCTCTGGATAAACTGCGTATGCGTATGACGCTGAATGAAGTCTAACTAAATGTACGAGGGAGATATACATTTGCGCACATTGTAAAATCACATTAACTACGTGCATTTCACACCAACAAGCGTTTCTGCTGGAAGCTGACGTATTAGGCATCTTATTGTTCCTAACCATATTCAACCGTTCACAATATGGAGGAGTATAGAAATCACACAGTTCTTTCAGTATGTTTCTAAAAAAAATAAAATAAAAAATGTTAAAACACGGTAGCCTCACCAAGCCTATTTTACGGCGTCAGCTGGCCGGCTTTACACGTGCAGGGTGCACCCCGCAGTTAACCCTATTAGTGGCAGGGGGGGTTGTTTTTATCCACCCCTCAGGTTTTTCGGGAATATCTCCGAAATCGCTGAAGCTACGATGCTGAAATTTTCTGACTTTTCCTAAAACTAAATTGGGCACATTCCCTGAAAATTTCAAGTTCATAACTTTACCAGGGGCGGCTCCAGAGCACTGGGAATTGGGGGGTCCTATTCGTGAAGCGAGTCATTTGGGCGAAGATCACGATGCTGCACCAGTTTTACGAACAGTGAATGAAAGGTATCATGTGATAACATATACAAAGTTATTGTGCATCCTCTTTTGACACGTTTTTGCTATAATAGGCGGATCCAGGCGTCCAAAAAGGAGGGTTATTTTTTACCTCCCAACATAGGTGCCCTGACACCGCCTATGCATGACCAATACAATTTTAGTCGTTCTCTCATAAGAAAATTGTAACATAACAAGACCATTGGCACCCTTTTTAGAAACAGTACTAACAAAAACCTTATTTACTATACTTTTTGTGTACCCCCAATCTCAATGATCTGTATCCGCCTATGATTTTTGAAAATGCATATTTTTAGGATCCATGTGAATTCCTGGTTCATTCTCTATCGATCGGCAAAAGTTGCGTTAAGATTGGTTCAGAAACCTGGCCGTGATAAACAGTCTAAAATGTATCTGCAATTTGCCCGTTTTTACCCCCCTCTACCCCCCTATTGACATTTTTCAATTTTATTTTTTTTAGAAATGTAGATCTCGTTGAGCGAAATCGAATGCCGTTTGAATTTTGAAAATCGGCCCGTTAGAACTCGAGATATCAAGGGGGGGTCGTAAACAGCCCCCCCTGCCACTAATAGGGGGTAGCCAGGAGCCTGCCACTAATAGGGTTAAAGGCCCCGGTTAAAGGTCCGGGCCAGGCCCCATGTCGTTTGGCCTTGAAACCTGATCCGAGTGCGGCGTTTTTGCCACCGACATTGGGCGTATCGACCGAGCCCTGTCAGAGGGGAGCGGGGCAGAGTGTGAGAGCCGGGGAGAGGGGAGGCAGTCGGAGTAGAGGGGAGCGGCGACTCCCCGCCGCGTGGGGAGTCGGGACCCGCGGTGTGACGCACCCGCTTCATCAGGGCCCCGGGGCTTGTACAACGCTAATCGGAAATGGCCAAACGTGAGGAAAGGGGCAATCGCTGATCAGCGGCGGCTACAGGATTAGCTCCCCGGACTATTAATTCACGGTAAACCAATCGCATGTGTACTCTGACTGTCATTCCCCTGGCAGTAGTATCGAGAGGATGCTCTCGCCCTTATTGACATCGCTGATGTGCTGATACGGAACACCGCAGTTGGTATCAATTCTACCCATGGTTAAGCCACTTATTTGTATCCCTTTACATTTTGTTTTCCTCCCCAAACAGCTTTCCTCCAGAGTAAATCGGCTGCCGTGGGCGGATTCAGTGATCGTATAAACCATACTAACCCCAGGTTTCTTTTCTCCTGGCGTGCCCGGTTGCTGCCCACCGTATACCTCGGCGGTCGTGTCTGACGGACCACAACCACTCTCCCCCTCCCCAGCCGGCGAGCGTGACCCCGTGACCTGGCACCGCCCGGGACGGCGCCACAAGAAGCCCCAATTGAGCCGTGCCGCCGGCCCAGCATCGTGCCGCGTGTATTACCGTAATGACCCCAAGCCGGCCGGGCGAGCCCGCAAGCGCAGGTATGATAGCGGCACCGGGTTATTCTGTGGGTGCATGTGTGGATAGGGAGGGGTTATCCGACTTATAGTGATGATAGCTCATCTCAATTCCCAGCAG
Source organism: Amphibalanus amphitrite (assembly GCF_019059575.1). Classification (NCBI taxonomy): domain Eukaryota; kingdom Metazoa; phylum Arthropoda; class Thecostraca; order Balanomorpha; family Balanidae; genus Amphibalanus; species Amphibalanus amphitrite. The sequence continues at coordinate 45,023 of NW_024881510.1, read as the reverse complement.
TTTGAGTGTTGTGCTAGTTTTCGAAATTCCTATCTCATTCCTGTAAGCCAGAGGTGATATTGCACCCCTGATCCATTATTGCAATTGCCTGCACACACTTCAATATTTCAGCCACTTTTACGTCTTCGGTTGTCACAGCAACCTCTCAAGCACTCTGCATTTCTTTTATGTAATACCAAGGCAAATTACCTTGCCATGTTGTCGAGCTACAGCATATCGTATATGGCTGCCACAACCATTGCCGCTATATCGCCTGTGCTCTGTAAATAATGAGTGAAATAATGGTTATTACAATGATTTCTATCGTCGCTACAACATTGATTGTTACGACCATTGATGTTGTATCTAAGCCATCGCCAGTATCAAACGCTATCGCCAGTGTCAGACGCCACTGCCAGCATCAAACGCCATCGCCAGTATCAAATTCGCTATCGCCAGTAACAAAAGCCATCGCCCGTGTCGGACGCCAGTGTCAAGTGCCATCGCTAGCATCAAATGTCATCGCTAGTATCAAACGCTATCGCCATCACCAGTGCCGAGGGGTCGCGCTCTGCCGTCGCCGCCGTCGCAGCCTTCATCACATCGACGTCAGCCTGCGTGTCGCCATCAGCGCCATCCAGTCCTCCACGGTAGCGGCGGGCCGCGCGCCCGCTCGGCCGCCTCCCCCGGTGGCCATAACGTATTCATGTCGGCACCAGGAAGGGTCGACGCCAGCGCCATAACGCTTCGGCTCTCATTTCCTTAATGACGTCTAATTGCAGTGATATGACAGCGCCGGGCGGCGACGAGTGGCGCACTGCGGCCAGGAGTGGCGCACTGCCGACTGCCGCCGGGGACGCCGTCGGTCGGTAGGTGTCATTTGGAGAGGCCAGCGACACGGGTGCGCTGCCACGGACCGAGCTTCGGAGGTCGTTAGGAGCAGCACAAACAGCGCCAGGCGACAAAGTGCTCCCTTCACGCCACCAGTCTGGTGGTCGGATCCTCGCGACGGATCCCTAGTTGGCCCCGACGGATCCCCAACGTATGTATATACATACGGTGGATCTCTCGCATGAAATGTAACGGATAAATGGTGGATCCATGAGAAACCCTTTTATATTTCTCATGGATCCCTAACAGCTCCTTCAAGTTGAATACCTTAGGATTTTTCTACAGTCTGTGAGCGTAATGCCATTCAATGCTGAGCTTTTTACTTTTGTGACGTGGCCCAGCGCATTTACACTTCTGCCATCGCAGATTCGACTTCGCCTGAACTAATAGTTCTCGCGATGGGCCCTTTCTCTGGGATTGGCCGAGATGGATTATCCTCATCGCGCTGCCTCATCTGGCGCTCGTTTAATCCAGCGATGCCAGATAGGGCGCACACCAGAATCTTTTTGGGTTTCAGCCCCGCTGTGGAGGGGAGATGCGGTCCCAGTGCGTCCACCAGGCGCTCGGCTGGCGAAAGGCGGTGAAAGGGTAGTTAAAGGGACCCTCCCACCTTAACATTAGATTTGAGTTGAGATAGCCAAAATGGGGTCCCTGGCTCACAATTACCGGTTTCGGCACTCACAACATCGAGAAATGCCTTAAATCGGAAATATTGAATTTCAAAATTGCAGCATTTTGATTCAGAGGGGCTAATGCTTAGGAATACCCCTCTGAATGTGTGACGTCAGCGCAAATATCTAACGATTTTTAAGTGTTTGACTAAAACGTTTTGTAGCACGCGGTGGTATATGCTATTTGCGCGCAACATCTGCCGCAAACGCCGCACTTCTAAAATTAAGTCGCTAGAAACAGCGGAGATCCCAAGAAAGTAAACAAAAGTAAAAGTCTAATATCTTGAAAACCGGTGAATATTTTTCGGTGAAATTTGGTAGATATTCGTTTTTGCTCTTTCTGAACCCAGCGACATCACTTTCATGCCAATTCATAAGCTTTTTTGAAGGTGGGAGGGTCCCTTTAATCACTTGCTACCACCACCGGCTCTGGTGGTGGTTGTTCCGTGCTGCAGTCGACCAGTTCATTGTAGTTTGGTGGCGGCTCTGAAATCAAACATTGCGACTAATAGTTTGTCATGAACTTTTCCAGACAACTGCTTCCTCTAAGCCACTTGCCAAACCATGCCAAACGACTTTCCAAACCACCCTGCCCAATCAGCAGCTAGCCATGGGCTCCATCCGACATGGGTGTAGTTTTCCAAAAATCATTGGGGGTGCTCAATAGCCTTCAGAAAGGCATGCCATAGTTTTTGTAGTTTTTTAGCTGTTCTTTTTTTACTGTAGCCATCAGACATCATGCAAGAAATGATGTTAAATCGGTTCGAGAGCTTGTTTTAATAGCGCCACTGTAAAACAGTTTTGGCTCACCCAATGCATTAACACGCGCACTGCAGGGGGGTTGTTTTCAACCCCCTGTGGTTTTTCGCAAATCGCGAGAAAACGGCGGCGCGTAGCGCCGCCAAATTTTGCATACCTGTTCTCCCAACTTTTGCACACCTTGAGTAAAAATTTTGACCCCAGGTGACCTATGGTCAGGTCACCAGGTCAGGTCAAGTGACCCTACCTCGAAACGTAAATTTCGAAGTTTGCAATCCCACCAAGTCCACAGTTGTTGAGATATGATCTTGAAACCCACAGGAAATAGTAAAGTCATCACGAGCTACAACTTGTATATCTCGGAATTTTTATATCGATGACCTAAGGTCAGGTCATTTTTGCGACCGGCCCATAATAGGTAAGTCAATGGGAGAAATTTCAACTTACTCTGAATGCCATCCTATGACTTCAATACGCTCAGGATCATAGTATTACAGGTCCCTGTTGGTGATTTCACCGAAACATATCACTTATGACCTTTGGAAGGTGATCTCCAGGTCATCTTAGGTCACCTGAGGTCACCAGCGGTTTTTCTTCAATAACTTGAGATTGAATAGAGATAGAGACTCCGTTTGACGTTTATCGTGTTTTTCTCGTCAATGCGGATCGAATGATATGCAACATGACCTATTTCGGTCAGGTCATGACCTGAGGTAAAATTTTCAATTTGACCTTTCGAGGTCATATTATATATCATTCGATGCGCCTTGACGAGCTAAGAACGATGGCGTTCGAATCGATCCTCTGTCTTGTGGGCAAGACAAGTTATTCAAGAAAAACTACCGCGAAATTCCTGTTGTGAAAATCGTAACATTTTGTCTTCGGTGACCTCTGGTGACCTCGTTTTTGACCTGAGACAAAAATGACCTAGTATTTCCTCTAAATAACATCTCCACCTATCTAACGCCGTTTACCGTTTGTCGCTACGTTGCGCCGTTTTCGAGATCTTAGGGGGGGTTGTTTTCAACCCCCCCCCCCCTGCAGTTCGTGTTCGGCTCAGACCCGCTGCAGTGCGCTTGTTAACCCGCGCGGGGCTGGGGTCTCCAGCCGAACGCGCGGGGCTGGGGGGATAAATTTTACCCCCCTGTTATCTCCCTAACTAATGGTCCGATTTGGAAAATTCAAACGCCTATCGAAAGATCTCATCACGAATAACTAAAAACATGTACTTAATTTAAAGTTTGAAGTCAAGGTCAAGGTCAGGTCAAGGGTACAAATTGCAAGTTTCTACAGTATCGGCCTTGCGCCGTAGTTGCCGAAGAATGGAGTCATGGACTGAGACTGATTGCCCAAAACGTGTTTGGGCCTGACCTTGGCCATAAGTTTGGCGGGCCAGATTTTGTACTGGACCATTTTGAGCCAACTTTGAGAAATACATAACGTACAACGGTGGTAAAATCGTTGCTATAGGTATAACACAGTTTACCCGCTCCGGGTGTGAGGGAGGGGCGTGGGGCAATGAGTGCACTGACGTGGCGCCCTCGGAGGGCCGGTATGGGATTAAAGGTCAGCTACACTAAGGGCTTGTGTGGTGCCTTCAGTTATCGGTGGCACCCTCAGAATCACCGGCGTAGGGCCCTCAGAGCCGCCGGTAAGGGAGGCACCGGTGTGGGGCCGCCATGCAGGTGCCGGTGTGGGCGATCAGAGGTGCTAGTGTGATTCTCTCAGAGGCTCCGATGAGGGTCCTTACAGGCGTTGCTCCGGGCCCTCATAGACGCTGGTGTAGAGCCGTTACAGACGGGTGTGGGGCCTTTAGAGCTGCTAACGCGAACTCTCTACAAGCCGGTAGGGGGTCTCAGTGACCGGCAAGGGGTCCTTAGGGCTTAGGCCGGCAGAAGAAGTCCTGCGGGTTCCTAAGAGACCGGCATGGTACTTTCAGACGCCGGTGGGGCCCTCAGGGTCACCGTTGTGGGGCCCTCAAAAGTCACCAGTGGGTGGCCTTTAGATGCGCAGGTGTTGGGTGGGTCCTCAGAGCCGCCGATATAGGGCTTTAATAGGCACTGGTGTAGGCACTCGGAGTTGGGGGTGTGAAACCCTCAGAGACACCGTTTTGGGCCCTCATAGGCGCCGATGAGGGTCCCATAGTTGCCGTTATGGGGCCCTCAGAAAAATAAGTGTGGGACCATCACAGGTGGGAAATGCCCCTAGAACTGTCCCCTCATAGGCCGGTAAGACCTCTCAGAGGCTAGTAAAGGCTGCAGCAGACTCTTTCCGCGTTCAGGAAATCGCATGCGAGAGCCTATTCAAATAGTTACATTGTAATTCCTCTCGCATCAATCGCTCGCGGGAGGTGCGTGCGATTGATGCGAGCGTGCTTCCATGTATTTGAATAGGCTCTCGCATGCGATTTCCTGACTGCGGAAAGAGTCTGTTTCAGGCTTAACGGGCCTTTGGAGACCACCGAGGTGTCCTTAAAAGCCGCAAGAGGCCCTCAGAAGTCGGCGTGGGGCCCTTATGGACAGGGGCGTAGGCAGGGGGGGGGCCACTGGGCCATGGCCCCCCCCTTGGGCGCCGAAGGCGCCCTTTGCGATTGGAGGGCGCCGAAGGCGCCCTCCAATCGCAAATGCAATTGTGATATAATCGAATCGAAAAACAATCGCGACTGGAGGGCGCCCTCCAATTGCGAATGTGTTTACAGGGAAAATACGGATGGAGGGCGCCCTCGGAGGACGCCCATTCCAAATACGCCCTCCAAATACGGTTGGAGGGCTCCCTCGGGCGCCCTCCAACCACATTTGTAGGCTGTAGCTCTCTAAGCGTAACGGTGGTCGCCTATGTAAGCCGCTGTCCTGTAAATAAGCGCCCTCTCACCCGAAGGCGCCCTCCTGTAGGTCGCCACCCTGCTACACATTGCCGCCCTTCTGCTGATCGGCGTCCTCATAATTATTGGCGCTCTCCTACCTATTGAGCCCTCATGTGAAATTTTGAAGGCCGCCTTTCTCCCTTTTGGCACCCTCTTGTTCAGTGCCGCCCTCCTACCTATTGGTTCCCTAGTCCTTCCTGTTGAATGTTAATCGGGGCCCTTCTCCTATTGGCGCCCTCGTGTAGATCGCCGCCCTCCTAACCACTGGCACCAACCTGTTGATCACCGCCCTCCTATCCACTGGCACCTTCCTGTTGACCAGCGCCCTCCGCACAGACGCCCTCCTGTTCGTGTCATCCTCTTGAGCAAAGGCGCCCTCCTCACCATTGCCACCCCCATTTTAATCGTCACCCTTCCGCTCATTGGCGACTTCCAGTTGATGACCGCCCTCCCACCTATTGGCGACCTCTTGTTGATCGCCACCCTCCTATTGGTGCTCTCCTGTTCCTCGCCACCCTCTTACCTGGTGGCGCCCTCCTGTTGATTGTTGATCGGCGCCCTCCTACCTATTGGTGCCCTCCTGTTGATCGCTGCCCTTCTATCCATTGGCGCCCTCCTGCTGCTCGCCAACTTCCTACCTATCGGTGCCCTACTGTCGAAACTCGGGATGTTGATCGGGGCTCTTCTACCTATTAGTGCCCTCCTGTGGATCGCAGCCCTTCTACCTATTGGCAACATCCGTTGATCGCTGCCCTCCTATCATTTATTTACTCCTTTGGCATGTTTTTCAACTTAGTCGTTCTATTGCACATAGTTGATGTCTGGCCTGTGAAAACTGCCACAAATGAACGTGCATTCAGCACAATGAATGAAGTATCTATACCTACCAAAACTATCTACGCTCTACGATGCATAAAACACGTCTTTGGTCTTAACGGATTGATCCTACTTTACGTGCATCATGGCATCTATATGGATTACGATTAAGTATTGTCAACAGGTTCGGGCGCAACAGCAGGCATCTGAAGTTTCGGTGATTGAAACTGGTTATGTGGGTACACTGCATGCATCTGTGAGAAGGCTATGAAGGCTGGTCTGAGGTAATTTGGATGATGTTTACGCATCTCGCGCTCCGGTATCAATCCGATACGGTGATCTGGTGCGTAGATATGCCACCGCCAATAAACTTTTATACATCGACACCCATGAGCCAAGCTTTCTGTACAGTTTGTGTGGCAGCGGCCCGACCAAACCTTAGGTATTTTTTACACCTTCAAATTTGGTAAAAGAGCGAGAGGAGCTTTGAACAGTGATCGTATAAAAGGCGTGCCTAAAAAGCGGAGGAAAAGGTTGTTTTCAAAAATTTCGCGCGCCTTCGGCGCAGCATTTCAAGAACACTTGACCTTTTGTGACCTGGAGTATAATGAATACACACGATGCAAAATCAATGCAGCACGACCTATACGAGGTTACGCAAAAAAAAAACTGGTGGCATGGTAAAAAACGCCTCCCAACCCCCCAACCCCCACTGAGCGATTTTTTATCTCGCGACCGTATGGCGCCCTCCTTGGGTGAGGTGGCGCCCTCCAAACCCTTGGCCCCCCCCTTCGCGATTTTCTAAATACGCCGCTGCTTATGGAGACCTTAGTGTGGCTATTTAGGGCCCATGAGGTGCTCTAACGAGCCCCACGGGGCCCTTCTGAGTAGAAATATGGCCATCGTTAACCCTCAGCGGTCAAATGGCGCCGCAGGGCCTCTCGGACCCGAGGGTCCCTTTGAACCCGATGGGGGGAGGGGGTAAAGCACCCCAGATCAGAGCACCCCAGCACCCCAGATCCACGTGTCCCCTTAGACCCCTAGCTATGCCACTGTTTCATATGCATCATTGTCAGGTATTTTAGGCTCGCCCCCCCCCCCCCAACTTGAAAATCGTTCCCGGGCCCCTGATAATATCAGATGTAATGTTAACACAAATATCATGCATCTTAATTTGTGGTGATTTATTCAATGTATATTCTCTTAGTCACTGAATTGAGTAGGTAAGCATAGTATTTGCATGATTCACTGGGCTCATTACAGTACTAGGAGATGGACATTCTGATTATTGAGGGCCTTGAGTCAGCTGGGAATGTTTTGAGAAGGCTGGGGGTGCTTTAAGAAGGCAGGGGGTGCTGAGCTCAGGATTGGGGGTGCTTGAGCACCCACAAAGAGATATAAAGTTACGCTTATGCCATCCGACCAATACCATACCACTCATACCCAGATAACAAATACTCCTCGGGACATCAACATTCTCCTGCATGTTTCTTGACGATCAGCATATTTCCGCGCTCTGGCCGCCCTTCCAGCCACTTCATCAGGCCGTGATGATGGTCACCATCAGCCCACTGACGTGAGTACGTCATCTGGTGCGACGCTGGCGACCGCGTCATTACCGCCCAGCCATTTCGGCGTCGTCAACATCTATCATGTGCGGCCACATTGGCTTATCTGGCGCCCCTTTTTTTGGCCTCGGTCGGTGGTGTGGAGTGGGGTGGTAGTATAGAGATGGTTGGAGAAGGGAGAGAGCGAGGGTTTGAAGAAATGTAGAGAAAGGGGTAGGCAAGGAAGCATACAAGGAAGAAGGGAATGAAGGAGGAAAAGAAGGAGAAGAACCAGAAAAAAGTCAAAGAACCAACTGAAGAATAAGAAAATAGCGCACATATAAAATCCGACACAAATACCTACGGAGTGGGAGCATGCCTAGAAAATGTGCAACGGCCCACTTACTGATTGAGCTCGGTCGCCCTTGTGTCATTTCATTTTAGCCGGCTGGCGAACGGTGAGCGATAGGGTGGCGGAGATACATACTGTCTGCGTCTCCCCTGGCGGCCAGGGATGCATGGGTCGAAAATGTGGGGAGTAGATCGGTCGAATATCTGAGCGATATGATGGGAACCACGTTTACTGCAGATTTTCGGGTTGTGTCAATAAAACGAGTTTCTACCATGAACATTACATAAATGCCCCTGAGAAGATGCTGTTACATTTATTTGTCAGTTGTGCATAGGTATGCAACATTTAAAAAAAGTTATTGAAAATATTTTTTGGAATAATTTGAAAATGTCAAATGATGCTTCTTGATATCATCAGACATTATGAAAATTCACTTCTTAAAATGCCTAGGTGAGTTAACGTGTTTTATCCCGCAGCCATGACAAAAATCCATATTTTTATAAAATATCTTCCTACCGTGCTAATGCATGTGCTTTCCATTTCAGTAGTGCACAGTGCGGAGCTAAATCCTTAACCCTCGCATGTGTAGGGGGGGGGGGGGTCGGATGGACCCCCCCCCCATGGTTTTTCGCGAATAACTCGCGTAAAATGCGGCCGATCGCGACGAAACTTTCAGTACCCTCGCATTGATCAATTTTACACCTACCCTGAAAATTTCATGACCCTGACCCAAATGACCTTTGACCTGTGACCTCTTTTCCGAGACCATGTTTGGCCGGAATCGCGATTTCGCGTGTGTCGGCTCGCACTAGCCGCGTGTTTGCAAGCTTTTCGTGGTTTCAAACGTTCAAACATGTGATTTGATGTTACTTCCGTGTGTGTCAAGGTCACCTGAAGGTCAGGTCAGGTCATTGACCTTTGGTGACCTCGGGTGACCTCGGGTCACTTTTTCGTGTTTTACATGTTTCTAGGCTAGTTTTTGGAGCTGAATTCGAATTTAGCAACCATTTGAACATTTACGAAGTAGTTTTGGTGACTTCGTAACATGTTACGAAGCTGTCAGAGGCGGTTGACACGTACTACGAATACCCGTCACGACGCCTACTGGTTGACCTGACCTGACCTGACCCGACCTGGTCTAAATGCTTCAAGACATCATCTGTGATCAAAACTAACACGATATTCGTGATCAGCACCCCGAAAAACCCCTTAGCAGCCACACTTTACGACTTTCTAACAGGTCCCGATTTTCCCGACTTTGGGTCATTGACCTGACCTGGAAGGTCAACCAATGACCTAGGACCTTAAAATTGGGTATCATCGGCTTCCTCTCGTCACGGGCAACACGCTCGTTTTTTCCGCGAAGCTCTAGCTCGATCAGGGGGCCAAACGGCAAGGGGGGGGTCCAACCGACCCCCCCCCCCTACACATTAGAAGCTGGCAAACGCCGCACACATGCGAGGGTTAAATTCATCACACTTTTTATTAATTTCATTGCAATGCTGCTGAAAAGCCATATAAATTTCCCGATAATGTCTGATATTCACGCACCCTTTCCTCATTGTTCATCGCCTCGATAAGCGATTACACCACACCTCACCTACCTCGTCTGGGTGGCAGGGTCACCAGCCGCCGCCCCTCCACCCCTCACCCCTTAACCCCTTCCCCTCCCTTGCCCTCGGCGGGGGCAGCGCGACCCCTCTTCCGCCGTTCAGCGCACGGCGCACGCCTTTTGACTCATTAATTGGCGACTACAAATCAAACAAATTACAGCCGGGGATGCCAGTGTCGGCGGCGGGGGCGGGGGCTGGGGCGGGGGCGGCGGCGGTGCGGTGTAATCGCCGCCATACCGGACGCCGCCGCCGGACCTACCCCACTGCGGCGGTGGTGGTGCAGGTCGCCACCCCCCCCCCCCCGCGCCGCGGCGTGGCGTGCGCCGTGCTCGTTTTGCGGTCGGCCAGCCCGCCCAAGTACGGCGCGGCGGTACAGTGCTGCACAGGGAGAGAGAGAGAGAGAGAGAGAGAGAGAGAGAGAGAGAGAGAGAGAGAGAGAGAGAGAGAGAGAGAGAGAGAGAGGGACACGGCACGGCGTGGGGAGAGGGAGAGAAGCAGGTCACGGCACGGGCACGGGGACCCTATCGGTGGGAGAAGGCAGGAACTGGACTGACGAAGCGGGCGTTCTTGGCTACGGTGCTGAGTTTGGATAACAGTTTTCGTTGTTATTGTTGATGTTGTTGTCACCTCTATATATGCTATTCAAAGCTGCTCATACAAAAGACTTATACAAATTAAAAATATAAAATAAAGTTTTCGCAGGGATAAAGACTGCAAAGGCATCGTTCGTTTCGTGAATAATTTCATAGTTTGATTGTTGTTAGGCTGTTTGTTATAGTGGCAGGCTGGTCATCCGTTTTTTGGTAATGCTGCCTAGTGCCTATAGGTGTTTGGTATCAAATATAAATATTCACTTGCAGTCTTTACCTTAGGTATTCCATTAGTTATTCGTTGTTTTACATTTTATGTTCAACGCCTTGATTTAAAAAAGTTTTGACACAATAAACTTAACGCAAAAAGACATTTTCTTTTGACAGCGCTTTCAACGGTCTCGACGTTGAAATAACTCCTCCCTTATTCTAAAGAAGTGCTCTCTTCAACACCAAACCGCTTGTTGTGGGTGGCTAGACCAGCATTCTGACCACTACCGGGCTTGTTGTGGGTCACAGCCAAAATGCACTGGCGGGCCTCGCGGTCATTAAGGCCGATATTTACATAGAAATGTGAGCGTCCGGCTGCATCGGAGGCGGTTAATTTGAAATATGGCGACGCCATTGTCAGCGTAGGCGTCCCGGGACATCCCGTTGCGTCGACTAGACCTGAATATGACGCGTGGCCGCGCTGCGGGTCCTGTTTGGGTCGCTGGCGTTAACAGGAGCGGCCCTGCACCTACCGAAAATAGAGTGACTCTGTGGACTACACGAAACACAGCCCCTGACAAGACATTTTTTAAAGACATTTTAGTGTTTACTATGGAATACACTTTTTTGCAATATCATGACACTTTGAGCTAGAAAAAGACTTTTAATTTTTTGCCTTAGATCTGTGTGTCTTGTTACGCCCGGATAGAGGTTGTCGCATCTATTTTGAAACTGCTGATCAGGGGGGGGGGGAGGGGAGAGCACAAGACTCAGTATTCCAGTGGCTCATATAAGTAAAGGCATACATCATTTACACATCACATCAAATCAACAGCAGCACACACTCTGTAGGGCCAGAGGTAGGACGTTCTCGACGTAACCTACGATAGACTGCGGAGCACTCCATAAGCCAATGTATGTCGACATCTTATGTATGCTGCATTACTATAGCAACCGAACACTCATATCATATCCTTCAATTTTCCTTTGTTCGTGACCTGCTTTTTTGTGTTCTGAAGTCTTGCAAGCTCCTTGTCGTAGAATGCTGTGCCGCGCAATTTTCGTAAAAGTCGCGTATTCCGACCTCCGGCTCTCTTCCACTAATGCGTTCCGAGCCGGCTGTGACAGGCCTCTGAGGTCACCGACTGTGATAGGTCTTCCAGTGTACTGTGTCAGACCTGTCATTGTACTGTCACTGTGACAGACCTCTCAGTGGTTTGTGTCAGACGTCTAAGGTCACTGGCTGTGACAGACCTCTCAGTGTACTGTGACACACCTATCAGTGGACTGTAACAGACCTCTCCGTGGACTGTGACAGACCTCTCCGTGCACTGTGACAGACCTCTCAGTGTACTGTGACAGACCTCTCAGTCGACTGTGATAGACCTCTCCGTGGACTGTGACAGACCTCTCAGTCGACTGTGACAGCCCTCTCAGTAGACTGTAACAGACCTCTGAGCTCGCTGGCTCCGGAGGAGGCCCGGACACTTCATCTACTAGCAGCTCACCGGAGCGAACCGCGCCGGTTCCGCCGCGTGCGCCCGCCATTCGTCTCTGTCGCGCCACGGTGTAACGAACTGGTCCGACTGACCGGTGCCGTGTCCACGCCCTGCCCTTCGCTATCCATTTCCTCTACTGGCCTGCCTTGAGGCTGCGCTCAAATCACCTAACTATGCAGATAATAATGGTTGTTGTCCTCATTAGTGATCAAATAGACTCACTGAACCCTTTACGAATCTGCTGTGAATGCTTTGATCTCGCGCTTTATTATTGAGCATTTTATTATTCGAGCATTGGTAGACACGGCTTGGCACTTTGGTCACGGTCAAATCCCGCGGCAACGCGCGATCCTGATCAAATCATTGAAACGCCTACTGCGTCTCGATGTCTGGGTCTCGCCTATGCACTTGTAGCGCCGCGTGAGGCTGGGAGTCCCCGGCGGTAGCTGTGGCGCTGCTGCCGTCGACACTCGCGTTGCCGTCGACACCGTCTCGGCCGGCCGGTCGATCCGCCGGCGCTGCTTCCATCGCCCGCGTCGCCGTCGGACGGAAATGAAAACACCTAATCAGCAGGACTAACTGCGGCTGTTTTCCGTGGCGTGGCGAGCGTGGCGCGTCGGTGGCGACAATGGCGCACAGCAAATGACGCCCATCCGTCACCGGGACCGTCAACGTTGGCAGGCGAATGCCAAGTCATTGCCGGTCGGGCGTGGCCAGCCGTGGCGGTGTAGCCACGCACTGACCTGGACCATCAGCATGTGAGGCGCAGTTTTAAGCGAAAATATTAAACTTGATGGAGGTCCTATGATGCGCTTTAAGTGGTCAGAACACAAGCAGCCAAGCCGTGCTGCTGCAGTCAGTACGCAGCTACGCAGAATGAGCAAAACCAGCGCGGGGCCAGGCGGAGCGCCGCGGCCGGCGGCCGGCTGGAGAGCCGCGCTATTGGAAGTCAATAGCCACTCCCGCGGGGACTCGATGGCTAATGCTGGCCGGCGGCGGAGGCGGCGGCGGTGTGCAGTGCTGTCTCGGGGGAGCCACCCGGCCGACTCCAGCCGGCTCGCGCGCCAGGTGTAACTGCATCACAGCACCCCCGGGATCGGCGCTAATTATTTTACAAACGGCCCACATCCCAAAATCCGATACAGGTTGGAGAACGGCCGCCAGGAATCGGGCCGTTCGGGAGAAGTTAGCCGCAGCTACCGAGCTGTGATTGGCCATTCCCTTTCAGTTTCATTAATTTCTTTTAGAAATTGCACATTGTTTTATTTGACTGGTTCCTACCCATTCTTGCGTCGTTTTATTGCACATGTTCCTGAGCAATTTAGTTTTACCATTTATTTTATTTTATCGCACTTGATTGTGCTATTGTTTTATGTTTCTTTTCATTATTCAAGTTTGGTTAGTTTTCTCATTCTCCTTTTTCTTTTACTCCTTACTTTTCTTTCTTTCATTTTTCACTATATGCTTACATATTCCTTTTCTATCTCTTTTTACTTCAGTTTCTAGACCATTCGTTTTATTTCCTCTTTGATCACAGACTCAGCAACTGAGACTCGGGGAACATTTGTCTTTCCAAGTAGCAATCACGCGCAACTCGTTTCTCAAATATCGAAGGTTTGTCATCCGGCCACAATCTCTCCGTTCGATGACGATGTTTTGCTGCCGAGAGCGGCGCCATTCGTTCAATGAGTTGTTGTTTGGACTCGATGTCGTCGTTCGGCGGACCAAACCACTGAAATAGAAAGCGTGCCGATAACAACTTTGGCCAAAACTTAACTGCGTGATGTCGATATCGTTGAAACTGGATAGAAATAATGGCTGTATGTCGGGCTGTAAAAATAATATGCGAAGTTTGAGATGATAAATGTGAACACGATTGAAGGCCCCGACATTGATCTGTGTAGCTTACCCCCTGCGCAGACACGGGTACCCCAAGCCCTAAAAATATTTCCTTCATAATTTTTAGATTGGCTGCGGATAATTTCGTATACCTGTGACACATTTATGATGCAAAATTGCTAAACAAATCTATTTTTTCTTACAGGTCAGGTAACTAGGTAAAGTCAAGTGAACTTATCCCAACTCCAGTATGTTGGACCATCCCCGCCCCACTGAAACCAGCTCCATCCGTACTTTCTTCTGATTTTCCGCCTGGCCAGTACCCTCTCGACCCCTTCCCCGTCCGTTCTGATGCGCCGCGTCCGTCTAACAATAGACATCCTTCCTCGGCGTGACGAAGCCGGCGCAAAAACGGCGTCGTCGGCCCGTCGACATCGATGTGACGTCACAGGCCGGCGTGCCGGTGGTGACGAACTGCCGATCCGTCGACAGATTGGCCCGGGTCCCCTGTATAAACTTATTTTCTATTCGACAGAAAACGGAGCGTAATATGCGCTGGTGATAACTTACACACAAAGTAATGTTTTGATATAATTTAATGGTTGGTAGTTTTTTATTTCATATATTTTTAATATCGAAATGAAAGCAAATTTAATTCAAATACAAGTTCAACTCATCTCAAAATAGCGCAATGAAAACCTAGCAAAATAGGCTACGTGAAGACTGAAGATGTTGCATCAAATGTACCTACCTACTCGTAAGTCAAAAGCCACCACAAAGCTGCCTGGCAACATCTTACGGATTCACAGACTCTTATCGTCTATTTTTTACTTGTTATTTTCATAAATCAATATGCTCATGTATATCTTTCCATTCTCCAACCAGTTACGCAGTCGCTAGCCACTACTCGACTGTTATATTGTGAGCATATCCCGCTCATGCTAAGTGCAGCTCGTATGTCCTGATCCCTCTCCATTCTTGTTCCACGATCCCGTATCCCGTTATCCTGTGACGTATCGACTTCTGTGTCTTCAACCTGCACGTTTTTCGGTTTTCGGTGTCTTGTTCTGTGTTCCCACGTTTCGTCCCAAAACACGTTTCTGTGTCTATTTTTTCCGTGTCCCGTGTCCCGTGTCATCGATCGACGAGTGAGAAGAAGCTGACACTCCCGGTCGCAAACCTCAGAGGAAGCGGGACATACAGCCCGCCTCTGAACGGAAGGGAAGCCACTGGTGTCACAAGGTGATGTCACAAGAACAAACCATGCGCTAACAGATTCTGACGCCATGACGATATGATTATTCACTTACAGTACCTATGTACTTACATACACAGCTAGCGAAGCTGTTGAGTTCAATCTGTTTTCTTCGAAGTTTCCATTCTTTATTGCAAAGAGACGTAATGCGTCGTACGGTGCTCGCGAAAGGTCGGGAAAGGATCAGCGAAGGGCTTTAATGAAGAGGGTAAATCATTCTGCATTTACTGGGTTGATTAAGTCCACGCCACATCATTGTGCGAAACTGCCAGTGACACTGGCGCTTACCATTGCTCAGGCTGATCTCACACCACGTCAAAACACATCGCATCACACTGCTTTGAATTGCCCTATTGAACCCCGACGACTATGTGGGGTTGGTCCGAGCTTTGCACCAGCTGCCGAAGCTGTGAACGCTCGAGCCGTGGCTGTGAAAGTTGTGGTCGGCGCTGTTTCAGTTCGAGCTGTGGCAGCTGCCGCCGGAGCTGTTTCAGTTCGAGCTGTGGCAGCTGCCGCCGGAGCTGTGGCAGTTCGAGCTGTGACAGCTGCCGCCGGAGCTGAGCCCGTCAGAGACACAATGGCTGGTGAGTCCAACGAGTCAATTAGCGGAGGGCTTGCGGGGATTTATGTGGCGCCAGGGATGCGCAACGCAGTCAATCGCGCTGCCTCTGTGGATTGGGAGCAGGACAGTTGACTTTGTCAATCCGGCCCACAAGATGAAGTGAGAGTGACGCACACACAGTATGCACGCACAAAACAGAATGTCTTAAAAATGACAAAATCACTATTTTGTGTGGATTCCTGCTTTCCTTTTTTACCGCCGCGTTCTTTTAAATACGCAGACGTGATAAGGATTTTTCATTGGTCTTGAACATTGCTGCATTCGACCATCTTTTTCGTTTCATTTACCGTGTAAGGCTTGATTGAATGAGTGCCTGCCTTTCAGAGTATTTTGTCAAAAACGCTGAGGCTATTGAGAATGGAGCATAAGAGCCACAATTTCAACCCCTAGCACAAATTAGTGCCCATCTTGCGTGCACCTCCGACCTACCAATTAGCGCACAATAGCCTCCTCCCTTTCGAAACAGTTATAAATCACTGTGCGCTCGCTCGCATGTCAAAGACTCGAGTGCGTGCCTATAATCAATATCAAACATGATCACCTTATACCACAACAGGCGGTCACGCGCTTTATCAATACGCTGAGCGTGCCTGTCAGAGTGATTGGAGCTAAAGCAGTGATTCTCGCCTAGTCGCTAACCAGCGCGCCCAAAGCTCGCCAAACTCCGACCAGCGACTATCCGCGCCGGACTGGCGTTGCTCGTGCGACAGTAGCCCAGAACTGCTCCAGTTTAGCGTGACTGGCATTCTCCCGAGGGACGGCGCCCGCCGGCGGAGCGTCGGCCCACCACGCCGCGCGTGCGATCTTTTGCGCCGAATTCGCCGCCGGTGGCCGCGCCGCGTGAGACCGACCCAGCGCGTCTCCCACGCGTATCGCGCTTCCGACGCCGGCTGGGCCCGGTGACGACGCAGAGCGACGCTCGCGGCAGCGCCGTCAATTGCGTCCATTGCATTAATTAGCCGCGCGCTCGCACGGCGCGCCGTGTCCGGTCACGCACCGGCTCTGTCTGCTCTGCAAACACTGCCGCCGGACAGGAGACCTCCCTGGGAAGGGACAGCGCAGCTCGGCGAGCGTCCATCGCCCGCACGGCCGCCGCCGGCAGCGGCTGGGCGCAGCGGCCGTGTTTTCGCGGCACCGAGCAATGTTTGGCGTTTTTCTGGGCGCTGCTGAGGTCAACAAACCTGGAGTCGACGGAGACGACGCTCCGCCCGTCGGTGCCGGCGGCAGTCGATGCAGACCCACGGGGACGGGGTTTTTACACCCGGCGGGAGATGCCCTGGTTGCGGGTGGATCTGGCGGCTCAGTGGATGGCAGATTTCACTGTGCATCTCAAATGAGATTTGGGTGTATCTCGTAGTGGCTCGAAGTGTTCGCTCTGTCTGGTCATATGTGCAATGTGTATTCTAAGTATGGCACCTTTTGTCATATTTCTCATGATTCTAAGTCATGGTCTCTATGAGCCACAGCACTTGCAGAGTGCCTGGTGGCTACAATTCTTTTGATCCACATTTCGTGACCCTCTATGACCCTTACTTTTGGCCGAAAATGGACAAGTTGACCGGACGATTTCCACTTCTGAGAATCACCCACGACGGAAGTGGTCTTTCTAAGAGGACCGCTTAGCAGTGGTGGCAATGGGACCGGGGACGGCTGCGAAGGCGGCTCCATTCTGCCTGCGCTTAGTGTGCAGTTGACACTTGACACTTGCACGCAGTTCGCAAGTCGCGCCTAGCTACCTTCTGTGAGCGCACGGAGCACCCGTCATCCGACTGCGATTGAAATGAAAATAAGACATGTTCTCATTCGTAGCACGTAGATTCGCTAAAATGCATCCAGTAGTTCGCCACTCGAGGCATGCAGCTTCTGAGTGGCAACTTGAAATGTACTTTCGTCGAAATAAAACAATGCACTTAACCCTCGCCCTGGCAGGGGGGGGGGGTCGATGCGACCCCCCCCTAAGGTTTTTCGAAGATAGCGTAAAAACAGCGGCGCGCAGCGCCGCCAAATTTGGCACAGCCTATGGGGCAACCTTTTTACATATGACCTGAAAATTTCAGGTCCGGGTGACCTTGGGTCAGGTCACCAGGTCAGAAAAACCGGTACAAGGTCATGGTCATATTTCAATTTTCTTTTTGCACCTGTCCAACTCACAGTTTTGCACTGATTTCCTTCAAACTTTCAGGATGTGCTAAGTTCACCGAGTTGTATAACATATAGTTCGGGTTTTTTGAGGTCACTGACCTGAGGTCAGTTAGAGGTCATTACGTCGTAATGTTAAGCCTATGGGAAAATACTAAATTCGGAAAATACTGGAGATATCCGCTTCGTTTTATCACTTTTGTGCTTTGAAACCACAGTACTTAACAGCAGGTCACTTGGTGCTTCTTTGTTTGGTGTACTTATCCATGGGTCAGGTCAAATGAGGTCAACTGAGGTCAAATGACGTTTTTGCCAATAACTTGGCACATGATGACGCTAGAGCTTCAAAATTGGTATCATTGTGTTCCTGGTGATCAGCCGAATTGAATGATATGCAATATGATGCAATTTGGTCAACTTTAACTTAATTTATTAATTTAAGTTTACTTAAAATTTAAGAAAAACTTTAAGTACACTTAAGCAAGCTAAAAAGTATATCATTCGACGCGCCTTGACGTGCTGAGTTCACTGGTGCTTTTCTTTTTGCTCTATCTTAATTAGATCAAAAGTTATAAGCGAAAAACTTTTGACCTGTTTTTAGCGAAATTTTTACATTTATACCCCCCAAAACCCCCCTAAATATTGACCTAGAGCAACCAAATTTGCACAGGGGCGAGAACTCCATGGGGCCCACCTACCTACCAAATTTGGTGTTTCTAGGTGCCATAGGAGCCAATCGCGAGGGGGGGTCGCATCGACCCCCCCCCTGCCAGGCGGTGTTATGAAAAATGCCCTGCCAGGGCGAGGGTTAAGCTGTAGCGTTGCCCAGCATTCGTTAAATCATTGCGCTTCCTTGCACTAACATTGAGCAACAGCGTCCTTACATGCAGGACATTTTGTCAACTGTTAAAGGGAGATTATGACCTTTTTCCACAAAATCTGAGTTAGGACCATTTTCTGACAAAACACAACAAGTTATAATGGCCGTTTTCACGACGGAACTTTCGCAGAGGAACTTATTTGATACCTAAAAAGTATCTACCCTTAGAGGCCTTAACATCCCTCAAACTGAAATATTTTATGTTCAAAATAATTTTAGAAGTTTAAATCCGGGCATTTTTTTGCCCTCAAATCACTTATTTATTTACAAACACAGCAATTTTTGGTTCTAGTAGCCCACCTTTCGACTATGAGGTATTAAATCAGCGTGGCAACTTGCTCCCTCTTTGCTCCCTCGGGTATCTAATTCCGGAATTCTTAAAAACAAGGAAAGTATATATCGAGTTCTCTTTTATACCTATTCAGTTATGTTTTAATGGTGATTAAAATATGACAATTTTTTTAATTACTTTTCATATAAGAAAACACGCAAAACAATGAAACAAAAATAACTACGGCAGATAATTACCTTCAGGTATCTAATTCCGACCAATCAGCACCTCTGTAGGATATGACGTCATACAAGAATGGTGGTGAAGGCCGTTTGCAGTCCCGGCTGGTAGGTCACGTGACAGCCGGGCGCCTCGGGTCACGCGGCGGTCGGGAGTCGGACGCGGGGCGTGGTCGCGGGCGGACGCGCGGGGCATCGTGCTTTGCTTTGCTTGCTTTGTCAACTTCATATAACTTACTATCGCATTCGTGTGAAAGCCAAACACTGCTCAGTGCCCTTAGAAATTGAGTTTTGGAAAGCTCAAGTCCCTATAGCTCCTCAGGTCGGCAACAGTTGAAGCCTCATCTGAACCCATGTGAAAAAAACGAGGGTAAGGAACCTTGTGTTGCTTTTTCTTTTACCGTCATAATTATCTCAAACCATCACAATTTTGAGTTGCCACATTGTCTGCTTCACTACATTCGTGTAAAACTTGGGTGAAGGCTGGTGGCTCAAAGAAAGGTGAAGATATTTCTTTAAGTGCCTAATCCGTGAAATTGAAATATCCCGGCTTTACAAATCTACACTTTTCATTTTCTCCACGATACATTTTCTAAAATTGTTTAAATTTTATCTACATTTGTTAAAATCGGGGCTTTGGTTTTGTGTAAACTAGATCATAAAGTTTACTATAGTTTTGTGTAACCTGATGGCTGAAGAAAATAGTAATTTTGCTAAAATGATGTGCGGAAATTTGTTGCTTTCCAAATCAAATTACTCATACCTATATTTCATTCAAAACTAGGAGGCATTATTACTGTTTTTTCTTGTAACATGAACTGAGTTTGGGTACGGTGCTCCGGAAACGTTGTGGAACTTTAAGCTAGCTAGAGCAGTTTCCATAAAAATTGTTTAGATAGTTGACATGGCTTGTTGACAACTCTTTTGCTGTTTCTTAAAAAGTGAAAAAAATATTTTCCTGCATTAAGCACACAAGGCATGTTATTCTCATAAGCTATCGAATGTGTGTGTGTTTTTTAAGCTGTTTTTTTTTTTTAAAGCTTTTAAGCTGTAACTTCAGTTACTTCACTTTAGAACATATTGCCCAGAATGCGTCACTGATCATGAGCTGGTATATCATATCATATGTAGCAAATACATAAATGAGAATAGTGTGTCATGAATTTTTGTGCATGCTTCTGGATCATCTGTAATTACATCAAAGGCTCGGCTCAAGAGTGTCCTTCCGACCAGCTTATGCCCAACCCTTTCTGTCCGCAGAACGTCGCCTGCGACTCCCGCACGCCGTTTGCCCCGGCCGTCCGTACTGGTCTTCGCGCTGCGAGCCGCGCTGGAGTTCGCGGCGGCGTCGTGGAGCTCCCATCGGGACGGCGTGTGATGCCCGCGTCGAGCTTATAAGCCGTGAGCTTCGATTGGCGGCTCACGCGGTCACCAGCTGTATGTACAGCCTCGGCCCCGACGACCCCGCTAATGGCCGAGACCGGCATACCCCCGGCATGGGTCCGCTGTCCGGCGCAGCGCTGGCCGCCCGCATGCTATGCTACTTTTGGCTGTATCGCTGCCCAGCGGGAGCGCGCTCCACGCTGCGGAAGAGGTACACGTTGCGACCCGACTGAGGACTGCAACCGGATGGTGACACGTCGGCCTCTGCGCCCTGGCCGGGGCAGGCGTGACCGACGTCACAGTGGAGGAACGCCCAAACAAGACCAGCCCACCGTCGGAGCAGCATGGAAATATCATGTTCTGCCTGGACGTCGGACCCGGCGGCCGCAGTGCACCTGCACACGTGCGGAGAGGGGCGCTGGAGGCTACTCTGGAGCTTCTGCCATTCCGCGGAGCGACTGCTGGCAAAACGGCGGCGATTGAGGCGGTTGGGAACAGCTGCAGCAATGGTGATGGCGGTGATGGCGACATGGCGGTTTGGGACTTCATCTCAGCGCGGCCGCCGCCCAGGCGCCGCTGCGCCCGGCTGCTCAGCCACCTACCGGATGGCGGGGTGGCCCTTACGGCCCTCACGCCCGTTCGGTCTGCGGCCACGTTGTGGGGTGGCGGTCGCGGGGTTAGCGGCGTTGGACTTCGTCCTATATCCAGACTGCACCGTACCATCTGAACGGATGGATCTGCCAAGAAAGATGACATCCAAGGCGGCTATGAGGCGATCACAAAGCTTCACTAAGAGCTTCTCCTTCATGGGGCCGGCCGGCCGTTAAGTCGCAACACCGGCTGCCGCCGAATGCCAACAGCTGCGTGCGCTGGCGCCGACGCGTTGTGGGCCGCGCTGCTGACGCCCAAGCTGCGATATCAACCATCTATGAATAAGTGGCAGCGGTGGCGGCTTGTCAGTTGTTAACGTGCCTTAACAGACGTTGCGAATAGCCCGCGTTGGAATCGCATGGTTGGGAACACAACGCAAGTAAAAATGGGCTTCCTTGATGAACCTACTGTACTAACCTATACTATGAACCTACTAGCATTGTAGCCTTTGTAATTTTGGATGTTTTGCTGTAGATATTATTTTCTACATACATACTATATAGGCACTCACGTGCTTTAAATCGCGCAATGCAATTGAACCATGGTAAAGACAATGATAAATGAACTGAGAGCTGACATGCCCCATGCTTTGTGTGTGTATGTGTGTGGGTGTGTGTGTGTGTTTTTTTTTTGGCGAGTCGATAAAAGTGGTTTTGGACACTGGATGAGTTTTTAGGGGTGTGGTGAGGGGGGATGTAATTCCACAGACCTTCTGTCAGATTCACTAATGCAGTAGGTCTGTGCGGTGTTTAGTTATCGGAGCATTCTTTGAAAGTCGTGAATAGGGCCACCGAGTACCTAAAGCCGTGATATTCCCCCACAAAAACTTCTTTTAAATAACCGGGGATAGATACATGAGCAGAGTAAATGCTATTACGAACGCCTATCACAATGCTGAGCGAATAGGAAAATCCATAGATGGAGAATTGTGCCGCGTCACGGGTGCTCGGGCGCAGCCAATCCACCGTTACCCCAGCGGTGACCTTGACCCGCATCGTCTGTCTCGGCTCCAAAGCCAAACCGGCGTGGAATTGGGAGCGTTCGAGCACTCATGGTCCAGCGCAATTCTCCACCTAAATCCATTCCTGATACACATTTGCTTGCTCATAGTCATGTAAACCCGGTAAATTCACCCAACTTTCATATTGGTCGCTCCATAGACAGATGGCCACAGAGATCAACTTAAAAGGCCATTGTTGCATTCATTTAGTGGAGATCATTAAAGAGCCGTGACAGGCCACAAGTCGCGTGACATCATACGTGTAACGACCAATGACGTCGGTCTGCAAAACCCAATGGAAGCGGCTAGCAGCGTGCAATAAAACAGGGCGCTGCTTTCTAAATGTCTGTCGTGCGCCATAAATGAATATATTCTTTGTAGCCTGGCAACTCAGTATCTTTTTTTTAACTATTGTACTAGTATTTAATAATTTCATAATTTTATAATTGTGCTTACGCTTTATGTTGATATTAGTGATAAATCCTTAGATAAAGTAAATCGATGTGATATTTAATAGAAAAATAGCAAACTAACGCACCATTCATTCGAAAGCTGGGGAACCTACTAAAAAGAACTACTAAAATTCCTGAGGAACCAAAGGATCAAATGGGGATTAAATAGATGCCTGCTATTCCGTCGTGAAAACGGCCAATGTAAATTAAAACCATTTTGCTCAATTCGGTACCTTGCCGCAAATATCTCAACTTGAAGTCACGTTAGCGGGGAGCGCTGAAAATGACCGTTGAATAAGTACTTACATCACTTTTTGGTACTTGCATGTAATTTTGTAAAATGAGCGTATTCATTACATTTGATCTTCATCACATCTAGTTAGTTAATGGTCGTCTATAGTGCCTTCAAAAGATATTCATGGTTTGGGGGTGGTTTATGTCTAAATTTACGCAACTATTTTTCCTGTTCATCATCTGTCGCCATCTATATTACTATTTGAGGTGACGTAGTTTCTGTCTGTAACCGAGGTCGCGACATGGTGCTACGTAGCGCGGGTTACAGGTCACACCGTTGCACCTACCGCGCTGAAGTTTGCGCAACTCATAGAACAAGGATGGACAACGTGCCTTTGAGGGGTCTCTTCTCGATCGGGTCGATAGCGAGCGCGTGGCGCGTGCCCGAAAAGGGCAAATTCGCGTCATAGACTTTACATGTATTAATCGGCTGGCAAAAACGGGCGAAAACAGCCAAATTTGCCCGACACGGGTCCGGTCCCGGTGCAATATCTCGGTAACCCTGGGCCCGACCGGTACGGGGAAAACAGCATCGTGTAGAGAATCGAACGGGCTATCGAATGGTGTGCGGTGCAGGAGTTGGCACGCGCCACGTGCACACGTGAGGGCAATTTTATTTCAGAAAGTGCCGTTTTAAATGGATTTTGGATTTTATTTTATTTTCACGTGACCGTCACACTGAAAACAATTCAACCCGCGTACAGCGAGTAAAACCCGCTGCTGGCGGGTACACCTACCCACCACCTAATTTGACACTCTACCAGCGGGTGCGTTTACCCGCATATCGCAGGCTGTCAACCCGAGTATATTGTGTACCTAACCCGCATAGAATGGGGACTCAACCCACACACAGAAGGCAACCTACCCGTTCGCAGCGGGTACACAATCCGCACATGGCGTATTACCTGCGCTGCGTGGGTTGGGAACTCGCTTTCTGCGAGTACAAATATCCGCTGGTAGGGTGTCCAAATCAGCTGGAGGGTAAAGTACCCTCCAGTGGCGGCGTTCAAGGAGGAAAACGCCGCTATCGCCGGGATTCGAACCCGATATCTTTGATATTACAAACCGATGCGCTACCAACTGCGCCACAGGCGACCCGACGCAAAGCGGCGACTGAAATGTCGGTGTATATCAGATTAAAATGAAGAACTGACGGCGGACTCAATACAGAAAGTAAAAAGGCTTATCTTAGACAATTGACATGAATCCGCCTATAGTGTTTTAAATATTAAGGAATAGTTTGGACAAATATTTCATTTGCATCGGGAAAGATTTATTTATCCAGGCTTATTTTTACCAATAAAATGTGCTAAGAACGGTCTGCAAACTTCACCACAATGCGCCAGATTCCCGGACTGCAGAATATTCTGCTGAGCGTTCCAGCGAAATATTCTGCCGGCCAAGACGTGACGTCATCCAAACAATGATTCAAATGTCCCAAGCCCGTTAAGTACCCTCCTAACTCACAGAACGCAGCCCCACAGCTGTTACAGTTACGATTACAATTGCCTTGCACATCTCTACCCCTGCACAAGGCCTGCACAAGCACGCAGCCGAGCCGAAAAGCGACTATTGTGGCGCGTCACATTTCAACACTCGTTTGAGCGTCGAAGTCAAAAGTATTAATTTCAAATGCCGTGCATCAGTGGGATATCTGCCATGACACATGCGTGATCAAGGCAACCTGCGTATAGCATGTCACCTACCTTGGCGCAGCGAGTTACACGATGCAAAACCTGCGTGATGCGCTTACTCCGTGGGCGCGAGTAACGCCTGCGGCCACAACCCGCTGCGGACGAGTGATTGACCCCGCCAGAGGAGGTTTCATGTATCCGCGCATGACGGGTTGCTGTTTTACCCGAGTATAGCGGGCGTTGACACCCGTGAAGCGGGTGAAAGCTACGATGATAACGGGATGCTCTGCGAAACGCGGGAAGCTAAACGGGTAGTCAGCCTACCCGGCAGCAAAAACTCGCGCAGAGCGGGTAATTTCTTCAAAATACCCGCGATACCCGGGCCAACTCGCAATCCGCGGGTTGAATTGTTTTCAGTGCAGAATGAGTGAGTCAAAACAACGCCTATTCGCAGGAGAAATGTACCGCCTCTCATAATAAAATTGTGAAAAGCTAATTGATCAAAAACAAGGTGGAAAAAATCGCTGAAGAAAATGGTTTTTGTCCATAATGTGCCACTAAATAATTACACGGGGTTTGCTGCTTAACCTAATACGTTTGATAATTGAAAATATACTATCATTGGAAAGAGCATTCAATTCTCTCCTAGATCCAATCATCACGTTTGCATGACAAGCAACAGTATTCTTAAAAATGTAAATGTTTCAAACCTCCGCAGAACCATTTTCAGCGAAAATTATCTACGCCTTTCATTTGTCATAAAACTACGCACCAACACATTTAACAGATTCTGAAGTAGAAAGCATGCTTATCAGACACGGGCACCTCGATGCGGTGGATATTTTTTTCCAAACCAAAACGTTTAGCCGTCAAAAAGCAATCGACCGAAATGGATTGATAACCCAACCGACACAAGAACAATCAAACACCCGCCGATCGTAAATACGGTAAATACCCCTTTTCGCGTTGCGGAGCACGCGGGTCACCCTAGTATGCTGCTATTTTAGTAGCAACGACTCAATTTTGAATCGGTCCCGCCGACTGCACAATAAAAGAAGATAGATACAACACTTTTGCGGCATCACTGAAAAACTTATGCAGTACTGTTATCAAAATTCTCATAACACCGTTCGACAAACCTGAAGTCTTTTTGAAATAAATATGCTTGTATTTTTCGCTTCAGGCTCTGAGGCCAAAATAATGAATTTCGTAGTCGCAATCGCAAGATTTGGCTGCGTTTCTGGCGCATGCCATTCATTTGTGGCGCAAAATAATACTTGGAAACAAAGAAGAGTAGGCACTATGTACCCCCGAATTAGAATCTAATTAATTCTAAACCGAATTAACTCTAATTCAAATTAGAATCCTTACAACCAAGCAACGACAAGGCGATAACATAAACAAAAACCCAAGCGTCGCTGTTTGAAACAAAAGCGCCATATACTGCGACTTTTTTATAGAGAAGGACAACGCATTTCGGTGGGTGTTACAAGTACTGCAAGTACTGCTTCTTTTTTGCAAAAATAAAAACCTTTTTCACATACGAAAATGTGCTAGAAAATTTTCATATTTTATAGAAACTACAGTAGAAATAGTATAGATGTCGAGTAATTTTTATTTAAGAAAAAAGAAAGCTCATTATCTCCCTTTAACATTATGTGTTCTACTGCCAAACAGCACTGCTTCCGTATTCAGGAGTATGCTGGGCGCTGACGATGGCTTTTGGGCGACCCCGCCAGTCCGAAATTGGAGACCGTTGAGGAGGCGTGATGCTTTCAGCCGGTCTGTGTCGATATCATCGATACTGGTCCCTGGGCACCGGCGTTCAAACCGAGGCGGCTCACCTATGAAATAAACATTCAGGGTATAGCAGGCGTCAACAGATGGAATTCAAATTTGTCCTCAACGATAAATTGTAGCGCTGCAGAGAATACAGCCTTCACATCAACATACTACATATATAGGAGAGATTATCTAAAACCTTTAACAGGAAAGCGAGTTAAAAAGGAGCACTTACAGATGAACACAGACAGAGCACATGAATTCAAAGGTCGAACAGTGAGCACGATTCAAAACTGTACACAAATATTCAGAACGGTATTCAGTTAGGCATGTGTGGATAAACTGGTGATTCGAAATTATTCGGGTGGTATTTGCAAATCAGACATGGCAATAGCCGCACCCGTTGTATTTTACTGATTACACCAATTGTAGGTAATGCGAAGCTGTCCAACTGTCTTACTGTCTGATCTCGTCCGACTATCTCACTGTCCGACTGTCGAACTGTCTTACTGTCCGACAGCAGGCCTGTCTTGCGCCTACAGCTGGTTGGGACAGTCTGCGTCTCACTGTCTGGTTATCCAACTGTCTGAATTTCAGCTGGTCACATTTGATAAGTTGTGACAGTCCGTCTCGCTGTCCGGTTACTGAAGCTGCCGATATCGATATGTAGAATATCCAAGACAGTTAGGATAAATGATAACAATAACACGTCAAATGTATATTTAAACACACAAAGCTTTCGGTATGAAAATACCTTGATCACTGTGTTAACAGAAATGATCAATTTCAATTTCAATTTCAAAATGATCAATTTAACAATTTCTGTCCTCATTTCTGTTAACACAGTGATCAAGGTATTTTCATACCGAAAGCTTTGTGTGTTTAAATATACATTTGACGTGTTATTGTTATCATTTATATCGATATGTGCCTCCACCCGACCAACCAGCCGCGGCCATTGAGTTGTTTACGTCCGCTGCTCGCCAGGAGAGAGGCTGCCGCTCTAACGGCCCCCAGCACGCGGCGAGCATTTCAACAGCGCGCCCTCGCCGCCGGCCGCCGGCTGATGAAGAGGCTCACTGGCCGGGGAGTATGGCCGCACCCAGTCTGCAGGTCACGACCTTTGACCCCGGCACCGGCCGGCCAGCGCCGAGACGTGCCGCGCCGCTGTGGACGCCGCGCCGGCTGAGTTATTGTTTTATACGCACCTGGGAGCCGACCCGATTCGGCGATTTATTCGCCGTGCCCCTGCGGGAGGCGGCCGGCGCACAGTGGGCCGATATGCCATTCTAGCGCGACAGGGCCTGAATCTTCGAACGGAACCCTTGGTTTTTTCGCGAGTAATTCGCGTAAAAAGCGGCCGATCGCAACGAAACTTTCAGTACCCTCGCGATAACTACTTTTACAGCTAACCTGAAAATTTCATGACCCTGACCTTAATGATCTTTGACCTGTGACCTTCTTTCGAGACCATGTTTGGCCGGAATCGCGATTCAGCGTATGTCGGCTCGCATTAGCCGCGGGTTTGCAGTCTTTTCTTGGTTTAAAGCGTTCAAACATGGGATATTATGTTGCTCCCATGCATTAGGGTGGGTGTCAAGATCACCAGAAGGTCAGGTCAGGTCATTGACCTTTGATGACCTTGGTTCACTTTTTCGGGTTTTACATGTTTGTAGGCTAGTTTTTGGAGCTGAATTCGAATCTAGCAACCAATTGAACATTTATTATGTAGCTTTGGTACCTTCGTAACATGCTACAAAGCTGTCAGAGGCGGTTGCCACCTACTGCAAATACCCGGCAAAACCCTTACTGGTTGACCTGACCTGACCTGACCCGACCTGGCTTAAATGTATGAAGACATCATCTATGATCGTAAATAACATTATATTCCTGATCAGCACCCAAAAACCCATAGCAGCCACCCTTTACGACGTTCTAACAGGTCCCGATTTTCCCGACTTTTGGGTCATTGACCTGACCTGGAAGGTCAACCGATGACCTAGGACCTTACAATTGGGTACTATCAGCTTCCTCTTGTCACGGGCAACACGCTCGTCTTTTCCGCGAAGCTCTAGCTCGATCAGGGGCGAAACGGCGGGGGGCGGTATACGTTCGCGGCTGGAAAAACACCACTAGGGGCGAGGGTTAAGCAAATCTGAGGGCTTATTTCAGAAAGACCGCTAAAAGAGCAATTCAATGCACTTTTCCGCAACGGTGTAGCTCTATTGGTCCCCGAGGTAAGGGCCGGTTTTCGAGAAATGTTGATATATGCAACATGTTACCTTTGATGACCTCTGGTGACGTGACCTTTGACCTGACCTAGAAATGACTAATTACTCCATCTGGAATTTCGGGCGCTCTTTCGAATGCCACTTACTACGTGTCGCTATGTGGCCCAAGAGCCGAGTTAGAAGGGGAGTGTTCAATCAACACCTCCCGGCCCGGCGCGTTTGACGCCGAGCACCGGTCCGGCGCGGGTTGATGTTTGGCTGCTACATCCAAAGTCGCAAAAAGTCGCAAAAAATGACTGTTGGATCTTGTAGTGCAATGAATCATTGACGTGTAGCGAGATTTTCGAAGCGGTACTCTGCGGTACTTTTTTTAAAAGTCTATTTTTGTGTGACATCAATTATGTGAAATTATATTTTCGTCTTTAAATCTTTGCGGTGCCAATACATCATAACCAAGTAAGAGTTCGCCATTTTCATGTGGTTATGTGTGTTCTGCAGACCCGGAGCTATCGTTTGATGTATATAAATATGGAATTCCTCCTCAAATTGTGGTTGTTTTCGTGGATCAAAGATACGTTGTCGAAGAGTGCGGGGGACGAGTTCGGTCCAAACGATTCCGAAGTTCGTGTTTAAGCTGAGTTTTCGCCATGAAATAGCAATTGTGTTGGAAAACAAAGACCACAGCAATGTAGTATGATCATTTTTGAACAAATTGGTATAGGTTTCATTGCACATCCACAAAGTTCGATTTTTTTACCCATGTCGTGCTAGACCTGGCGATCGGCCCAGTGTGCGGCGGCCGGCGAGCTGGTCACGTGACCATCGCCCGCGGGGGTTCGGGGCGTGCCGGGTCAGGTGAGAAGGCGCCGCCGGCAATGGCGTCACAAACGGGCCGTAAATCCACGGCTGGCGTGGGGTGGAGCCGCGCCTATGGCCGGTACCGCTCCATTATGCTGGACAACTCGCCCAGATCGGTAAACATGCCAGGTAAGAGCAGGGAGAGATGGTTGTGTCCATAAAGGTGAAACATGAACGCTATGCAGGAAGAGGAGGACATGCTACTCGACAAAAGAGGCTCTCGCTATATCTGCCTGTCAGTTGTCTATTTGAGAAGTTTTTAGTTTGTCACACGGTGTAAGAGTGATGGTATTTTTGAAATTTTAACACAAATGTCGCTTTGGTGCTTTCTATGCAGGGTTGTATACCAATCAAGTCGATTGAATTGATTGATTTGTTTCAACGCGTATTTTGAGTTGATTGGATTGAGTCGATTGACTTTTCGCGATGACTGGTTGACTGACTCGTTTGACTTTAGCGACTGTTTGACTGATTTGATTCCCGAAAATTAGAGTGACTCGTATGATTGAGTCGATTGAATGGAAAGTTCAAATGTTTTAGTTGACGAAAAATAATGACACCAATTGATGACATCAAAGATCACAAAACTACTCTGAAAACTGCTTGTCATCACAACTGCAATATGGGGTACATGGCCAAATAAAGAACAGGGCCTAAACATGAACAGCCAACTAAGCCAACTTTGACTTTCAACTGCAATAACTGCTCCAATCCTGGTGATAGAACTTGGCGATGCACCTACCTACCTTTCTGCACTCAGCAGGAAACTTTTTTTTTTAATCCAGATGATAAAGTGCAAGGCCCTATATACTAATAAAGTGTGATTAATTAATAATTCACATCTCCACATCTCATCAGAAACAACCCACTGAACTCTATAAATATCAGAAACCCCTACAAAAATAGCTGAAACAAAAGCGCCGTTTTCGTCTCACTAATTACGTTGTTTACGTACCTAATTAATAGCTAATTTGCTGCATTGTTTAATTTGCAGCAGAACGTTTGTTGGTCCTTTTCTCCTGAGAGCCTAAGCATAACATATTTAATATATTTCATTTTCCTTAAAATATTTTACCGAATATTAGTAAGTGGTTTTATTTCAAATGAAATAATAATTAAAACGAAATTGGTGTTGTACAACCGATTTATTTTATGATGATCTACCATACTACATGATAATCAATGACGTCATCTTACCAAAAAATCAAAAGACGTAGAATAAGGATTTATAAAAGCTTAGCATACTTATTGGCAAATGGCAAAACGTTTTCTCGCACCGTGCCGTTTTCGCGTTTTAATTTTCCTTGTTCCTACTTCCTTTGTCCTTAACTTATCCTGTGGTTCCAGAGTCCCTGTCCTCTCCATTTCCTTTTAAATATATTTTTAATCCTCATCCCTATCCCCCAGTCCTAACAGTTTCAAATTGTATTGCAATAAAATCACTGGCGGATCCAGGCTTGCGTTTGGGGGGGGGGGGGGGCAACTCATGCAGGAGCCAAACCTAGGGTACCCCCAAATCCTGTTTTCTCATCGGATTTAGGCCACTTATTTTTCGTCACAGCCCTGACACTATGATTTTTTTTTAACCAAAAAGAAAAATATATAAATGGTAGCCCACCCGACCCATGCCTTTATGTTACTTTGTAAACACTTACCATTGTTTTTATCGACCAGTTAAAGGGACCCTCCCACCTTAACATTAGATTTGAGCTGAGATAGCCAAAATGGGGTCCCTGGCTCACAATTACCGGTTTCGGCACGCACTCACAACATCGAGAAATGCCTTAAATCGGAAATATTGAATTTCAAAATTGCAGCATTTTGATTCAGAGGGGCTAATGCTTTTGGATACCCCTCTGAATGTGTGACGTCAGCGGAGATCTAATGATTTTTTTAATATTTTACTAAAACGTTTGGTAGCATGCGGTGGTATAGGCTGCTTTGCGCGCAACAAATGCCGCACTTTCAAATAAAGTCGCTAGGAACAGCAGCGGATATCCCAAAAAGTAAACAAAAATAAAAGTCTAATCTCTTGAAAACCGGTGAATATTTTTCGATAAAATTTGGTAGATATTCGTTTTCGCCCTTTCTGAACCTAGCGACATCAATTTAATGCCAATTCATTAACTTTTTTGAAGGTGGGAGGGTCTCTTTAACCCGCTTCGAGTCAGTGCTTGGGTCCCTTTGCGGGCCGGGAGGTGGTAAAACAGCCCTGTCTAACTCGGCTCCTGGGCCACGCCCTGATTGAACTATGTTTCATTATCGTTTGGGGGAGGGGGAAAACGGGCCACTTTAGGCCTCTGGGAAGGGGGCATGGCCCTAAATGCCCCCTCCCTGGATCCGCCAGTGTAAGAAGAGACCATTGGAGCTGCAGTTGGGTACCTCAGACATCAGGGTACGCCCTCAGATGTATGTATAGGACTCGCATGGAGACCTCTTATGCTATAGTGTACTGAAAGGACCCAAAGGAGCCTGTCTATATGGGCTCCCGGAGATAGACGTGGGCCCTCAGGAGCCCGCCAGAGCCCCAATGAGGGATAAGTGAGGGATACCAAGTGCCTGCAATTGCATATTGCATAAGCCATAACGCCTTTACAAATCAATATATTATGCATCAGTGGCAGATCCAAGGGGGGCCACATGGGTCATGACCCCCTTGGTGCCCGGGGGCACCACAGGCCTGTCAGGGGCACCACCGGCCTAGTAGGGGCACCACCAGCCCGCCAGGGGCACCACAGGCCTAGCAAGGGCACCACGGGCCTGTGAGGGGCCCCACAGGCTTGTCAGGGGCACCCCAGGTCTGTCAGGGACACCAGAGACCTGCCAGGGGCGCCGCCGGCCTCGCAGGGGCACCATGGGCCTGTCAGGGACACCAGAGGCCTAGCAGGGGTACCACAGGCCTTACAGGGGCACCACCGGCCTTGCAGGGGCACCTTGGGCCTGTCAGGGGCACCACAGTCCTGTCAGGGCCCAGGGGCACCAGCGGCCTAGCAGGGGCACCACAGGCCTGCCAGGGGCACCACCGGTCTAGCAGGGGCACCATGGGCCTGTCAGGGGCCCCACCGGCCTCGCAGGGGGCACCACTGGCCTCGCAGGCATCACGGCATCACGCAGGGGCACCTTGGGCCTGTCGGGGGCATCACGGGCCTGTTGGAGGCACTTTAGGCTTGTCAGGGGCACCACAGTCCTGTCAGGTCCCAGGGGCATCAGCAGCCTAGCAGGGGCACCCTAGGCCCGCCAGAGGTACAGCCCACCGCTAAAGTAATGTAGGGTTTTACCAAACTCAACGGTTGGCTTTGACTGGCGATTGTTTAATGCGAAGTGATTGAAAAGAAGATGTCAATAGCTAAAGTTGCAGCTGCAAGGGTGACGATACATATAAGCTACATTCAAAGTTTCATTGTAGTCTGGCTAATCGTTCCTAAGCTTCAGAAGCAGAACATACCGGCTGAAACCCCACATTACTTCTGCTGTGGACTGTACCACAGGCCTGCCAGGGTCCAGGGGCACCACAGGCCTAGCAAGGGCACCACGGGCCTGTCAGGGGCACCTCAGGCTCCCGTGCCCCCCCCCCCCTCCCCCCCAGATCCGCCAGTGATGCCACACCACGCGAAACACCGCTAACTACCAGCTGCCGCGCCATAAACACGTGCCAACAACAATCTTTTTTTAAAGGAAAAGGGCCACCTTCGTGAAATATGAAGATATCGTTGTTTTTCATTTTGACATTATTAATTTTCATTTTCTTTTTAAAACTGGTGCCAGAAGTGCACAATTCGCGAAAAAGTATTTAAAACTATTTAACATATTGGTACTATGTTGATACTCTCTACGGCACCTACTGTATGATGGCATAGCGATGACGTCACACTCAAGCCAATCAGCGTTCAGAAGACAGACTCGTCGGATTGTGTCAGACAAGCTGATTTGTTAAGGCTGAGCTGGTTGGAGCTGATTGGTAAAAAACCAAAGCCTCGCCGCGGGTGGCTGTATTGTCGGATAAGAACGCATTCCTTGGATAAGAACGCATTCCTGGCGTGTTTTCTTTTAAAATTGCCGATATCTACGAATGGAGGCCGAAATCGGCCGTAAGGTGGTAGAGAGATAGGTTTTCGGACACGGGCTACAAGATGGCTATCTCAGTTTCAATCCCCATGTTAAAGGTGGCCCTTTTCCTTTAAGGTCGACTCCGCTCGCGCAACTTTTGACTGACCCTCACTGCTACTATATTGCTTCCATATTATGCTGTGGAAAGCTTTACTTCACCAAGTGGCTAAAAACCTCCATCAAGGTATATTTTCTTAGCAATTTTTCTGGCGTTTTGGGGGGGGCCAAACAGGCCACTTTAGGCCTTTGGGGGGGGGGGCATGGCCCCCGTTGCCCCCCCTGGATCCGCCAGTGAATAAAATGTTTTGAATTCTTTACATAGGTACCTAGCATTGACATGCCACGTCCAGAGTCGTGGACCGCTAAATACTTCAAATCTCTTCCTTCTTAATCTGACAACATCCCACGTCTCAAATGCACATGGTGTGGAAAGATTTTTCAGGCTGCCCGTCAGTCTCTGTCTAACCGAAACTGTCACATGCAGGTAAGATATTTATTTCTATTTCCCTATGGTTAATATGTTATTGATGCATATTATCCATTAAAATAGACATGGTGTAGGGTAAATGGCCAAATCACGAACACTGCCAAAATCCGAGCAGCCAAATTTCAACTGCAATATCTGATATTTAGTGTAAATGGAGTTGGAATATGGCCAAAATAAAATTGACAACTTTTAGGTGAAAGGTGGTGATTTGGGTTAAGGGGCGAGTCAACTACTGGGTTATTTTGCACCCATTAAATGAAACTTCTGCTCCAATTCTACCCATTGAACCTCAATATCATGATCCACCTGTCCATCACTAGGTATCCTTCCTAATCACATAGAAACTTTGAATGGCATGGCAATTTATAATTTTAAATGACAATATTTTTATCTTTCTTCTGTAGGTAGGTAGGTAGGTAGGTAGGTACATCAGACTGCTATGGACACTTTTCCAAGTTGGTGGGGCAAAAAACCTAATGTATGTCTTGGTTTGAGTCGTTTGATTGAGTCGATTGATTCCTTTCATTGTCGCGTTTGAGTCGATTGAATTAATTCCCGAAAACTGCTCTGACTTGATTGACTTGATTGGTTTCCCAAATTTGTCGTGATTGAATTGATTGCTATTGATTGAGTCGTATACAACCCTGTTTCTATGGTTGACGGGGATTGAATAGTTTCATACTGAACTGCTGACTGCCGAGTATTTCTTTATGTACTTTTTGTTTTAAGATTCTTTCAGAGGAGATGATTTAGTGAATCAGCCAAGTGGGCTAAAATGAAGACAACGCGATGAATTGGAGCGATGCTCTAACTAACTCTGAATGGAGCTCCACGATGTAATTATAAGTTTTAAAGTTGAAGGCAGGAGTTAAATATATTATGACAGCGATCACAAAACCTAGCACTTGAGACGTGCCGTGCGTATGAATTAGAATGGACAGCTGGTCAACTAATTTACGACAGGGCCTCCTCTAAGGAATTTTCACTGGGGGGGGGGGGGGGCCAGAGGCTCGGAAGCCAAACCTAGGGTACCCCCAAATCCGGTTTTCTCATCGGATTTAGGCCACTTATTTTTCGTCACAGCCCTGATGCCATGATTTTTATTTTCATTTTGAAAAAAAAAGAAATAGTAGGCCACCTGACCCTATACCGGTGGATCCAATTCCAGACCGGCACGGGAAGGTTGACATTTGGGGTTCCCCCGCAGCGTCCGATTTCCGAAATCGACTAAAATTTTCGGTTTTCCGAAAATGAAACAAAATGCCTTTATTAAAAAGTATTAAACGGCACAGCAGCGCAAAAGGAATCTAACCGACCGCAGAAAGTGTGAGGGCTTAGGTATCGATTTCCCGAACGCTGGAAACCAACAGCTACCCACCTGAAAACAGCTCACCGACACCATCCTAGCTACTTGCCTGAAAATGACTCAAGAAACAGGCCACAGGTCAATGAGAATGAGGGTGAGGGAAAAGGGTAATTACATTTTCAGGAAATGTGGAGCATTGAAGTAATCACGAGAATAGGTAAGTACCTACTAAAACTTTTGCCACGCTGGGCCACTTTTTATGTGACTTATTCGCAAAAAAACCTAGGGGAGGGATCTATCATACCCCTCAATAAGTGAGAGGGCTTATCGCTGCTAGTCCCAAACACTAGAAAAAAACTTTATATCGTGCTATAAAGCTCAGCCGCACGCCTATTTGACCGTAGAAAAATTTCCTCTTCAAGAATAAACCCGTCTCCCGAAAAAACAATGCTTCTCCGTGTTGAACCGTGAGCGCTTGACTAAGACTATAGAGGGCGACCGTTCGGGCTGCTTTCTTCTCAAAGTGATGCCCCGTTCGGGCTTCAGTCGGCACTCGATTATAAAATCTGCAATGTCTGACCTCATTCCATGGCTCATCCTAGGCGGATCTGTAAAAAAAACCTGTAGATAAGAAACAAACGATATAAGGAAACTAAAATTAGTAGGTAACGTGGTGATCGTGGAGATAGTCTGGATCAAGGGTCTGGATTGTTTGTTTGGTTGAAATTTCCTCGTTTTTCTACGTGATTTGCTTATCTGCGTGCCCCCCCCCCCCCCAGTGACGCGATTTCAGCTCCACTGGGGGGGGGGGGGGGCAGCGGCATCACTGGGGGGGGGGGCGGCCCCCCCAGTTAACATGTTAGAGGAGGCCCTGATTTACGAAGATTTTTCCATAACCTATATAAGTTAAAATGTGCATCAATTTCCACATCTTGTCATGATGTGAATCAGTGTACAACGGTAACGTTGCAATATGAATTCGACCAAATATCTTTATATGAATTACTCCGTCAGTAGTTCCGAGGAAAATATACACGGCATTCAACGAACATTTAAGGTTTTCATTATCTACACCTCTTCCAGTAGGTACTTCTTTTTAGCACGCTCCCACGTTCTGTTTAAAACAATGCTTTGTTCAGAGAAGTACCTTGCTCGGGTATCACTAATAATAACCACGCTACCAATCTTTTGCATGTCATCTTTTCACTTTGAACAATAACGACCCATTGGCTTCGTATGGCAGCCTCGGAACCCATCTGACAAAGCAGTACGGGTGATATTCCGCCCGGTAAAGGAAGATTTTCGCCTTTGTAGCGACGCTGATATGAGCGTCGTTGCAAGCCGTTTAGGGCGAAATGGGGTGCGAACGAGCCTGGCATGATAGAAAGGCGAGGCCGTGCAGGGGCCCTCCTAGCGTACCGAAGGTCTGTGAGCTTCCTGTGCTACCGGAAAAGCCAATCGGTCATTTTATAGTGAAAGCAGAACTCAGCTCTCGATTGAAAGGACGCTGTTTGAGAAGTCTGTGAGCTCTCTGCTGGTCCGACGACGTTTGATACATCTGCAGTCTACTTATGTGCTCTTCACACTGCATGCGACTTTCGTGGATTATTCATTAGACAGACACTTCTGAAGACCATTAGAAAATATTGTATAAGACATGTGTGAGCTCTCTATTGTAAGCACACTGTTTGAAGCCTTGGATAACTTTTCGTTAGATGAACGCTGTTTGAAACCTACATAAAATATTTCCGTGAGACCTTCATGGATGGACACTTTTTGATGCCTTTTTTGACTCTTCGTTGCATGGACAGTTTTGGAGGAGTCTGCGAGCTTTCTATTGGAAAAAATGTTTCAGAACTATGTGGACTCTCCACCGGAAGTGATTCTGTTTGAAAGCTCTGTGAGCTCTCAGCCGTCCGGACGCCGACGTCCGTCGATGATCTCCTGAGGATCTCGCGGCGTCCGTCGGCTCCGACGCGGCGTCCGTCGGCTCCGACGCGGCGTCCGTGATCGATGTCGGCGGCGGCGACTGGCGAGCAGCAGGTGAATGGAGCCTCTCGGATGGATTCCGAATTCATAAGCCGCATTGTCGGAGAACGACCGTCCAATATTAATCCACGTCCGGAGGCCCGACTTCGCAGAAGAGATGTGCAATATTGTAGACGGTGGACTTCTGTATTTGATTTGGGTGAGTTCTTGACGAGAGCCGGTCTGAATGGCTATAGTGGGAGACATAGTGCTGGAGAAGCTGGCACGAAAGATATGGGAAGACGTCAACTGTGCTTGCTGCAGTTTCCCGGTGTTTTGCTTTGGCATAACAGTTGTGAAAAACGTCCAGTCTGAAAAATACACCTCCAAATTCAGGGACCCAAAAAGTTACGTATCTCAGTTACGGCATTTACCAATATCAGTCAACATTAGGAGACAGATATGCCTGATATTGCTCAAACCGGGCTCTCGCCTAGTCGATGGGTTCAGTATTTCTCTCTCTCTCTCTCATAGTGGAGACATAGTGCTGGAGAAGCTGGCACGAAAGATATGGGAAGACGTCAACTGTGCTTGCTGCAGTTTCCCGGTGTTTTGCTTTGGCATAACAGTTGTGAAAAACGTCCAGTCTGAAAAACAGTGTTCGCCACGGGCCGGGCCAGCCCAACGGGCCATGGGCCGGGCTGGGCTACGGGCTGGGCCGGGCCCCCAAATATCATTAGTTAACGGGCTATGGACGGGCCGGGCCAAGAGCTTTGTGCACTATGGGTTTTGCGACTAATGTCAATTTAAGAAAATTTGGAAACTGATGCAAACAAAACCCACTGGGAAAATACAAAAACTAAACTGCGAGAACTGCGAGCAAAATCACTAGCTGATAAATTTGCTAAAAACCCGCGCGACTTAGCAACTTTTTGGAAAGAAGTTCGTAAGCTTAACGCTGATCCGCCACTGGCCCAGTCTATTGGAAGCGTCAGTGGAGAGAAAAATATAGCGAACATGTGGAAGGATCACTTTGCTGATATTCTGAATAGTGTTGATGGCGATGACTGTAAAGAAGGTGTTCTGAATCAGCTTCGTAATGATGGTGAAGGTGCTGATATGTTCTCGGTTCCTAAGGTTTTAGAATCGATCCATGAGCTGTCGTCAGGTCGCTCTCCAGGTTGTGACAGTCTATCTGCTGAACATTTTAAGTTTGCGGGTGTTCCATGTGCTACGCATCTATCGTTATATTTCTCGATGATGGTGAGACATGGCGTCTTGCCTCCTTCTTTGTCGAAGGTGATACTTCGCCCTATTGTGAAAGATCGGACAGGCAAATTGACTGATAAGGATAACTATAGGCCAATAGCTTTGGCCACGGTGAGCTCTAAAATACTGGAGCGGGTCATACTCACTCGATGTAAAGCAAGTCTTCTCACTAGCGATCATCAGTTTGGATTTAAGGAGGGCCACTCCACCGATATGGCTGTGTATGCGTTAAAAGAAATTGTGGACCACTATTTGCGCAATAGGAGTGCAGTCTTTGTCTGTTTTCTGGACGCTAGAAAGGCGTTTGATCGCGTGAACCATTGGACTCTATTTGATAAGCTGTTGAGTAGGGGAATGGATAATAGCGTTGTAAGGCTCCTCGTTCGGTGGCGAGACTCACAGAGGTATCATGTGCTTTGGGGTAAAACCCTCTCTGAGGAGTTCTCTGTGATGAATGGCGTAAGGCAAGGCGGGATACTCTCTCCGTACCTGTTTAATGCTTATACCGACCAGCTGTCAGAAAAATTGGACTTGAGTGGTGTAGGATGTCATTATCTGGGGAGTATAAACCACCTATATTATGCGGATGACATGGTGCTCCTATCCCCTACGCCACAGGGTCTGCAAAAAATGGTTGACATTTGTGCTGACTATGCAGGGAATCATGATATTGTGTTCAATACCAAGAAATCAGTGTGTATGTCGATTCTGCCTCCACTGTTTCGAAATATGATCCTGCCTGATATTGTGCTGTGTGGAAATGTTCTAGCTTATGTTGATCAGTACAAATATCTTGGCTTCCATATCACCAGCAGCCCAAAGAAAACTGATGATCTGGAAATCCAATATCAGTATCGTCTTCTTTGTTGTCGGGCAAACTCCCTGATCAGGAAATTTGCAATGTGCTCATATAATGTGAAACGGTACTTATACTCTACGTATTGTTCTAATGTACATGGTGTGCATCTGTGGCATTCTTATCGCTCTTCTGTGTCAAGGAAATTTACTGTTTGTTTCAACAATGCAGCTAGAATGTTCTTTGGTTATCATCGTTTCTGTAGTGCGTCCGACATGTTTGTGAATGAAAGAATCGATAACTTTATGGCGATGTATCGAAAGGCCGTCTATGGATTCATGACTCGCCTGAGCCAGACGGACAACCGAATCGTATCCTCCCTATATGAAAGTGATCTGGCATGTTATTCATCGATTCGGAGAGCGTGGTGCTCTGCCCTGTACAGTGGTACAATTTTGATGTGATGTGACTGGTACTGGACCTCGAGTCTGTCAAATACAGTTATCTCTCTCTCTCTCTCTCTCTAAACCAAATTTAAGCAATGTGAAAGAAAACCTACTTGATATTGAATTTTGGGAATCTTGAGAATTAGGGTAGTGAGCCTAAAATGAGTATACGCAAAAAATGAGTATAGTTTTGGAAAATGTGCATTAGGTACGCCAAAGTTATTTTGAACAAAAATAAGAAAAAAATACACAGTGCGTCCGAAGGTCTACTGCAACAGTTGCAAATACGTCCATCGCCAAATGTCAAGCGACTTTGGTCTGAAAAATGATTGAATGCTTTTTTCAAAAATGTCACAAAACGTACATGCTAAAAAGTGAAGCCTGGTGAAAATATGTGCACTGCTGAAATAATTTTACCTTTTCAGCTGTTTGTCTCATGCACTGAGCTTGCTGGCAGCCGTAAAAAATAATCGAAAATTCGAAAGCGTAATGCAAAAATTTTAGCATTTGTAAATTTCTATAAAATGAGTATAGTTCCACAAAGTGTTGCAAAAAATGAGTATAGTATGAAAAGTGTGAATTTGAGCATGGCTACTCCACCGCCTGCTAAATATCGCCCCCAAAGACATTTCTGGGATTATTTTGGTTATGATTACGATCTACCGGCCATCTTCGATGGCCACAATGACTGACGCTGCAGCGTATTTGTAAGCGCGATACGGTAAGCGTTG
This sequence comes from Amphibalanus amphitrite, assembly GCF_019059575.1. Classification (NCBI taxonomy): domain Eukaryota; kingdom Metazoa; phylum Arthropoda; class Thecostraca; order Balanomorpha; family Balanidae; genus Amphibalanus; species Amphibalanus amphitrite. The sequence continues at coordinate 4,593 of NW_024881510.1, read as the reverse complement.
GAACTCGTTTCGGTCGATTCTCATTTGCTTGAGCTTCAGTCACCGATCTTTTTTTTCTTTTTCATTTTCCTTTATTTTTTATTATTATTTTATTTTTTATAGTTAAGCGGTGACATTAATTGCTTTATCTACTCCTGGCCATTTTGGCGAAATACCGTACAACCGGATGTGACGTCATGTGATCTGCGACCACCAGTGCCCTCTCCACCAATCGGGAGTCACCGGAAATGGCACTGTGACCTGTCACGTGACCAGCACCGGCTCGACCAATCAGGAGGCGTTTCCGGCGACAGAGGTGACTCCGAGGGTCGGCTGAGCTTTTCGCGTCCTTTTTGCACTGATCGTCGTCTCGTGCGCGTGTCCTGCTGGCATACGGCAAAAACTGGTGAGTTTTGAATGGCATTAGTCTTGGATTCTCCTTCAGTGATAATTTGTTGTGTATTGCTTACAATCTGATTTCAACTTTAAAAAAAAAATATATCAGGTAATCATTCTGGTTTGTAGCGGTTCGCAATTTAGTATGCCCTCAGAACTCTTGATATATTGGGTAATGTTTGGTCATACGGGACCTGCTGAAGGACCTGCCGACCTGAGCTGCGGGCCTCTGCCTGCCGAGTATCGTCGTCATTGATTCAAAAGCACTGGTGTAAACGCGCACATTCCTGGCACGAATTATTAAACAATGACCTCTTTTTTGTCAGGTGGCACCAATCGTCATGCCGAAATACACGGAGGAAGATCTGGGCAGAGCGAAGAAGCTCGTCGCGGATGGATTCACCGTCTACAAGGCAGCCAAGGACACCGGCGTGCCGTACGAGACGCTCCGCCGTCACACCTTCGGCATCAACGTCACCGGCTCCACTGGCTCTGGGCGACCGACGGTGCTGACGAGGACCGAAGAGGACAAGCTGGTGGAAATCCTCGCTTACCTCGCCCGCCAAGCATTTCCACTGGACACCAGTGACATCTGCGATCTGGTCCAGCAGTTCCTGAACAACCTCGGCAGAGAGACGCAGTGGAAGGACAACAGGCCCACCCGCTTCTGGCTGTCACGTTTCAAGGCTCGTCACGCCGGTGTCCTCGCGTCGCGCAAACCGGAGATCCTCACCATCACTCGTGCCAAGTCTCTGACAGAGGGAGTGGTTGGCGCCTTCTTCTCCATGTACAACGGGGTGCTCGTCGACCTGGGACTCGAGGACAAGCCGGACAACATCTACAACCTCGATGAGACGGGACTCTCGACCGATCCGCGCTCGACAAGGGTCATCGTCCCCAGCAAGTCCCGTGACGCCTACCTGAAGACGGCCAGCTGTGGTAAGGCGACATACAGCGTCCTCTTCTGCGTGAACGCCACTGGAAACTACTTCCCACCCTTCGTCGTCTACAAGGCCAAACGTGAGCCCTTTGACTCGTGGATGCGTGGCGGACCGCCAGGAACGGCCTATGGGACGACACCGTCAGGCTGGATGGAGGGCAACATATTCGAGAGCTGGTTCCAGACCATCTTCGTCCCAGAGATCACCAAGAAGCATGATGGTCAGCCCACAGTGCTCGTCTATGACGGTCACGGATCCCACATGACGTATCGGACAGCAGCGCTTGCGAAGGACAACAACATCACGGTGGTATGTCTTCCGCCACACACCAGTCACGCCATCCAGCCTCTCGACGTCGCCGTGTTCAAGCCGGTCAAGGTCGCCTGGGCGCAAATCCTGAAGCGGTGGCAGCGTGAGTCACGACTCGTCGCTGTCGACAAGTCGGTGTTCCCGACTCTCATCTCCCAGCTGTGGAAGGAACTGGATCCGGTCCACGCCGTGGCCGGATTCCGCGGCTCGGGTCTGTTCCCAGTCGACGCTGAGAAGGTTCGCAGCCGGATGGTGGGACCCGGGAGCACGTCACGTGATGACATCCCGTCACCTGATGAGGCGCTCCAGGATGCTGTGCTCAGTGTTCTCAGTCCGGAACAGTCAAGTGAGACGAAGGCGGCCCTGGCCAACAAGACGAAACGCCGCAGCCGAGTTCAAAACAAGAGCGGCGAGGTCTTGACGTCAGAGTCTTCTCTGCAGAGGCTCGAGCTGGAGGCGGCGAAGCGCACAGAGAAAGGGAAGAAGTCTCCGTCGTCACAGCAGGACAGGAAACTCTTCAAGAAACGCGAAGAGAAGGGAAAGAAGCGGTCTTCGTCGCACAAGATCGAGAAGCCATCCGCGAAGCGAAAAGTGACCAAACTGACGACTCGATCGAAGTAGAGGGGGTAAAGCTCACGCAGGCTTTTGGAAATGTGGCGGTGCCCGTTCGCCACGCCACTGTGACCGTGGTTGGTGTTGTGGCCATTGTCGGTTGTGTTTGTTGTTGTCTGCTCAAGTCATCTATGTGTCTTAATAAATTGAAACGACCGGTAATACATTTTCTTGATTTTTTTTTTACATTTCAATACTTATATTGTTAGCAACACCGATTTCATATCCACGTTCCAGGCGAATTTCAGCGTCGCAAATCCAGCAGATTAGGCACAATAGAGCGTTGAAACAACTGTACTCATTTTTTGCGAAGGAGCAAAAAATGAGTATAGCCGACATTGGTCAGAAGATGCAATTATTACAGAACAACCGCTCGTCTGACACCGTTGTGCCACATAGGACGTCGTAGTCAGAACACGTAATGTCAATGTCCCATATAGCCATTATTCACACCCTTTCTAGTTTTGAATATATTTAACTGATAATGTAAAACTATACTCATTTTAGGCTCACTACCCTATCCAATATCACATCATGTCACACATAGGAGGGTTTTCATAAAAATTCCGCAACCAAAAAGATCAGAGAATCTCTAGCATCATTAGTTTGTTAATAAAAGTTAAAATGAAGTCATCAGAATGGCTTACTTAGCACTACAACTCCAAAAACTAAGAAGCCACTCAACAATGATGGGCTACAGGGCTACATTAAGTTTAACACTTATATATGGCGATAGTGAGACAATTCCAACACAGTCTTTTTTCCTTCACCGACGGCTTTTTAACGAACAGAACCTTAAACGGATATTCACAAAACACACTGTAAGTAACGAGGAATTCTACAGAGTATTTCGCGATGAAAGCTTCTTTAAATGTCCATAAATTTGTCAAAATAAATCACAACAAACCAGCCCCTTCTCAACAAAATTTGCGATCATGGCGGCGGCGCTATGTTTATGTGGCGGCATCTAGGTAGTATACACAACAGTATATCAAATAAATACGTTTTTTTAAGTAGGTATCAAGGTGAAAAACAAAATTAAACAAATAAAAAATAAAACCTAAATCACGAAGTCTGAAAACTCGAACGAAAAACAAAATAAAAACTTGATCATATATGTTTTATTATACAATTGGTCAGAATCGCTACCTGCCGCAGCTGCGACAATCAAGAAGTGTTCGCTCATTTTCGATTGATGATGATGATGCGTAAAAGTCGCAAAAGTACCCAATGACATTTCAAGCTTACCATGTTTTCTGCTTACGCTGCTAGCGATATCCATATCTTGAAAAGAGCCTAACATAAAATAGCATGGAAAGCAGCAGATAGTTGTCCACAGAGATTCGGTTGACACGTGGGCATGAATTGAAAATAGATTAAATCAGTGTTGCTGATAAATGGATGGATTTTCTCTTTTTTGGAAGACAGTGCTAAAGCTAGTGTCACCTATTTTGTATGCTTTCTCAGGCTTTTGATATTGCAGCATCAATGGAGTGAATTTAACAGCAAGGTCAATCCCAGACAGATTCATCAATTCCCATAAGTCAAGCTTTTTTCTGCTGGTAAGTGCTGGGAAGTATAGAGTATGTTGCAAATACTTCCTTCAAGTATGCATTAGAGTCACCAATTATGAATGATAATGTTCACACACATCAGCTTGCAAGATAACTTTACTCATAGAATGTAGTTAATATAATCATGTAAACTTTTTATAGGTGTGTAATCATGACCTAATTGACTGAGGTGCTTGCTGTTACTGTTAAAATTTGTGCCATAGGTACTTGAAATGATTATATTCATTGAAAAGAAGGGAGTCATGATTGCCATGTTAATATTCATACAATTTGAATTGTTCTCAAAATAGTGTAATCAATCATGCTTATTATAGCAATAGACTAAGACAATAACTAGATTGCTATTTTTGACGGGCCGGGCCGGGCTGGGCTTGGAATATTTGCCAAGAGCGGGCTACGGGCTGGGCCGGGCTCTGAACCCATGGGCCCGGGCCGGGCTGGGCTGGGGATTTTGGGGCCCGTGGCGAACACTGCTGAAAAACACCTCCAAATTCAGGGACCCAAAACAGTTACGTATCTCGTTACGGCATTTACCAATATCATCAACATTAGGAGACAGATATGCCCGATATTGCTCAAACCGGTCTCTCGCCTAGCCGATGGGTTCAGTATTACTCTCTCTCTCTCTCTCTCCTCTCTCTCTCTCTCTCTCTCTCTCTCTCTCTCTCTCTCTCTCTCTCTCCTCTCTCTCTCTCTTCTCTCTCTCTCTCTCTCTCTCTCTCTTCTCTCTCTCCTCTCTCCTCTCTCTCTCCTCGCTCATCTCTCTCCCTCTCCTCTCTCTC